>NC_138823.1:5464898-6023890 GCF_965183815.1 Platalea leucorodia | reverse complement strand
GGGACCCGGCGGCGGCGGGCGCGGGAGCGGGCCCGGGCCGGGCGCCGAGGCGGGAGAGGGGCCGGGCCGCGGCGGCCGCGGGGTTTAAGGAGCGAGGGGAGGGGAAGGGGCTGGGCGGGGAGGGCTGCGGGCCCCGCCGGCGGCCGGGGGCGGGGGGGCGGCCCGGGGATGGGGACGGGGGTGGGCGATCCGGGGGCTGAGAGCCTGGGGGCTGAGGGGTCCGGGGGTGAGAGATGTGGGGGAACGAGGGAGGAGACTGGGGTGGCGACCCAAGGGGCATGTGGGGCAACCTGTGCCCCCTGCCCTCCAAGAGGAGGGGCAGAGAGGTGTCCCCCCCGGGAGGGGACAGAGAACCGGAGGGGGACGTGTCCTCAGCAGTGCGGGGAGAAAATACCCTTTCTGGTTTAGCAAACAGGTGGCCTCTGCTTTTACCTCCTCCCTGAGCTCAGTGGCTAAATAAAAAGCCCTCGGCTGGGATATTTTTGCTTGAATTTCAGCTCTGACTTGTGTGCTGGAGCCACCAGTCCTTCACCCTTCCTCCGGACGCATCCTTCCGTCTCCTCCGCTGCTGCACATCAGAGTTGCAAATTACAGACCGTAGCTTCTCCCCATTAAGAAGCATTTCGGTAGCTGTTCCCTGCTCTTTCACCAAGGATGGATGTCCATCAGAGTGGGCTGTGAGGCCCACGAAGTGGCCCAGTCAGTCCCAAACTGCTGGTCCCAAGTGGGGGCCATGTACGTATTTAGCATGGCTGTAAATGCAGGTGCATCTAGAGCAGGTCTGTGAGCCAGCATCTAGACCAGGTTATGGAGATGTTCCTGCATCTGCTAAAATTTCCCAGCGCAGGACTGAGGCCTTAGGTAGCAGGGTTGAGGCTGCTCAGCTCCATGAACGTCAACACAGCTTTGGTGGCAGATTATAGTTTTATTTTATCTGGTCTATCTGCTACATGGCCCCGACATGCAGAAACTGATTTTTGTTATGTTACAGCTCACCCTCAAGCTGAAGGAGCACGGCAGATACCTCTTCACAAAGTTTTCGGCTTTCCAAAGAAAAATCATTGTCCAAATTCAGTTATTCCCAGCCATATTTCAACATTTATTGGGGAACATGTATTCACTATATACATATATATATATATGTACATGTGTATGTATAATTTCGATTTTTAAAATACATACACATATTTCCAATGGTTTGGGAAAAAAATGTATATTATTGAACGTAATAATTTTTACAATAAAATTGTAAATAAATAACATAAATAAATCTTTCCATTACATTATTTTAGGATTACCATAGCAGTTGCTGGCAGGTGGGAGACTGGACTGAACTAGATACTGTTTTTTCGTTTGGCCTCTCTCACCACATGCCTGTCTATGTCTGGCAAGTGCTTGCTGTCAGCTATCACACAGGAGGAAGGTCCCACTGCCCCCTGCGATCAGGATCTCTGGGGCTTTGCCTCGAATTGCTGTGGGAGGGAAGCAGAGCTGCTCAGGGCGGATTATGTGGTGCTCACAAACTACCCCCACATGCTCCCGGGCATCCAGGGTGCCCAGGAGGTCGGTGGGCCACTGTGTACCTCTAAGGGGTTTCTCCCTGAATAATACAGCAAAATAAAGCTCCCCATTACATGCTGACTCTTTCTTCAGTTTATTCATACAGCTAAAAACCTTTTGACACACACAGAGATTAAGTGGAGTCACTTCCATTTACTTCAGATGCCAAAGCCTGTGGTGCATGCAGTTGAAACGTGCTTAAATGGAGAGGATTTCTGTCCTATAAGATGGCTGGGGTGGCAGCTCTCTAGTGCTTTCTGTAAACCCTCTTGCCAGTGACAGATGGTATTTTCACTCACCCCAGTCTCCTCCCTGCTACTGCCAACGAGACAAGGTATAATAGTTATCCTTTGCACGTTATTAAGACCAATTCACGGCCATCATGTAAGAATCATAGAATGCTTTGGGACGGAAGGGACCTTTAAAGGTCACCTAGTCCATCTCCCCTGCAATTGGCAGGGACATCTACAACCAGATCAGGTTGCTCACAGCCCCATCCAGCCTGGCCTTGAATGTTTCCAAGGATGGGGCATCTACCACCTCTCTGGGCAACCCGTTCCAGTGTTTCATCACCCTCATCGTGAAAATTTTTTTCTTTGTGTTTAGTCTACGTCTACCCTCCTTTAGTTTAAAACCATTACCCCTTGTCCTGTCGCAGCAGGCCTTGCTAGAAAGACCATCCCCATCTTTCTTGTAGGCCCCCTTGAAGTATTGAAAGGCTGCAATGAGGTCTCCCTGCAGCCTTCTCTTCTCCAGGCTCAGCAACCCCAGCTCTTTCAGCCTTTCCTCATAGCAGAGGTGCTCCATCCCTCTGATCATTCTTGTGGCCCTCCTCTGGACCTGCTCCAACAGGTCCATGTCCTTCCTGTGCTGAGGACGAGACCTGTTCATCTATCAGTTCCTCCCTTCCTTGGGCAGAACACATTCCTTATCTTCTGTGTGGGTATAGAAAGACTTTGCTAATGAAGAAGGATCATCACCTTTGCTGTTCTCTTTCAGGTTTCCTGCAAGGATCATTACCTCAATACAAGTGACAGCCTGATTCAGCAAAGCACCTAGGTACTTATTTACTGAATTGGGACTTGAAGTTAGTGTTCATAGCGTGGCTGTTTAAGATTTCTTTGCAGGATTGCATTTTAGGCACAGGTTATTAGAAAACATGTTCAGAGTTGTTTGGTTTTTTTTTTTCAGAAAGGAAACATCTGTAAGCGAGTGCAGGAAGGTGAAAGTTTTCTTGAGGACCCACAGCCTGCTTGAATGCTGCCCAGCTTCTGGAGTGGTTGCATGGTTTATTCACAGCTCTACCATCAGAATCAGCCTTTCATTAGTCTACAAAAAATAGATGCAGTATCTAATTCTGCATATGCATCTATAACTCTGAAAAGGAAACATCTGTCTCAGACTGTTCCCGTTCCAGCATTCACAAACTGCATCAAAAGAAACGGGAGGATAGTAGGTTACTCAACTCTAGACCAAAGTAGCAAACCAAATTTTTTCCCATTATGGAGTGCTACAGTATCTCTCCTGCCCGTTAATTTTTCAACTCAATATTTGATTAAATATTATCTTTGTCTAATGTCAAAATGTTAATCTATGGGATGCTGGTGGTTTTCTCCCTAAAGTTTCACCTTCCCAAGAATTTGGTGACACTACCAGGAAAGGGATCTTTTCACCAACACATTAGCTTGATCAGCTGTAAAAGATGAAACCAAGTGGTGTATCGAAGATGAGTGTTGCATACAGTGAAGAAAACCTAATATCCTCACTCTGTCTTTAGCAGTGGCCTAGTATGTATTTATGTTTTGCAGCAGTTAGTATTTCAGCCACTGCATATAATAATAATCTGTCAACCTACTTCGAGCAAGCTCAGTTGTTAAAGCTGTCGCTTCTCTTTACATTGTACCAAGGTGATTAACAAAAGCGAAATCATTCCTCTTTGCAGATATTTTGTCTCCAGTGACCTGAGGAGAAACATAAACTGTTTTAACAATATGTAGATGGTAATTCAAGATGCTGTCTTAGTGGGATTTCTACTGGAAACAGCACTCAAGCAGCAGCTCAGAGGGCTATGACAACCGTTGATGCATGGATACATAACTCAATTTCCCCACATTTTGCAGTTCTTTCTGTTCAGATTGTGAGCCTTTGATTTCCATTTTCACCCTGGGGTTAGGAATATAAGAGATGACTGTACCAGGTCAGGGAGAAGGTCTGTGTAGCCTGATATCCTTAGGAATGGATGCCTCAGCAGGTGTGGAAGAAAACAGTAATCATTCCACAATGCTTCCCCGGAATAGCTTCTCAGTCTGCGATTGTGGCGTGGGGATTTCTTCACAAGACGTGGTGTGTGGCTTGAACAGCTCACTGTCCTTTCTTCTTCAGTAAATTTGACCAGCCACATTTGAATCCATTTAAATTCCTTCCAAACGTTTTGTGGCAACATATTCCGCAATAGTTCACTCCCAGGAGTTACGCAGTCTGCAAATCACAGTGCCTTCACTGCCTGAAACTACTAGTTTGATCACAGATATAACCATGCCACTGTAACCATCAGCCAGTTTTTCTGCAGTAACTTTGCTGCAATTGTGCAGTGCTTTTTTGTCTGACTGGTTAAGGGTGTCTCAGGGCTCTGACAGGTTTCTTTTACAAATTTCCTGAAAATTCTGGTGCTGGCAAGGCTCAGATCAGTAGCTATGTGTTGGCAACTCATAAATTCATAGGAAACAAGGAATCACATCACAGGGGAATACTCCTGTGCCTTTTATATTTTTATATATATTCTCTTGTACACATTATATGTTACAGTCCCAAATGGCTTACATTTCAAGGCATGAAGCAGATTCAAAAGGTCTCTCTTAAAAAAAAAGTCTATCTAGCATAGAAATGTTTTTTTCTTTCCTGCAGTGTAGAATTTTCTATGCCAAAACCTATTAAAAGCAATGAAAGAAAAATACAAAATTCTGCAGTAGAATATATGTGCTGTCTCATTATGCACTGTGTGCTCTATCACGTTATTGTGCTGTATGTCATGATTTAGTTTGATACAGATTTTGTATGATACCTGTATCATGACACTATGTTATTTTGGTCTTACTTGTTATTATCTTAGTTTGTCGTTGTCAGTGAATTACAGGATTTTTAACTCCCAAATCCTGACTCATAAATAATTCCTGTTTGATGAGCACTGCATGCAGCACTTCATCCAGTACTGAAAGTTGCAAAGTCATGAATTATGGAATCCTCACAGTTTAGTGAAAAGACTCATAAAGTTACTCTAACAACAAATAAAATTTCTACTAATCCTACAGTACTTTTTGGAATAAAACCTTAAAGACTAAAGAGAAGTAGCAACAAAAATAGAAAAAAAAGGAAATAAACAAACACCACCATCATGAGCAAAGACTTTCAAAATTTGCTGCCTGGTCTTTAGAAAGATCAATCTTTAGTTGACTACTTGAGCCATATATAATTAATTCCTGTATTGATAACCCCAGCTACACCTAAATCCCATTTAATCTTAAACAGTTGTAAGAACAATGATAACTCGCACAAATCATTATTCTTGTTATTTTCTAAGTATTTCTTGTTTCCTGACTTATCTATGGACAGACTCGTACTGCTCCATCTCTCTGATGCACAGTGTTATGTTTATCCATCTCAACAGTCACCAACTTCTGACTCTTCATTCACAAATCACTTTTATAAAAATGTAACCTTTAATTTGATAAGATTAGAGATACTGTACCTAGAGCATGTCACAAGTGCAATATTTAATAAGACCCCATTTGTCTTCTCCTTGTAATTTGGGACAGAAAATGCTATGTTAGAGAAAAGGAGAAAACTTTCTTTATGATGGCCCAACCTTTTAAAACTCATTTTTGTAAAACATAACTGTTTTAAGCAGCTCATTGGGCTGACATACAAGCAGGATGCATAGTGGAACAAAGTTCTATGTATATAATAAATGTGTTTAATCACATGGCTCCCTCCGCAATAGTCTGCAAAAGCAATGCAAAAGCTTTATATATAGTTTAGTTCTAGTTAGCTATATAAATATCAAAGAGGGCCAAGTATCACATCATTTACATAGGTCTGATTTAATTATTGCAAATTAAGACTGCTCGTAGATTTAGTAGCTTCTGTAAATCAGATAGCTGATCATAGGTGACAGTACCGTTCTATAATTAAATACTGGTTCTCCTCTCCAGCTATAGATGATAAAGTCCTGTGGTGTTGAGTTCTGAGGCAAGGTAATAAATCACATCCCACTTGAAATCGGGACACCTTTAATGATATTGATACAGTGGAAGGGGGCTTCTGAATATGCCTATGACTCAGTAGCTCAGGTAGTCAATGAATTGCAAAATGGAGCTTGCCTGATGGAGTAGCATTGAACAGTTTTCTTCCTCTTTATTGAATAACATTTCAAGGATTTGCCTGAGTGCACTTCAGCTTCACATTTCCTTGTAATGTTGTAAATCAACATCAATGCCTCTTTACTGGCATTTCACTGGAGCCAGGCAAAGTGGACATGGCTTTCGTTGCTGAAAGTAAAACCTAAATACAATACCTCCATCTCTGTTAAGACAGTGAGACATCTCTCTTCTGCTCTTCCACTTATATCCCAGTACCCTTACAATCAGCAAAGAATCCGGAATTCCACAGTCCTGATTCATTTACAAACACCCCTGCTCACTGAACTCAAAGGCATCATATATGCCCAGAGTAGAACTGTGTGTTGAATATCACCAGGACATTGCTGTGTGTAGTTCACCTTTCAACATGAGCAGAGGGGGTTTTTTTCAGCCTCTTCTTCAGAACGTAATGCAGATTGAGAGAAAAGGTACGTGCTATACACCGTCTTTCTAGGTAATCTTACTTTCACATATATTCTCTAATTCTTTAAAACTTCTATTACATTGAAATCAGTTATTCTTGGAATAGAAACAAATATAACAGGAATTAAAGATATGATTATGACTCTAGATTTAAGGGTACCAATGTGGATATAAAGTATTACAATCTGTATTTTGAATGAGACAGTTAACCAGCTTCACACCCTTGTCATCACTCATGGACTTGTAACAATACCTATAAGAAAAGAAATTTATTCTGATATCTTAGTCAGCACTGTGACCCTTATTTGTGCTGAAATATCCTTTACAAGCAGTTGATCTGAAACGGCTTGTTCTCCAGCTTGTGCTAGTTGATATATCCTGCAACAGCTCCACATCAGTAAAACTTGTTCATGTGCTGAGCATCCTTGCTTAATTCTAGAACCATGCTGGAGAATTTACAACTGAACTTACCAGCAGCGTGAAAGCAGTAAATCAGATGTAAGAGACTGTGCATGTCATACAGAAAGGAAATACATGAGGGTGAGCAGTACTGTGGGTGTAAAGCCTTTCACAATGCATACTTGAGATGAGGCTATTACTCATATACAAAGGAGCTGAGCATCCTAAGCAAGTGCTAATCATACGATTCCTTTTTCCGCTATATTAGCCTGTCATCTGGTACGTTAAATGGTTGGAGGCTGATGTTGTTTATCTTATCAACCATAGATTCCCATGCTTACACCACCCAAGTGTCCTCCTCTGTGAAGCCATTTTAAAAGCCCAGAAATATTTCTGTAACATTTTTCTCCATACATTTTCAATACAAAATAACATTCTCAATACAGAAATAACTTTCCGATGTGAATAATTTCTTATCATGGTACCTTCTGGGTCTATAAGTCACATTTTGTATCCCATTGGGAGGCAAAAATCTCATTTTAACCAAGAATAAAGTCAAATTTCTTCTCCCATGACTTCCAGAAAACAAAGTTCTAAAGATTTTTATATACAGAAGACAAAAATAATGACCCAGACTGAGTATGGCTTATTCATGGCCTCAGGCCAAGACAGACGTAGAAGGAAATTTTTAAGGAATAAACTTGAGAGATGAAGATGATATTCTCATATAGGATAACTTATTTTAAATGGTAACTGCTTAATGTTTTTTCTAGGTTTGACATATTACAGTTAGTCTGGGAAGAAAGGTTAGAGGGTATTGAGCTGGTGACGTGGTCAAAGGGAAATAATATATAAATTTATTACATGGATATCCATAACTCATGTATAGGATATCTACTAGACAGAGACTTTTTTTTTCTTTCCACTAGACTTCAAGATACAGCGGAAAATCAGTGTCAGCAATGACAACAGACAACAAATGCACCCAGCTGCTACATATTTACAGACTGAGCAAGGTGGTGAAAAAAACCTACGAATATAAAATAGATCTTTCAATTGAAGAGTTGACTGTATTTCTTTTTGGTTCCGTTAAAGAAATATTAACACACTAACTGACATAACATTTGAGAAGAGGCAGGGGGGAAAAAAAGAGGAATTCTGAGAGGAGAGGTCTGAAGACAAGGTTTGTCATATCAGACAGGTGAGATGAGTTGAGGTGAAAGTGGGAAGGAGAATAACTTTGAAGATTATTCTGTGTACATAATACAGCACAGCTGGGTGATCCAGACTATTGCTGGATGCAAGGGGCTGCAAGTTTGGTCTTCAGACATAATGTAAAATATGAACAGATGGAAAATTTGGGAGGAGAAAGAATTGTGAGATTTCTGAAGGAACACTAAAGCAGCTTGAATTTCACAGAGTGCACATCAGGCAGCTTAGGGCAGGATGACAGCGTGACTTAGTAGAGTGGCAAGCCAGAAAAACGATTTTACTGGTTGCATTTTGAAGACTGTGGGATAACGTATGTGTTTTAGAAATTACAAGAACATAAGAAGAGCTGTACTGAGTCAGACCAAAGTTGCACTTAGCCCCTAATCTTGACTCCACTAATAGCCAATGAGACATGCCTAGAGAAAAACAGGGCAAACCTACACTGAAGCTTTCCCAGAATAATCTTCCTTGCTCCAGTAATTTGTAGTTTGATTTGTTCCTAGATGAGAGGGTGGGAGCTAACAACTTTCAGTGGATTTCTCCCTCATGAAATATACAATTCCTTTTTGAACCCATGCAAACTTATCCTACAGAAAGTTTCAAAACTTCACCACATTGTGCAAACAACCAACTCCTTCTATGTATTTGGCATTTACTCATTTCATTTGATGACCCTTAGTACCTATATTAGACTAGAGTGCAATCATTCCTTGTTCAACGTCTCTGTATCATCCATGATTTAGTAAACTTCTATCATATTCCTCTTCAGTCTTCTTTTCTTGCACGGTGAAGAACTGTAGTTCATTTGCTTGATCTTCATATGAAAGCCTTCTCAAATATCTGATTATCCCTGCCAGTCTTCTCTGTACCTTTTCAAATTCCAGTTTATCCATATTAAGATGAGGAATTGTTTGGGAAGCAACAAGGGTGAGAGTCAGTAGTCATGGTTTGGCCATACCAGATTTATATGGTGGCTTAATGCTTATTGCTGTGCTCTCTATTCTTTTCTTCATATTTGCAACATGTTCTTTTCTTGACTGATGTTGAGCATTTCATAGATCTACCTAATATAATCCCAAGCCCCTGTTCTAACAGTTGGATCAAAACTATCACTTTGTCTATACATTTGGGATTGGTTTCCCATGTGCACCCTTTTATATTTCTCTATAAGGAATTTCATCTGATGTTTTACTTCCCAGTTCTTCAGTGTCATGAAGTCTTTCTGTCACTGTGTGCAGTTGCTTTCATAGAATCATAGAATTGTCAAGGTTGGAAAAGACCCTTAAGATCATCGAGTCCAACCGTCAACCTAGCACTGCCAAGTCCATCTATACCATGTCTTCAAGCACTGTATCTATCCATTCTTTAAATACCTCCAGGGATGGGGACTCAACCACTTCCCTGGGCAGCCTGTTCCAGTGCCTGACTGCTCTTTCGGTGAAGAAGTTTTTCCTAATATCCAACCTAAACCTCCCCTGGCGCAGCTTGAGGCCGTTTCCTCTCGTCCTATTGCTTGTTACTAGGGAGAAGAGACTGACCCCCACCTCGCTACAGCCTCCTTTCAGGGAGCTGTAGAGAGCCATAAGGTCTCCCCTCAGCCTCCTCTTCTCCAGACTAAACAACCCCAGCTCCCTTAGCCGCTCCTCATAAGACTTGTGCTCTAGACCCTTCACCAACTTTGTTGCCCTCCTCTGGCCACGCTCCAGCACCTCGATGTCCTTCTTGTAGTGAGGGGGCCAAAACTGAACACAGTACTCGAGGTGTGGCCTCACCAGTGCCAAGTACGGGGGACAATCACTTCGTGTCATCTGCAAACTTACTGAGGGTGCACTCAATCCCCTCATCCAGGTCATCAATGAAGATATTGAACAGGACCGGCCCCAACACTGAGCCCTGGGGAACACCACTTGTGACCGGCCACCAACTGGATTTGACTCCATTCACCACCACTCTCTGGGCTCGGCTGTCCAGCCAGTTTTTTACTCAGCAGAGAGTGCACTTATCCAAGTCACGAGCAGCCAGTTTCTCCAGGACAATGCTGTGGGAGACAGTGTCAAAGGCCTTACTAAAGTCCGGGTACACAACATCCACAGCCTTCCCCTCATCCACCAAGCGGGTCACCTTGTCATAGAAGGAGATCAGGTGAGTCAAGCAGGAACTTCCCTTCATGAACCCATGCTGACTGGGCCTGATCCCCTGGTTGTCCTGCACGTGCCGCATGATGGCACTCAAGATGATCTGCTCCATAACCTTCCCCGGCACCGAGGTCAGGGTGACAGGCCTGTAGTTCCCCAGATCCTCCTTCCGACCCTTCTTGTAGATGGGTGTCACATTTGCTAACTTCCAGTCAGCTGGGACCTCCCGGGTTGACCAGGACTGCTGATAAATGATGGAAAGTGGCTTGGTGAGCTCCTCTGCCATCTCCCTCAGTATCCTCAGGTGGATCCTATCTGGCCCCAGATTTTTTTTGCACATTGGGGCATTTGTTCTTCCCTCACATTGCTAGCTTTAGTCCTCTTATAGTCTGCTTATAACTTGAAATATACTGCCCACATTGTCCCCAGGAAGACCCAGGCTCAAGTGGGCGAGGTGTTTCTTAGTCCTTTGCTACAGTGACCGTGAAGCTTCTCAAGGAATGATTGGTAGATCTGGGATGTTCACTGGAGGACTTGTCCCAAGCATCTTCAGATACATCTCAGCTCAATCTGTTATTACATAAAGTAACTGAGGTTGTCCATGTGCTGAACAGCCTCAAGATGCCAGGGTAGGCTCTGGGACTCAGGTTGAGGAATCCTCTTTCAAAGTGCAAATCATGGTAAACAATATGAAAAGTAGGTGAGCTTATTCTGACAGAAAACAGGCCCATATTTAACTGACAGCATGGATGTGTTTCTTCATAGATTATTTCCTGTTCATTTACTCTGTCTCCCCTCGTCAATGTTTTCTAGAGTGTAATGCCCAAAACAGCATCCAAATGAGGCCTCACAGGCTCTGAGTGCAATGGAATAATTGATCCTCCTGCCCATTAATACGTCCCATAATAAGATTTTCCTTTTTCTACAGTAGAATTCTGCTGCTTGTTGCAGGAAATCTACATCTGGGAGTTAACTGCAGTAACTCAGACATAACACATACCTTAGGAAGACCATGGAAAAGGAAGACAGTTATTTGTGTTAGGGACGTACACAGCCCCATTGGAAGTCACTGGGAAACAAAATGTACAGTAAGACAAACCCAAGAAATTCTGGAGGAGGATAAATAGCCAGACTACAGGAAAAGAAGACGGCAATGGTTTTCTGGATTAGCCATTAGTGTTTTGTCCCACAGATGGATGTGTGAGGAGATTCATTCAATTGCCCTAAGAAAAGAAAATGTAAAAATAATAAAACAAGGAAAGAAAAACACAGCATCAACATAAGGTAAAAAGTCTCACTAAAAATATTTCCCGTTGAAAATGACTTTTTTTCTTTCTAGAATTCTCAACATTTTTAATGTGAAAATTTTAACTTTCAGGATTTTTGCTAAAAGTTTATGTCAGGGCAAAACTTTGTGAAGCACTCTGATCTTTTTTTAGATTCCTGACAAAACACATTTTTTATCAAGTCCTCTTAACAACCCTAAGCACAGAATAAATGTCTGACCTTCAGGTATGGGTTTCCCAGGATACTCAGTTATGACATGCGTGAAGGAAGGCACTGTACTTGGGGTCTAGTGTGGGCAAGGCCAGACCCTTTTCTGGTAGCAACAAATGTGGTAAGCATCAGACACAACAATCAGTCATGATCAGTAAGTGCAGCTAAGAAATGGGAAGGCAGATTTGACCTTTACCGCCTCTTTGCCCTCCCAAATGTCAGAGCAGTTAAGGAATTGCTCTTGTTCCATCAGATGGGACATTAATCTCTGTCTGGTCTTTTCGGCTTGTTATCTTCCTTTTACTGGGATGACAGTTATGTGGGTCTGGTGAAAAGCCCCATCACAACAGATCCTTCGTGGGCTTTTTATAGCTTTCTCACTAGTGATGAAAAGAAATATTACAATGGAGCCAAAAACTGGCTCAGTAATTTTAGTGAAGTGTTCAACACAGTTTCAAAAATGTGTCCCTGTAGGATCTAACTCACGGTCTCAAAGGGAGCCTGAGAAAACATTTCCTCTGCTTCTGTCAACGCTGAGTGTTCCTCTCCTAAACTGAAAATCCTAGTTAGGTGTTATAGCTTGTGTGAAGATGTATCACTCCCATCACAAACTAAGCAAAATATCGGCAGTGAGCACAGCAGCACAGTTATATTGTCTCCAACACAGTCTTAGAAGAAGCCTGCAGTGTCAGTTAAAACCTCAAAGGAGTGGTAATGCTACATGGTGTATCAGTGAGCTTCATTCCATGAGTGTCACCAATGAGCATGTACAGAATTCACCTCACTGTACAAAAATATGCATTTTGTCAGGACATCAAGACCAAAGAGTCTTAAAGGTTTTAAACCCTCCCTGTGTTCACTGTCCATTTCCATGTATTTTATCAGGCAACAATAAATTCCCCCACATAAATGAATGACTAAAATACATGCAACTCAGAGAACAAAGCTTCTGCTCAGCCCCACTAAAAGATACAGTTTTAAGTCATTTGCGAGATTACCTGTGATTTAATGTGATCATTTGAGGCAGATGAACAGCTTTGTAAGGTTCTTCCATTTAGCACGAATTTGGGTAGCAAGGCAGCACAAGTTGGCACCTGATGATTGGTCCAAACAGCAAACCTGGCTCACACAGATAAGGAAAAATGTGAAAATTTAGCTCTGCAAAGTGATTTATTTCTGAACTAATTACTATATAGAAAGTCACAGTTTCTCTAGAACGATCCCTCTAGTCAATCCCATATCAATGTCACCTGGCCTCAGCTGCCTTCACAGGTGACTCCCAGTTTTGGAAGCTCTCTGGTGAGACAGTGTCACTGCAATGTGAGTGATACTCTCAGACGGCTATTCTGGCTCAAGAAATGGCTTTAACCTGCTCACATGGCATTTACTCCTCAAACAGCTCTTCCAGACTACTATAGGAGGAAGACTGTGAACTAGATAGAAGTGTCTCATGGACTGGGTTTGCCATGTAGGCCACCAAATGAACCTGATAACTTAGACCATCCCAGTGGAAGCCTATCTAACCTGGGTAACAATGATTGCCCTCAGAAATTACTATTATTTTCCTAATACCTGACAGTTATTAAAGTTAGAATGTTTTTCCTAAATGTCCTTTACCCTGAACTAAGATGCATACTGCCTCTGCAGAATAAACTGGGAAAAGTTAACCGTTACTTCTTTAAAACAAACAGATTCTCTGATTAGACAGTTGAACAGTGCTATTGGGTTCCCCCTCAGCACTCTCTTTTCTAGCCTAAACAAGTCAGATTATTTCATATTCTCAAAAGCTTTTGCCAGCCTTTTTTGCTTTTTGCTTATACCTCTCTAATTAGCCGTATGTTGAAGTCTATGTCAGTAACCGCACATACTCATCCATTCATAAATAAACATGAATAAAGAGAAATAATTTAATCTCGGCTTTTTTCCACTGTCATGGTGTTAGTTGTACATTTACTAAAATTCACTCTCTTCTGTCATCCAAGTCTTTAATGAAGATAAGTCAATAACTGTAGATTCTAGGAGCCTACTCAGCATCTCCACTCAAACTAACTGAATACTTTTGGGAGTGATTTTCCAATCTATTATTCACATGTCATCTTTTGCTTATTGTGTATATCTAAAAATGCCACATCGGACCTTACCAAAAGCCAGCAGAAGTCATGAAGTACCATTATGTCACTTCCCCTGTATCTACTAATCCATTACTTCTTAAGGAAGGTGGATAAATTGATTTAATGGGATGTGACAGATTGCTGGACCCGACAATTTAGCAGCCTGAGAACTTGAACAAGCTTCATGAGTGAGGATTATACCATGCTCTTAAAAGGCGACATAAACTATCAGACATAAAAACATTAGCCAATCTCTCTCTTACAGAATTAAAACACTTTCCCATGCCCATAGAAACCCACAGTGATCGCCCATCAGGTTAATGGTACCTTCTTTAAATATCAAAGATGACAACTGTCAGACAGAAAATACTGCCCTGGATGACCTATGGGTCTGTTTGTTCCTGTGATTCAGACGGGATGTGAAAGAGAACCTTTGAAATACTTTTCAAAGTATTTTTTTCAAAGTACTTTTATGGGTTCGTTCAACATTCCAAATATGAATTCCTATACAGTTATTTGGAATACAGGCAAATATGTTTAATCCCTTCACCTCTTCACCTGGAGAGGGCATTACACTAAAAACAAGAAAGGCACATGTTGAATTGACAACAGCCATATGGCAGAACATGTGCTTTCATTTGCAGACCAGAAGATGCTTATTAAATATTCTTAAACACTAGCTTTTTACAACACTCAGTGCTGTGTTCTGTTTCAGGCCCTACATTACAAGAATGAAGTGGCTGAACTGGACGGTATTCAGAGAGCTGGATGAATGCTTGAAAGTCAGGAAAACATGACCTAAGGAAACAGATTGAAAGGAATGGATTGTTTAGCCTAGCAAAGAGGAAATTGAAGGTGGACATGACAGAAATTCTGAAATATGTAGAAGGTTGCTGAAGGGAGAAAGGTAGTAGATTTTTCTGCATACCCCTCTGGGTTAGGTCAACAAGCAATGGACTTCAGTTGTCTTTAGGGAGATAAATTGTCAGAGAAAAAAACAGTATTCACAAGGCTACTGAAAAATACATGAAATCTTTATTCTTGGAAAGTTTGGTGGTTTGGGTTCATTGGGTTTTATTTTAGAATTTGAAAAAGCACTACTAGGACAGATTTGTGTGGAGCAGGAATATGGACTGGATGAGAGTCCCTGGAAGTCCCTTAAGCCCTGTTTTCTGTGATTCACTGTGCTACAGTTTTCACCCCACAGCTGTGGCTCCTTGGCCGTAACTTCATCCCTTTACTGGGTGCAGTGTCAAACATGAAATTGTCTGTCAGCTTAGCTGTTGCAGAGATGGCAGTGATGGTAGCAATGCGTCAGTGCTGGATAAACTTCCATGTATGTAGTTTATGACACTTAGACTCAGGGCCCTTTTTCCCCCTGTTTTACTTCAATAGTTGGGAAGAATGGGGATGTACCTACTTTTGCATGCGAAGAGACTGAAAGCTGAACGATTTCAGGGCACGTTTCTGTCAGAAGCAACCTGAGTCTAACAGCTCCCAGTTTTTGAAGATTTGTTTGCTTTGCTGTTGACCACAGTCACTTTAATTCACAGATCTGAATGTTCAAGAACTACAAGGTCATCGCACCTGGCCTCTTTTGTTTCGTCTTTCGCTCTCCTACTGAGACAAATCAAATCTGTTTGCTTAAATACATTCAGCCTTTTTCCTTTGGTTCTAGGGAGGGGGAATAACACTTATTTTAGCATGACCCAAAGAGAATCCATCCAGAATAAAACTGTTAAATACTTTAGAAGTACCAGTTTTTAAAAAGGAAAGTTAAAGGAGGAATGGAGTTTGGTGGCTTTTCTTTAGGGGACAGTGAATCTTTTCATGTCAGCAATTTACTTTGCTTTGTCATATTTGTCTTCCTTGAACTGCACAGGGGTGTTTTTATTTCAAGTTTCATTAACGAATCCAAAGCGGAAAGAGAGCTGCTGTATTAATCAATAGCCGAAGGAAATAAATCTCTGCTCTTTCCTGCAAATGTGCTGCTGCACGATGTGCTCTCCTTGGGAGAGTTTTATTCATGACAGAAGCCAGCCATCTGCTGGAGTGCTGCTGCAATAACCCTTTCTAGGCCCGCAGGACAGAGAGACTTGCTGATATTTGAAAAAAAAATCCATATTTTTCTTTAAACTTCATGAAAAATAAGCAGCTTGGAAAAGAAACTATGCAGAGATCCCTTAAAAGTAGGCCATTAGACAGGTATTAAATGCTGACGGAGCTGAAAAAGTCTGTGATGAGTGGGGATAGAGCACAAAACACTAAGCACAGATTCAGCATCTATCTGCATGGTGAAAACCTAACCAGTGAAAACCAGAGCCCTGAACCAGCTGCTCCTCAGACCTTCAGAGGAGAAGGACTAGACCACTGCCCTGGTGTGGAGCCAACCAAAGACACTTCTTCCCCAGAAAGCCATGCCACCTGAGCAGTGTGTTGCCTGAAGGGGTACACGGCTTATCATGGGAAGAGCATTTGGGGATTGTGTAAAATTTAGGATGGAAGGTTTTAAGGGCATTACGGAAATGTGTAAAATGTATTATGGGATGTTTAGAGGAAGAACCAAAGCTGGGGAAAGGGAGGTATTGAGGTGAACTGGGGAGAAACAAGAGCAGGGAAATAAAGAGAAAAGGAGCTGGACATGTGTTACCATGTTACTGGTGAGTACATTTGTCTCACTGGACAGGCAGTGCTTCATCACTGCAGTCTATCTTATATACTCATGAAATCCTATTTCCAACTACCGTCTCTATTTAAGTCTGCATGTATCAAAGCTAGTGAGCTGCAGGATGGGCTGGCTGGTGACTGGGATAAGAGGTCTGGGTGCCAGCAACTGGAGGAGACCATGGTCCAGGGGCTGGGTATTGGGCAGACTGAGGGTCCTGACCAGCTGCTTGGAGAGACCCTGTCGTGGTTTAACCCCAGCCGGCAACTAAGCACCACACAGCCACTCGCTCACTCCCCCTTGGTGGGATGGGGGCGAGAATTGGAAGAGTAAAAGTGAGAAAACTTGTGGGTTGAGAGAAAGACAGTTTAATAGGTAAAGCAAAAGCTGTACACGCAAGCAAAGCAAAACAAGGAATTCATTCACTACTTCCCATGGGCAGGCAGGTGTTCAGCCATCACAAGGAAAGCGGCACTCCATCACGCGTAATGGTTACTTGGGAAGACAAACACCATCACTCTGAACGTCCCTCCCGTCCTTCTTCTTCCCACAGCTTTATATGCTGAGCATGACGTCCTATGGTATGGAATAGCCCTTTGGTCAGTTGGGGTCAGCTGTCCCAGCTGTGTCTCCTCCCAACTTCTTGTGCACCCCCAGCCTACTCGCTGGTGGGGTGGGGTGAGAAGCAGAAAAGGCCTTGACTCTGTGTAAGGACTGCTCAGCAATAATGGAAACATCCCGGTATTACCAACATAGTTTTCAGCACAAATCCAAAACATAGCCCCATACCAGCTACTATGAAGAAAATTAACTCTATCCTAGCCAAAACCAGCACAGACCCTCATCGTGTATGTATATTCCAATAGCAACCTTCAATCCTGATCAGCCAGAGGGGAGGAGAGGATTGAGCCACCTTTGTTCTTGTGGATGTCAATAAAAAAAATGAAAGTAATCTCTGTCTGCATTGGTCTGTGTGTCTGGGCACGTGTGGAGCCTGCTCTGTGTGTGCGTGTGTGTATCTATTGGGAACACTTGCTCAGCCTCACCCCAGGCTGGACCTGGGAACGCAGAACCACAGCAGCCTCGCAGCTCTCGGGCGGAGAGGAGGAAACCCTCTGGGTCCTGAAGCCCAGCAGGTTTGGCTTCCTCAGACAACATGGGAGCAAAATCTAGGTCTGATCCTTTGGTAACTAAGGCCAGGGGAGAAATTATCAAAGGCACCTGAGTGATTTCACAGCATGTATTTAGTTTTCAAAGATAACTGAAGGAGGAAGAAGGAGGCAGGTGGAATGAACTGACCACCATGTTCAGCTAGGAAATTAGGACTGTGGTTTTATTCTTTTCCTAATGGAATCTGTAGCTCCTGGTCCCAAGCTGGTCTTCACTACTTGCCACCACAGCCAGCTGAAGAAGGGATCAGGTTATCTCACCCCTGAACGCTCTGCCCTTTGCCCCACAGTTCGAATTGGTATTTAGTAATGGTGTAGGGAGCCTTATCTCAGAAGTAAAAGGCTGAGTACACTGCTTCAAGGCAAAGCTGATTAGCATCTATACTTGGGTAGAGAGGTGTATCGCGTTAGCTAATGGGGCTGAAATAATAACGACTTCCTTAATAGTCTCTGGCAGGAACCTGGTGCAGCACTGCTTAGAAATGACAGCTTGATGATAGGACAAACTGGTTGATTTACCAAGTGAATTACCACGGGAAGTGCACCCAGACCTCAAACTGTGATTTTTAACTTAACACCAAAGTTTACTTCCCACCCACACAACTCTGGCTTGCTTACATTTTCATTACCTTCCACTGACAGATCTCTAAAATGAGAAAATGATGAACAGAGGAAAGCTGGTGATGGAAAAACATTAATTGAATTATAGATATGAAAAAGGATGCTCACTTTCAAGGGGAAAAATAAAAATATCTTCCACACCTCTGTTCCTAATACAGCAGCCTTGGGTTGTTGGGACTAAATGTTTATTAAAGGTGGTTTTGTATCCTGCAACTTCTGAATATAGAGAATGCTCTGCTGGTTGGGTGACTAGAGCAGGGACTGTCACCAGGTTTCCTGTCTATGGAAAAGTGATAGCCCTTCTCTCTGTGCATCCAGCTTGCCACTGGTGTGGCCACTGGGGATTTTCATAGATGGCAAAATAGTCTCACAGCGAAAAGTGGCCTCTGGAAATACAGTAAATCCAGAGCATTCTCCCTGCCATCCATGTGAGCATCTTGGGACAACTCTGGAGCGTACTGGGTGTACGGGGTGTATGTGCCCAGGTGTCGGCAGTGGAGGCTGCAGGGCGGCCTCCATTAGAAGAGGCCGGGGCTGCCCCATGCCACACACAGCCGGTCCCAGCCGGTCCCAGCCGGCTCCAAGGGCCCCACCGCAGGACACAGCTGAGCCCCTCAGCCAAGCTGGGGGCGCCGGGGGGGAAACAGGTTGCCGAAAGGGCCAAAGGCGGCCCAGGCAGAGGAGGAGGGAGCCAAGGCGGGAGCAGCAGCAGAGGCAGCCCGAGGGCGCAGGAGGAGGAGGGCAGGAGGGGCTGCAGGCCCGCAGCAGGGATCCCCTGCAGCCCTGCAGAGCCCCCGCTGGAGCAGAGCCCCAGCCTGCAGCCCGGGGAGGGCCCCAGGCCGCAGCAGGGGGATCTTTCCTGCAGGAGCTGCGGCCGTGGAGAGCCCAGGCGGGAGCAGGTTGTCCCTGAAGGACTGCAGCCCGGGGAAGGGCCCGCGCTGGAGCAGGGAGAGGTGTGAGGAGGGAGGAGCGGGCGAGAGGGGCTGGGGTGGACTGACCGAAACCCCCATCCCCACCCCTGCGCCCCTGGGGGAGAGGGGCTGGGGGTGAAGGGGTGAAGGTGGGCCTGGGAAAGACCCTTGAGTAGGGAGAAGGTGTTGTTTTAATCTTTTTGTCTTTGTTTCTCACTGTCAGAATCTATTTCAAGTGGAAAAAAAAATAGTTTCCCTGTTTCAAGTCTATTTTGCCCTTGACGGTAACTGGTAAGTGATCTTCCTTTCCTTACCTCAATGCACAAAGTGGAAATGGAAATATAAAGGGAAAATCTTCCCCAAAACTTTCATTTTGCACCAAATTAACAACAGAAACTCCACACTTCCTTCTCCACTAAGTGATCAGTAATCAAGCAACTACTTTTCAACATTTTTTCCCAGACACTCTCATGCTAAGTCTGCACCTACATCTTAAAATGTGCAGCCTGGATAAAACAGACACTAGCCAAATAAGTCAATGGAGTCACCTGAAGTCAGGGTTGCAGAGAGGATGTAGCTTACACAATCCGAGTGAATTTCACCTAGGACATTTTAGATTTTGCTTTTGAGGTGGTTTTAGTGCCTCCAGTCTGAGCTGAGATATCTCTCACTGTGCGTTTGATTCAGCTCTTATATACAGCGTAGTACTATTAGAATAAATCCCTGTTCAGGTGTCTGTCAGCAGTTGGATAGGTGTAGCTGCAGGAGGCCTAAGAAAACAAAGATTGCCTCAAAAATTCACTGAAGTCCTGCTGGTAGATTCCCACTGACTACAAAACCAAATAAAAAGTCTTGGTCACACCGAGACCTCAAGGGCTCTTTGCTCATCTCAACTTTATTGGACTTTTTGATCTTTCTTGCTCTGAAAGCATGGCTCATGTTTTCACAAGGTGCTTGCATGCTTCTTTCTGTTCTTTACTGGTCCAGAAACACTGAAAGACCTTTCAGAGCTTCTGTTCCTATTTCGAGCAGGAATTAGCAAGAAAAGAAGTATGAGGAAGAAAAATGCCCTATGTGTTTTGTACCTCTAACAACTCCTCATTTGGGTTTGCTTCTGGGTTTAGCTGGAGGCTCCACACATCTTTGATTTTAACTGAACCAATTTCAACTTCTGCAGCTACAATAAATTTCTGGAGACAGAAGAAGTGTTAGCAGCCTGCCCAGGGTAGAAGCCTATGTACTCAAGGAACAAAGTTAAAAGTACTCTTTGCTAATGATTTTCCAGCACTGCTCCTTTTATTGACGTTTCTGCTGCAATTGCCTGAAAGCATGTCACCCCCAGGGCCTCAGTGAATATTCAGAGGAAACGATTATGTTTAAAATCATGTCTCTCTCTCAAACTGAAAATTAAGGCAACCTGTTGGTACAAACGGCCTGAGAGCATTAGCACATTGATCCCAAAGGCAAGCATGGTGCCAGCTCATTTCTGAAGTTGTAAGGCTGTTTTCCAAGAGTTTAATGTGCCCAGGTTACATGAGCAGGAGAAATCAGAGCCAGTGTTTACGCTCTCCCAGCCCCACACAGACAACTAGAAATCCCGGTTTAGAACAACAGTATTTTCCCTACTGCTGCTAATTGCTGGGCTCTTCTCAAAAGAACCCTACTGCTGCTTACACTCCAAGTCAGTCAGTACCAGGGGGATCACAGACTTTCGTGTGGGATCCTGCTCCCAGTGATTCACCCCGAAGAAGAGCATGGACAGAGTCTCATGCAGAGTCTTTGGTTCATTATTAGTGGGCTCGACTCAGGCTCTTCAAGACTTGCACGAACTGCTAGACAGAGACTTTGACTGGGATTTTTAAAACTTGCAGTCTTCACAATTTGAAGAGACAGGGAAAAGTTTACAGCAAGCATGAATGTCACTCAGAGTGAGGACAGTCTCTGGACACCTGGGTTCCATGTTTCTGGTTCTTATCTTTCCCTCCCTCTAGTCTGTTGATGACTGCATTGTCATTTCCTATAATTCTCCACAAAATCCATATGCAATCACTGACAATGTAAGGGCAATTGCAAAGGGAATCTAATAATAAGTAATAATAAAGATAAAAAATCTTAGTCTGCTGCTCCAGGTCCTCATGTCTAAAAGCTTTTCTGAATCTCTTCTCTGTTGTTTTGCCTTCCATCCAAAACTGAGTTTTCCTGCTGCAGGCTGAAAGGAGAAAGAACTGCAAGCAAACCCCCAGGCAGTGTCTCCAGGAACATTTCAGCACATTGTAGGGGACAGCCAAGACATTTGGCTATTTCGTAGTGTTCCCATCTGTTTCAAGTCGTGACTGGGATCCAGTTATCTCTTGGTTGTCCTCTTCACACTTCCAATGAGCCACCATGTCTGGCTCTAGAGGTTTATGAATCAATCAAGAATTTGCCCTTTTTTCCTCGTCCCAGGAAATGTTATTCTGCTGTGCTGTGAGGCCTGAAAAACTCTCTGGGGGTGGAAGGTGCTATTTATGAAATACACACTATTCCTAAATGAGATAATTGTGCCACTAGTCTGCAACTTTTTCTCCTGACTCTGATTCAGAAAGGATCTCACTATTCCACTTGCTCTGTGTTTGTTGTGTCCACCCACTGTCTTTATATTTTACATTGAGGCTAAAAAACCTTTGGAATGGAGACCATCTTTGTGCCTTGCCTTTCCACAGCCTAGGGGAAAGGGATGGAGCTTGCTTTTGCAATACAGATAAGAAATTACCTCCTGGTTTCTTGAGTTGCAAAAACATTGGAAGTAAAGGCAGAAAAGTGGAATATTCAATCAAAGAGGTTTTCTCTTGGAACCATCTACTGAACAGATATGTGGATATGAACCCTTAAAGCACTATTTATTCCTTTGTGAACTCTATTTACATACGAATGGATCACCCTCATTATTTAGTTGCTACATCTTTTCCCTTTATACTCAATGTTTGAGAATGTTTTTATGGGTCAATTAGATCTCAGCTCCACTGACTGTGTCATCCCCAGTTCAAACACATCACTGAGTCAGATTTTTTCTGATGTCAGTCTGAAGACAAAGCAACTGAATTGACTTCAGGGAGTGATGCTATACGTACAGCATGTAAATGGGAGCAGAGCTTGGTTCCCCTCCACAATACCCACCTTGTTGTTGCCAGAGTTCTCTGGCAAAAATCCCTCTTTTGCCCTAATCTTGCTTTTTCAATGGGATTCTTCTGAAATTACATTTGACTTCTAAATGTTATTTTATGTGTGCATAGGACTGCTTTTTCATTACTCATTTTATACACTAGCAAGCATTAGATAACATCGAGTGACACCTATTTTACTAGCAAAAGGCAACATTTTGGGAGCATCCTGCTCTAATAGTTTGGATAAATACGAGAGTTCCCCTGATGCTCCCACATTGATACAATTTTCCATTATGGAAAACATTTGACTTTCATCACATTTCAGACTGAATAGATTTAAAACCATAGCAGAGCAGAAGGATGCACAGATTCAGAATGGAGAGCGGAGCATGATATTCCCTAGACTGCTCTTCCAGCTAACACTGGCCAGGCATTTCTAAACCAAAGCCACCATTATTCTTCAGTATACAGAAGTCTAAGGATGGAGCCCAGATTTTTCAAGTATTTGTATCATGTCACAGAGCCCACTGTGTTCCTTGGCACTTTGATACAGTAGTTTATTGCCTTTAGAGTATAGTTTAGACACACTTTAACATGACAGAAGTACAGTCAGTCACCAGGATGGATGTGTTCTTCCCTGTCCTTGCCTCCTTCATTGCTGACACAAGCACTGCTGAAGCCATTCAGTAAATCAAGACTGGGACAGATCCCAGTTGAAAACTCATCTTTTGGGGGAATTTGCTATGTTAAATTCCCTGTTCCAGGTCACTATGCTGCTGTTTGTTTGAGAAGCAGTGCCAGCATAAGGAGGTGGTGGGAATGTCTAACCAGCGCAAAGAGCCAGGACAGCATTCATTTGTATTGGATAGTAGCCTGAGTTAAAATGCCGCACCTGTATGAATTTCTCAAGATTCAGCTTCCACTAAATTTTTTATATCTTTTTTTTTTTTCTTCTTTTTAAAGAACCTTGGATAAACTACAGATCAAACTCCTTCCCTATCACATGGAAAGTAAGTTTCCCAGAATTCAGATTAGCCTTCTAGCACTTTTCCAATAAGTGAATATGCTTTTTGAAACATGGGACACAGGGCATGAAATTCCATATAAAGCTGGACACTGGGTCCTGGAGACACCGTTTCAGCAATGACCTTGCTAATGCTGGAGTTGGGAAAGTTTTTTAGTCCCTTCCCCTAATCAAAAGTCTCCTGCCCATGCATCCAACAACGATTTGCCACAGCAGCCACAGGACAAAGCCTGGGCCTCTAAGTCTTTTTCCATCTCACTGTTTTACATTTTTAAAGCAACACTTCATCGTTTGTTCCTAGACACATGATTTAATGCATTTAGTTGCATTAAAAGAGCTAAGTAAAGGAGTAGAGCAATAGCAAGTCATTCTGATACATGTTGTGACTTTCCCACAGCTCCAGACAATTGCAGGTTGTTCATCCCAGTTGAGTTGTCACTGTATTTCCAAGGCAGGAGTCTCAACCAGGTGGGCTCAAACACCCATTTGCGGAACCTTCTGGCATCATGGCTTAACGAAGGGCAATAGCTTCTCAGGTGAGCCAGGCCAAACTCAAGAACTCATCTGTTCTCTCATGCCATCTCTCTTCTACTGTAAACTGCAAATCTTAGCAGCATTTTCTTTGGAGATCACATTAGTACTGTCTGAAATCTGGCTAGGAATTTGTGAGATCCCACCAAAACAAATCGGGATTGCAGTTTCATATTCACAATTAAGTAGGTGCAGTGAGTCAGAGATGCAGTTGAGTCTATGAGTTAAATTAATATTTCTCCTTACTGCCCAGACATCACAAGGAGGACATACCTTTTGCATTTTTTATTCTTATCTTAGCATCTAATTTTAATTCCTTGCTTTGCGTTGGACTATTACAACACTCCTTATTCAACTTGAATTATCTGGCCTACATAGCTTTGAGCCCTCATTCCCGTTACTCTCACCACAGAAAGTTGACAGATAAAGCTGGTAGCAAGTCACAGGGTCACTGATTTGTATAAGTACTGCTACTGCTGCTGTGACAAACCTGGACATAGTTTCAATCCTGGTAATGTCTGTTTTCTCTTCAGCAAGAAATACTCAAGAATGAATTCCAGAAGAATCTCTGGATGCTGTCTTTTCTCTTACTAAGAGAACAATCCAGGAACAAGTCATAAAAAAAAATATTACATTTTCTGGTATTATCGGAATGCAGAAAAAGACTCAAATAGTTTCCAAGACCTCGTCTGCTCAGTCTGTGGCTGTCTTCATCACGTACATAGAGGAAAGAATAAAAGGCAAAAGTAGGCTTTTCTCTTTTCTATAATGAAGGTGCTTCATTCTTCTTTTCTTTTCTTCCACCAACCCCAGCATGTTTAAAGGCTGAGTTCTGCTGTTTCTAGCCACCTTCTGTTTTTACAAAGGCATCCATGTATTTTTGCCAACTCTTTTAATTTTATGGCAAGTCTTACCATTGTTTTTATAAGTTCCAGCTTCTAAGATCATTTGATAAGCAGAAAAGACCACCTTTACTAAAAAACAAATCAAGCAACCAAACAAGTGAACTACCAGAAGACAGCGGACATCCTAATTTTTGCTGTAAAAACCATTTACAAGGCAAATCTCATTACATGTTAACCTTATTAATAATATTTGCACTGTGCTAGCATCTCTGGCAGCTTGCCATAAGAGCTGTCTAAAAACCCACAAAAAAGTTTTTGCTCCCTAAAAAGATTTCTGGGACTAAGTTGAAACTGTGCATGCTTGATTTACTTCATATTATACATAAAAATAATATTCAGTCTTCAAAAGATGATGATGATCTTAAAAAGTGACCAAAGATGAACAGGTAAAAAGTGCAAGACAGAGCGGTTTGAGACAAGAGAATGAAAATATGAGGATTAGCTGTTCCTCCCTTTGCCAAGAAATTGGGAAAGAACAAACAGAAGTAGGTGTGAAGAAATCAAGGAGAAGCAGTCATCTATTAGATGCTGCCTTCTGAAGGATTCAGTGAATATCTTGACATTAGCTGTAAGACAATGAAGAAGAATCAGTGCAAAGTGGAAAGTTACTTTTATTGTACATTTTTGCACTACATGGCTTGGTTAGTAACCCTGCAAGTGGACAACTGAAAAGATAGATCATACAATATAAGAAAATAGAGGTTGAAGGACATTACAGATCATCTGGTCCTTGTCGTGTCTGAATGAAGGATTAACTGTTCTGAAATCATCCTTGGCAGGTGTTTGTCTAATGTATTATTTAAAATTTCAATGACAGACATTCTCATCTCTGTAAACAGCATTCTTCAGTGTTTATTGCCCTTAAAAGTATTTCTCCTTTTCTAACTTAAATGTCTCTTGCTAAATCTTAAGCTAATTACTTTTTGTTCTGCCATCAATAGATATGAAGAACATTTTAGTCTTGTCTTTCTGAAACAAACTTGCCACAGCTGAAAGTGGGAGGTCTGTATTTGCAGGAGCAAATGACGTTATTTCTTTTCATCTTGCCCCAGACACAATATTTTCTAGGTTCCTGTTTTTCTCTTGGTCCCTCCACCCAGTCCACATCCAGATTTTTCCTGCATAGTCCACATGTGTCTTGAAAAGTTGTACTCCATGCTGGACTCAGGACTGTAGCTGTGGCCTTTCTAGTGTTAAGCAGAGTAGGAGGATATTTGCCCTACGACCCACTTGTTTGAGCATCTCAGAAATGTTAGAGGTGTTCAACAATATTAACTTATTTTCACTTTGTGGTCTACTAATGTCTCCAGACACTCTTCTGAAGACTTCTATCTAAGTAGGCAGTCTAAAACATTTTACTGCGTAGCTGTTGTGTCTAAATCTCCTGTGCGTTACGTGGCGCCTAATATTCATTCTTCATCCACCTGGATAATGTCTCCCAAGGCCATCCTTCGAGTAGACTGCCTCCTCACAAAAGAGGCTTCATCCATTTCCCCTTGCTTTGCTCCTCGTTCCTTCTGCTTTTTGGCCACATTTTCAATGAGCTTGCTTGCATCACTGAGGGTTTTTTGTGTTCGTTGACCTGCAGATTTCTGCTTGCCTTCTCCCACACTTGGATCCGTGGCCTTTAAGGGTTTGGCTTTCCCATGGTCTTCCTGCTGCTCTTTCATGTGCCTTACTCTGAATCGGCGCCGAGAAATATTCTGACAAGGATCAGGGATGCTGTCAGGGCTGTTAGACTCTTCATGCACGTCAGATACCTGGACAGTGGGGATTAATGGCTTACAGAGTGTCTTGGGAGCCTCTTCAACACCTGGTTGTTTAGTTAACTTAGAGGTTGTCTCTGGAGGCAAAATAATTTGAATTTCTCCCAGGGGTTTGCTGCTTTTAGGGGGCAGGGGATCATCTTTATTCTCCAGAGCAGCCTTCTCACTCAGCTTTATCTTTTGAAGGTTTTCCAGCTCCCCCTGAGCCAGATTCTTTACCCTTTTCACATGGGGTTCATTGCTGATGGAGTTGATAACCATCAGCTTCTGAGCAGCCATTTGGGCTTCTCTCTGGATGCTCATAATCTTTTGGAGCTGGGCTTCTTTTACTTCCACAGGGATCTCCAGAGGGGCCAACTTCACTGGCCTCTTCATGGTGACGTTCTCTGTGCTACAAAACTCGTTTGCACGACGCAGGCTGGGAGACAAAGCCCCTTCTTTTTTCACCTTTTCTGGCCACAATTTTTTGTCTCCCTGGGATAGCCTCTTCTCTGAAATCCTTGGAGAAGGAGGATGGAAACCAAGGTTTCTATGTTCACTTCCTGGCTTCCCTCCTGGCAAGATGAGAATGGGATTTTTCTCAGGCTGCAGGTTCACAATAGTGACTTCACTGACAGTGCAGTTAGACTTGGGTTTTTCTTCAGCCATTGGGACACCCTTAAAGAAAGCAAACAGATATGGAGATCACTATCATGCATTGTATTAATCATCACTGTTAGGTTTTTAGATGATGTTTGGGTGTTTGACAAGAGTGCAAGCTTGGTGTCCCTTGAAGCATACTCCTCATAACCATAAATCCTAAGCACTGGGCTCCATATTTTGGCTTACCACAGGCTAATTTAAAATAAAGGGCCAATTTCATCTCTGTATCTGGAGACTAAATAAATCTGACAACAGAGGAATCAGGGCTTGTCTCCTCCCTGACTGCCACCGGTACATCTCAAGCAGCATTACCATTCTTTCTCCCACTCTGTCCCAAATACTGAATATCCTTTCTAAGCAGTGAGCAGCACCAGCCTATACACTGCAGTCACTAATTTAAAGGAAGGTTAGGACCTCCACAACACATGAAAAATACCAGAGAATTTATGTTAGCTTGGGGAAGCTCCTAGCTGAGGCTCAGGTGTGGGTCCTCCCCTTTTCCTCGGACATTCTGAGTGATGGGCATTTCTGCTGAGGGTGATTATCCAGCTCACTCCTGTGTGTATAATGGCATGTGCTTTATAGGGCAGGGCAAGTATCTTTGTTTCCATCAAAATTCTGTCTAATTTCACAAGGTACTTTTCCATAAAGGGTAGACAATTGAACCAATGATGACTTTGCTTGTGTCAATAGAAAATACCCTTAAATGGGCCTAGATGATGTTCAGAATACTGTGGATATTGTTCAGTTTCAAAAGCAATACTTCTAAGGTGCTAAATAAAGGAACTGCTAAATGGCAGATGTGGCAAACCTGGAGTTCATTTCTTGCCCTTGTTCAGAGAAACTTTACGTCATGGTTGGGAAAAGTTCCTCATTTTCATCAATAATATAAACATCTCATTGTAAGCAGGGCTTTGCTGTTCAATTTTCTAGTTTTGTGTAGGCTATGACGGGCTCATGGGTGGCATCAGGAGATGGGATCTGTCCCTGCTTCTGCCCAAATGAGTAATTCCTCTTCCCTAAGGTCCCTTTTCCATTCCCACTCTCTGTTTCTTGTACTGACTATACATTTTATGAGACAGTCAAGAGCAATATTCTTGACTGTATCTTTGACTTCTAGACCTTATTATCCTAAAGGTATTTTATTAAATTATAATATTAACTCATTTTTTCCTCTGACAAACAGACAACATGAGCTATTTTACTTCACAGCTCCTCTCATCTCATCTAATCAAATCTGCCTTGGTAATTCCTGTTCACTAGTATCGGTGGGATTTTTTTTTTTTTAAGTACCTGAGCTTAGTATCATTGTAAATAAAAATTATACTCCTCTTGCCCTTTCTGTGTCTTGCTGTCTTCCAGGAAAACACTTAAGGCTGTCTACAGCTCTGTAAATGCGAAGTGAAATAAAATAAACATAAATAAACCCTTGTCCTAAAATGCAGCACATACAGCAATGAGACAGAATGAAAGCTCCAACACAGAGTGAGGTATGGGAATGGAAAGGAAAGAAAGGTAAACAATATAGTACCTACAAATTATCATTTTTTAAAAGATCTTGGTTGAAAAGCCTTTTAGCTGCCTTTAAAAAGTGAGTACCCTACTAAAACCCAGCCACCTATCCAAGCCTATAGAACTACCTGCCTGGACAATGCCTCTTTCTAGCTATGGCCATTCTTTGTTTTCATGCTAGTTTCAGACAAGAGTGATTAAGTGATTGGGTCTTTCTCTGCTGCATTCATCTGAGGAAAATTCAGCCAACTTAAGAGGGCTTGGAGAAATTTTACACACCACCTAAATCCGACTGGAGTCCTAATGTTAATACACTTAAAACCCATCCAAGGCTAACGTGCAAGATAAGCTGCATCCTCTGTTACCCTGCGCACATTACTCAGTACCTTCTCAAAATGTCCATCTGCTATGTATATACTCCTACTTAAAATTTAATTAAGTAATTGGCCCAATCTTGTGTAGGTAATTGCTCTGTGCCCAAAATTCCCTTTGCAGTCAATGAGAGACCCATACAAAGAATGAGTGCTTCAAGCTCTCAGGATCAAAGTATTATGATAGTGGTATTATCAAAGGGACCACCAGTCTTTATTTAGTAACCACAACCTTCATGTAATTTAAATACTTTCCTTCCCAGTCTCAGCTTGCTGATCCTTGTGATATAAACTGCACAGTAATGGAAGGGCAGAGGCAGAAGGGTCATGGTACATTATTACTATTTTACTAAATTTATTGCATGCACTGTGGCCTAGTGGCAAATTAGCATGGAGTGGCCTCAGATCTAGGAAACTTGGTGTCCCCCATAAACAGGAGTACGATGACCCTCTTCTTAAGCTATCTTAGTGCCCAGACTGAAGGGTCATCAGAGAGAGGTGCTCCTGCTATTTTTAATTTATTTTGATTTCAGGAGTCTGCTTATTGCAGGGCAATAAACACTTGGTTTATAAGCAGAAAGTGAGGTTTGCAATAGAGTCATAAGAAAATCTGATGCCATTTTGAAACCTTGTTCACCAGCTTGACACTTAGGTCAAGAGAAGGGATTGAGCTGAGGTTCCTTTCCGGTCTTCGTCCTCAGCCTCTGTTGTTCTACAGCTGATGAAACCAGACAGATTTAAAGGAGCCTCAGGAACCCTCAGGTTTTCTGTTGGTATGTACCTGGCAGAAATGGGGAAACAAAATGGGCCAAGCACATAGGATGCTCTTAGATACCCTGACAACCAGCTGGACCTAGCCAGAAAGTCAATCCATCAGCAGGACAAAGCAGCACGTTGTTGTTCTGTCACAAAGCTCTGCAGGGCTTGAGATCCAAACCACTATTTTATGCAAGTCACTTCCCTGTATGGCTCCAAAATGCTCCCCCATTTCAGTCCTGTTGTGAACATAACCACTGGGAGGCAATACTGGGACTATAGTAGACATGATTATAGATGCATCATGGTTGAAAGGAATGCTTTAAAAATCTCTGCTTCCTTTAAAAATCCCTGTTTTCTTAGTCACGCTTGTGAAGTTTCCTCGCCTTACTCAATGAAACCAAATTTATAGTACATTACATAAGAAAAAAAACAACCAAACAAACAAAAAAAAAACCCAACTCTAAATCCCAAGCTCTTCCTACATAAGAAAAAGCTTTAATCTCATTGCTACAGGATAATCTGTAGTGATAAGCAGATGTTACACAACTCAGCTGCTTTTCCTTCCCATCATCACGCGTATCAACTGATTGCTGCAGTTCAAAGGGGAGGACAGAAATACCTAAGAAAGGAAGTTCACAGATCAAATCCTCCAGCTTATCTGGTTGAAAGCTTGTCCCCAGAGTGGAGTTTTTTGAGTTCAATTCCAAAATAAACACCAAGCCTTCAGTGTGCCTTAATTCTCCATGTGATGCCTGAAGCTCTGCTACTGAAAAGCCCTCTGGCACGTGGAGATCCATTACATATGCTGTCATTCAACAGGGGAGAGAAACGATTCAGTTTAAGCATCTAGGAATGAATGGCTTTGCTTCCACTGCAGATCCTGCATATACACTAAATAGCTCAGGTCATTGTGAATGGACAATGCAACAAACAGAGAGAGTACCTGAATAGCTCCCAGAAAAGCCTTAAATGTCCCGCCTCCCAGTACTCTGTCTGCTTTTGTCAGCTGGCATAAAAATCACACCTGCAACATCAGGGACTTACATCATCATTTGCTGTACCAGAAAGATTTAACAAAACGATATTGTCTGTGAGCCAGTGGGTCCTAGGAGGTCAGGTGGTCCATCGGGCTCGTGAAGCTAAAACGTAACAGTGTTGGTAATCAGCAGTACTGAAGAGAGTGATAACATTACGCCTAGCTGTCTTTGATCCCAAAACAACCAGGTACCAAGGTGGAATGAGTGGGGGGACTTCACACAAGTCTCTGCTGAGTCTCTTCAGTGCAGGATCCAGAGATCATGTGTCATTCTGCCTAAACTCCCTTTCCATTACATTACTTGGTACCTTAAAACAACAATAATAACAAGCAGAGTTTCAAAACAAAACAAAGACAAGACAGTTGAGAGGTCTCAACACCAGCCCAGTATCAAGGAACCCGCTTCAAATCCCTTTTCTACCACAAGCTGCTCATGTGATGGCAGGGAAGATGTTTTGCCCCTCTGTGACTGTTTTCCACCTGTATACTTGTATTGATTCCCTCTCCTAACCCATAGGAGCATTTTGGATGTAAGTATACTAGAGACTGTAAGTTACTCAGCAACAAGTGAAATGGAGTTATGTTAATTCCCAATATAGGTTCAGTTCCAGATAATTTTCAGAAAACAAGTGCTCTACAGAAGGTGGTACCTGTTGAATAATCAAAACATGAAAAAATCTATAATCATTTGAAAATTATGTCAAGTAATGCTAAGCACATATGCAACATTTTTCTCAATGCTGCTCTGCCAATTTCTTTACATTTTGTAGGATTCTACAGATCCTTAGTACAAGTTTTGCTTCGTAGAGGACTTGTTTTTACATTATGTGGTTTATTTTGTAGGTGAGAGAAGGTTTTGGACATGACTTAGTATTTACAATCATCAACCTAAAGGAATGTTTCGTGAAAACATATTTAAAATTTGTTCTTAAAGTTTGGGGGATCTTAAGAGCAATTTCACCATTTCATACAATTTGGCACACTCTCCTTCCTAATATTCTCATTGCTTTAATAGCTCCTCCCTGAATACACGAGGAGACCAGTCTGAGTTCTAGGAAACCTACAGCAGACCTGCCCTTGCAGGCACACCCAATCTGCAAATCATGGAGTCTCCAGACTTCCCGCATGACTGCCAAACTTTACTGAACAACCTAAGTCTTGGGAAGCTTCTTGTAGGGATTTGCAATATTGCAGGAAAGAAGGGGAGGTGCAGAACTCCAGTTCTGGATTTCTTATTGGCACTCTGTGATGATAAGTCATGTAAGCTAACTTTTCCAACTTCCACATCTAAATAGGGACATTGTTCCTTATTTAGACCAAGACAAAGATTTGTAAAAGTGAGCAACTAATATTAGACTTCCAAATCCAGATTTAAGATATAAATAAATGACCTGTTTTTCAACAGTAGCACTGGCTTTGCAATTCTTAAATACAGCCAACTTATTTAAGGATCTAAATCAAAATTCAAGACTCTAGCTTCAGCTTCAAAAACCTTAGCCTCCACTGTCACAATAAGGAGATTGATTTCCCAAAGTTCTGAGCACCTGCAAATCCCAGCCATTTCAACAAGACTGTATGAGAAGCGAAGGTCTGCGTCTGCAGTTGGACCCATGCTGACTGGGGTGTGTATGTGTGTGTGACACTACAGCACTAGCCCAAATCTCCTCGCTGCTGTGCGTGGAGTGAAACTGTATTGGGTCTGGCTGAGATGGAGTTAATTTTCCCCATAGCAGCCCTCATAGTGCTGTGCTTGGTATTGGTAGCTAGAAAGGTGTTGATAACACACCAGTGTTTTGGCTATTGCTGAGCAGTGCTCGCACAGCATCAAGGCTGTCTCTCCAACATTTCCCCTCCTCACTAGTAGGCTAGGGGTGGGCAAGATCTTGGGAGTGAACATAGCCAGGACAGCTGACCCGAAGTGACCAAAGGGATGTTCCATACCATATGATGTCTGCTCAGCGATAAAAGCTAAAAGAAAGGAGAAGGAAGTGAGGGGCATTTGTTATTTATGTGTGTCTTCTGGAGCAAATGCTACGCGTGCTGAAGCCCTGCTTCCCGGGGAGTGGCTGGACATCGCCTGCTGATGGGAAGTAGAGAACAAATCTTTTGTTTTCCTTTTGCTTCTGCGCACAGCTTTTGCTTTTGCTTTTATTAAACTGCCTTTATCTTGACCTATGAGGTTTTTTTTCCATCTCATTTTCTCCCCACCCTGACCTGCTGAGGAGAGGAGTGATAGAGCAGCTTGGTGGCACCTGGCATCCAGCCAAGGTCAACCCACCACAGAAGCAGAAATGAAAAATGCAATATGCCCTGCTAACTACCAGCTCCTGCTTACGTTACATGCCCACAAAGATAGCAGCATGAACAGAACTTGCAGAGACAAAGAGATTGAGCTCTTACCTTGCCAGTTTTTCTTAATTTAGAGCTTGGCACCGTAAAATCCAGAAAGATGGAGCTATCTGCTACTGTGGAAGCTCATGTCTAGGAATTAATTTGGTACCCTGCACTATCCCACTGATAACAGAGGCCAGCACCTTGGAGGCAGTGAGAGCAACTCTGCAATCATTCAATCTGCCTGTTCTCTGGATGCCACTCATCCATTGCACTCAAAAATACCCAGGGAGACAAGCACCTTTTCTCAGCTCTCCCCTGCAATATTTCATTCAGAATGGAAGAATGAGCATCCCTGTCTTCTGAAAAGGAGGTGTCAGGAGTGCCATTATCTTTTCTTAAAACATATAGGCTAGGAAATTCACTTCTCAGAAGAGAGACCCTCAAGCCCCCATATCCCATCTCTCCACAGCATTGTGGGGTCACTAGTCCTGCAAGAATTGTTCCTTTTTGTTTTGTTAGACCAATTAGGCTAGAAGTGAAAAACTGGCATGACTACACAGGCTGGCAGTACGGGCATCTTTGGAGGTGCCCTTTGACAAGGACAATTTAATATAAAGACGCTTCAGTACTAAAAATCTCCTGAATGTCCAGTTACAAGGCTAAAAGCTACTCTCTCACTTTCTTACCCCTTGCTACAATACGTTTTCATCTCCACAGCTCCAACAGAAGGGATTGAGATTGTTTCTAGCCCAGGCTTGCCTCATGTTTTAGTCAGGGCATGCTCCCAATGGATTGCTTCAGGCATAGTCTCATGAGAGGAGAGGATTCCCTATAGCAGGAAAGGCTTTGGGAAGGCATTTGTGAGCTATTTGAAGGCTGTGCACAATGGACAGGAGTCAGCTCTGCTCTCTTCATCTGTTAGAGTCCAGTCTGAGCTGGATGTCTAGGGCACCCTCAACAGAAATGGAGAATGACCAGTTCATGCTCTCTGAAAACAGGTACTTCAGACAGTACCTCAGATAGTGGGGTGACTCGTATTCCAGGAGATCCTGTCCCACTTCAATGACTTTGTGGCTCCAGTGGCTAAAGGTAAAGGAGGGAAACTCAGACTAGGGAGCCAGCAGTGGACCAGAGCCTGTGAAGGAGACCCCACCTCTTTAATTGCTGGGATGAGCCCTGAATGTTTGTTCTACCATTTGAGATAATTTTCTTACCCACATTCTATGGCTATTACTCACTTCATATTGTCACTCCACGAATACATTTTTCAAATGTTCCTATTAAGCTGTAGGCAGCATTTAGTGTTATACCAGTATTGATGCTGAAGCAGAATTACCTGCTAGTCCTGTTAATCCACTGATGCTTTGACAGCAGGGGTATTACAAATAGAGCTTCTTTGTAAAAAATGATTAAACATGACCTGAAAGTCCACAGCTTTCCAATTCCCTGAAAACTTACCATTTCCTTCTTGAATGCTGTAGCGTTTAAGGCCATAGGAGTCAACGACAGCCCATCCTCTGATCCACTAATAATATGGATGTTGAAAGATTTTTATGTCACTTCTTTTATCCTAAGGCCTATTATCTGACTCTTCTTGCTTTTGCTCTTGAAACAGAGGCTGCTTTTTAGAGCAGTGCAGTGGGCAGGCAGGGGATGTAGGAACTGCTACTACTTTTTCCACGAACTTGCTCCACAACCATAGACAAGTCACAGAACATCTCTATGCCTTGCAATCAATGGATGCCCTTTAGACATTTTGCAAGAATTGGGAGTCTATTAAATCTGCTGGGCTGCTCGAGAAAATCACTATAACCTCTTCCAACCTAAATTTACCTCTAGCTTCAGCGGGATGCTGTTTGGTTTATTCCATTCTGCACAATGGTCCTAAAGTTGTGCACTGTTATTCAGCTACTATGCTCTGCTCTGGGAAGGGCTACATTTCAATGATGTGTGGATCCCTGCACCATTTGGAGACCGCTGTAGGACCTTCCAGATGGTAGGCAGAATACATTAATCTATGTCATGAAAATTTAATTCATATGAAGGTAATAAATTGTTTATGTATAAAATAGGCAGGACTAATACATTAGCATTCAGGGCTGAATCGCACCAGGGTACAGGCACACACAGCTCACAGTGAACTCAGCTTTTTGGCTGTTATAACAAGAATCAATTGAACAGAATTATTAAGTGCAGATAGTCTGTATTTGGATAGAATATGCCAACACACTAGCTACTGCACTGTTAAAACAACCCGCCCCTCTCCATAGTAATTTTAACTCAATCGTAAGAAACCAGCTATGATTTAAGAGAGAAAAAACATAATAATAGAGAGAGCATGTAACAGCATGGGCTTGCTGCTACATTTGCATTGACGTCAGAGCAAACAAGATTAAATGAAGGCAAGCACAGCTACAGAAATGTGACCTTAAACACAGCCTCAGAGTTGCAGATATTGCCAAAATCTTAGCTGCAACTCCACCTGGTTTGCTGACGTAGCCCCAGAGATAATGTCTTCAAGAAGCAGCTGAAGATCCCTGTGGCAGCTGGCGCAGTGAGAGCTTTGCTCACTTTTGAGCAAGAGGCATATTGCCACGGAGAGGAATCAGGGTGGGGCAGAAAGGATCCCGCTGGCACAGTCCTCCACAAGGAGCCATTGAGGCTGTCAGAATTTGCAGCTGCCTCTTAGCTGCTATAAGCTCTGCTGGGGCTGCTTTGGCCTCTGCATAGTCCAGGATTAGGGAAAAGATGAAAAAAGGCTTGATCTCATTTTCCCAGTCACTCACTCTCCTTCCCTTTGCCCAGTGTAACCTTGACACTTTTGAGATCTGGTCTTGGAAAGCCCAAGCCACATAGAAAACCAGGCCGCTGGGAACAATGGTTAATGGCACCTTCAAAAAGCTAAGAAAAACTGCAGCTAAAAATCTGTTACCATAGGAGCAAAGCCCATTCAAGTCTACCCATTCAAATAAAGCATGATTACATGGTGACATTGCCAGAATCTGTACCACTGTTCACTGAACAAAAAATGGAAAAAATATCCACAACCAAGAAAAAAATTCTCGGGCAAGAGAACATCCCGTCAAAAAAAATAAGCAGAGAGATCCCAGTCTTCCCAGACACTGTGACTTAGAGTGAATGAACGTGTTTCCTTTGACTTAAAGGATGGGATTACTTGCTGTGCATCATTTAAACCCCTCAAAAGTGGGCTGAATTGGGGTATAAATGATTTAATGACTTCACTGGGTCTCACTGCTCTCACCATTATTTCACTTTCCATTTACTATAAAACATTCCACTTTGCATCTACGGGGTAAAGCACCTTTTTAAAGATTCAAATGGAATCAACCAGAATAGTAATTTCAGACTAATTCCCCTATTTGGAGAAGATAATCCAAGCACAAAGATACCTCCTCCTTCATATCTCTGTATAGAGGAGTTGTTCTGGAATGGTTAAAGCATACTGGGAGATCTTTGGCAGACACGTTACACTGTAATACCTTCCCCAATCAATTTGTCCCAGCTGAAGAAAACTGGAGATAGTTTATCCATGAACTACTGAGAATTAAATTCTTATCCCATTTCCTCCTTGCGGCATCTCTGTCGAGCTACAGCCAGCTGGGCAATTTTGTGTTTCCTGCAGATTAGAGTCCATAATATAACCAGGTAGGTTCCTTGGCGGGGGGAGAAAGATGTAATAATAAAACTTAGCCAAATAACTGTATCACACTTGGGGATCCAACCAGGTGCTCCTGTTACAGTACCAGGCCAAGCAGTGTGCTATGAGGAGCTAAAAACCCTTTCAAAATTTTGTCCCTGTGGCATGCAGAGTTCATGGGGGCTTACTGCCTTTCTGGTCTCGTTTCAGGCTCAACATTCAGCCAAAATTTTGGGGAAGCACAGGAGCTTTTGCGAGCCTCTTGGATCAGGTTTCAGGATCTTGGATCACTTTCTGATCCCAGCATGAAGAAAGGCGGGGTTTTGGGGTTTGTTTTTTGTTTTTTTTTTACCCATGCAGCTTTATGGGTGCAAATACCTCTGAAGAGATATTTGGCTTTGATGGTGGTGGGTTTGAAAAACAGCAACACATCTCTAATCAAACTGCAACAAGCGATTTTCCGCCATCCTTAGGAACCCAGGGAGCTAAGCTGTATTAAGTTACCTAGCATGTTGCTAAAAGGTCATTGAAGACTTGATGGATCCTTCACTGCATTTCTTCTGTCCTCTCTTTGACATGTAGGACACAAATGCTGTTGTTGCATTAATTGCAATGGGTCCTGTTTTGAAATCTTAAAATCATTAGCTGATGCAGAACTTGCTGTTCCTGGCCACATGAATCACTGGTGGTGTCCTGGAGACACTTAATGTACCATTGAATGTCTGTACAGCAGTAGTTTTCATTTCTTCTGAACCATGAGGTATGAGACCTTAGCACTTGTGACTTGTGCTTTTGAGCATTTTCTAGTCCATCAGTCAAGAGTCACTTTTTCAATTCAACACTTAGCAGTTGAATTTACTTAATCTGGAAATGTAAATGGACCCTTTGCTTCACTCTGGCTCTGTGCTCAGCTCTTGGACAAAAGACAACCAATTTTAAAACAGGCAAAAGCTCATTGCAACTACAGCACTAGTTCCACCCTTTGTCTCCTGACTTACAAGGAACCACGTTATTGGAATAAAGAGCACCTATTCTACCAAGCCTGGGAGCATCTGAATTTTTATGTATTAGTGTCATTCCAGTGATCCTGCAAATGAATAGTACACCCTTACTTGCAGTTGCCCCCGTTAGCCCAAGTGTGCGCGTGGGAGGGGGATCCATTCATGTCACAGTGGACTTTCTGAATTCGGTCCTGCCAGCTGCCTAGGAATTTTGATGACTTTACTCACCTCCCTCTATTTTATTTATTTTTCTCTTACTTGTTACCATTGCTTTACACTCACGAGTTAGGAAAGAAAAGAGAATAGCTTTTCTCTTGAGAGTGAAACACATTTCACTGCAAAGAACAAACAAAGCCTGGAAAAATAGCAGCTTTCCAGCACAATGCCAGGACTAAGGCAGCCTCATGCTTCTCCAGGTAAGCTGCTCTCCCTCGAATTCACAAGCACCTCTTCTCCTGCTACATGAGCAGCTGGGCATGGAGGCAATTCCAAGTCTTCTGTAGAGCACAGTCTAAAGCTAGAGCTATGCTGGGCCTTCTCCAGTATGGTCCATACCACCAGTCAAGTTCATTATATTATCCATGTGTTTTGAAGACCCTCCTAACAAATTATTGTTGTTTTGCCCTTGGGACTATAGCACTGCACTCAGAAATTCAGTTCTCAGTGGGAATCTTTCTGTTCACTTTGGTGGGTGTTAGAACTAAACCAACAAGGAAATCTTCAGTATCATCAGAAGTTGGATGTGTACGCTGCAACACAGAGGTACACCCTGGGAAATCCCTCCAGATCCTAGAAGGCCTTGATCCTGTACCTTTTACAATCAATGATGATACTGCCCTGGATTTCAACAGAGGCAGAATCAAGATTGGGGTTTTTTCCAAATTCACCAGGACAATTTTACAAATTGCATGTAGTCTTCACCTAATTTTATGTGTGGCTGAAGAACAATAAAGGGAGTCTCCTGATGAAAACTCCATTAAATACCATTTAGCACCTCGACGGCTCTTCTCTGTGAGACTCTTCAGCTCTGTAAACTCGTCTCCTGTCAGGGATCTAGATCAATTTTTTCAAAATCTTCTACCAAACAGCATTATCCACTATTTCCACACCTAAAATGAGAGTTGTGAAGGCTGAACTTTCCCAAACTGCTGACTGTTAGTGCCCCACGGTACTTGTTCTGACATGCATAACTTTATTTCTGGCAATGCTGCAAAGCATATTTCTTACTCATCTTCAGCTTTCTGAGTGATCCAGTTTAGGAAGACATAATAACTTGCCCTCTTCATCCTCTCTGTTTTTTGTAATTCCACCCACAATTTCTATCTGTTCTCTTCATCATCTATGTTTAGCCTCCCACCCATATCCATCTTGGGCATTATGTATGACCCTTAACTGAGGATCTAGTGTAAAAGCCTGTACACGAGTCACTACATAGGTGCAAACAGTCCCATCAAGCTTCCTTACAAGTGGAGAAGGGTGAACATGAAACCTATTCCCTTTCTATATTCTATGCAAGGCCTCAAATTCAAGTGTTAGTAGAGTCTTGCCTCCTCCTGATCTTTGGGAAAAACACTGTGTTTTCCTTATTAAGTAGAATTGTGCACTTATTAGTTTCAGTAGGATGAGCCTCTTGATTCTGTTAAGAGTATCTCTGTCTATTCCAACAGTTTTATGTTCAGCATAAAGTCACCAATAACAGCTCTATCACTCAAAGACACCAGACTCCCCAGATGCTTCCTCTTAAGCACCTCTTAGCACCTTAGCTTGCTCTTAGCACTTGAAACTTCTGTCCATCTCGTCAGAACTGTGGCTCCCCTTGCTCTGTCTCACCACAGCTTCTGCTCCTGGTCCCTGCAATTCACTCATGAAGGAATCAGTTTCTCCCTATAAGACTTGGAATGATTTTTGTTTTGTTTTTCTCTGATGAGAGGTACAGTGGGCTACCTTAGCCATCAGGTTGGTGCATCTTGACACATGCACATCTTCTGTGTGCCTATATTACTTATTCCAACTCAGCAGCCCACTGTCTTATCTTGTCAGAGTGTGTTGAAAGGTAAATCCTATCAGAGCATAATAGGAAGGGAAGTTAAACCTATTAGTACATAGCACTTTCTTAACAGGTCAGGGGACAGAAGGGGAGCTCTCTAATCAGCTTCAGATTCATTTTCTTTGCTTTCTCATAGTCTTGAATAATAACTAAATATCAGCTCCTCCAGATGGCTTTGGATGCTATTAACATACCCAAGAGGTACATCCAGGGTTGCCATGTCCCAGGTGCAAAATCTGGCTCTTGCCCTTGTTAATCTTCATACAGTTGGTGATTGCCCAGCTCTCTAATTTGTCCAGATCTCTCTGCAGGGCCTCTCTGCCCTCAAGAGTGTCAACAGCTCCTCCCAGTTTTGTGTCATCGGCAAACTTAGATAGTAGTCCTTCAAGTCCTGCATCCAACTCATTTATGAAGACATTAAAGAGCACTGGCCCTAAGATGGATCCCTGTGGAACGCTGCTAGTGACTGGTCACCAGCCTGATGTAACCCCATTTACTATAACCCTTTGAGCCCGACCTGTGCGCCAATTGCTCACCCATTGCAATATGTGTTTATCCAGCTGTAAGCTGGACATTTTGTCCAGGAGGACACTGTGAGAGACAGTATTGAAGGCTTTACTGAAATCCAAAAAGATTACATCGACTGGCTTCCCTTGGTCGACTAGCTGGGTAATCTTGTCATAGAAAGCGATTAAGTTTGTTAAGCAGGACTTTCCCCTCATGAACCTGTGCTGGCTGGGACCAATGACTGCATTGTCTTTCAGGTGTTTTCCAATAACTCCCAGAATAATCTTCTCCATAGTTTTGCCAGGCACTGAGGTGAGACTGACAGGCCTGTAGTTACTGGGGTCATCCCTGTTGCCTTTCTTGAAGATTGGGATGTTTGCCAGCTTCCCGTCAACTGGGACCTCCCCAGATTCCCAAGAGCATTGAAAAATCATTGAGAGAGGTCTCACTATGACATCAGCCAGCTCTTTAAGTACCCTGGGATGAGTCCCATTGGGCCACATTGACTTATAGGGATCCAGCTGGAGCAGCAAATCCCGCAAGAGTTTGGGGTTGGTTTGGAGTTTATCATTCTCACAGTCATGGTTCTCTAGCCCAGGGCTCTGGGGGTCCCAGAGCCCATCATCGGTGTTGAAGACTGAGGTTAAGAAAGTACTAAACATCTCTGCTTTGTCTATGTCCCTGTTTGAGAGGTGACCATGCTCGTCAAGTAATGGGCCAATGTTATTTCCGGCCTGCCTTTTGCTATTTACATATTTAAAAAAGCTCTTTTTATCGTCCTTCACAGTACTGGCCAGCTGCAGCTCTAATTGAGCTTTGGCCACACGTATTTCCTCCCTACAGTGGCGAACGGCCTCTCTGTAGTCCTCCCATGTCACCTGCCCTTGCTTCCACTGGCCACTTCAAACTGGAAGGTTTGAGTAGTTCAGGTAGAGAATGTGCCTAATGCCTAGTGCAACACACAGCTTCACTTTCAGCATTGTACCTCCGGCCTCTCACAGTTTTTTGTGTGCTCTTCCAATTTTATAGTACCAATGTGCTGGGAAAACAGCATGACAAGCACCACTGAAACCAGGATAGAAATGCCAGCTCTTTCCCCATTTCTCCAACAGGCAGCTGAAGTGCTTTCCTTGTTTGGAAAACTACCCAGCGACCCCAAGCTTACAAATTCCCTGTGTCTAATACCCTTCTTGTGGGATATTCCCCCTTAGCTGTCTTTTCATATTGTAGAAATAAGACTAACATTCTCATCTGCTTCCCATTAATTTCCTCATTCAATTCTTGGCTCTTGGAGATCTCCTTAAGGAAATTAGGCAAATCAGGCTTAAAATTCTCCTGAAACCTTTTCCCAGTGAAAAGCTGATGGTAGTTGTTATTAGTAGCATGGCTTTAGAGCTACTTACGTGACTGGATAAGCTAGTCTATTTTAGCAGTAGTAATTTTCTAATCTATCAGAAGACACTGGGGATTTCAATAGAGAAGACAAATACATCGTGAAAAGCTATAAACATGCTTTACTTATAGAAAAATCCTAAGAAATATAGTAAGACAGGATACAGAAAAGTTGTACTTCTATAATGTTTTAAAAATACATAGAGTTTAGTATCGGTCTCCTGGGTTTTCCACCCATCCTAGAGTACTGAATAGGAGAACTAGACATTGTTGGGGATGCAATGGAGTTGTGGGGGAGATATTTCCCTTTCATTCACAGCTACAGGCGTCTTCTTCTAAAGCTTAAACCAAGCAGTGCCTCAGACAAAGATGCCAAAGACTGAACTACAGTATTGCATAATGGGAGATGGTCCCTGCAGGTGAAGAAATTTGTAGAGCCTAGACATTCAGTTTCCAGCTGGGTGAAATTGTCACCCTGATAGTAATAACTAGAAGAATTGAGATTGCAAGCTTATCTGGCATCTTTTGCCAGCATTAGTTTCAATTTTTACACACTCTAAAGATCACTGGTTCCTGTTCGCAACCTCTGTTAAATATCCTGAAATATATCTCTTCTGGAAAATTGTTCTGTTTTAGCCATTCTTTTAAATAGATATCTCCACAAGGAGGGATTTTCAGCCAGTTTTTTCTGTACAGTTCATTGTTTCTAATCTCTCCATTGCCATTACTATGGCAATCAAATGCCTGTGCAATGCCCCAACTAGAAAATGTCTTTTTTTATTTGATTAGCTCCCAAGTTCAGTTTTATTACTTATTAATATCCTCATTCCACCCATGGTCTGCGTTGATACCTCACATCAGCACTGGCTCCTGCTCTGTTCTCAGCTTTCTCAGAGTAATGGTTGCAAAGGTAAAAATTTCCAATCACCTCTTTAAGCAAAACCCCTGTACGGTCAATAAGAAGACAACAGCTACCACACTCACCAGCCGACCCGGCAGTTCTTGCTTTGCTCGTTGTTTTATCATTCCCAAGAAGTGTCTCTTCCTTCTGATGAGATCTATTTACTCTGCAGTGTTGAAGTTGCAGTGTCAGTGTGTGTAGAGACCAGGTGCCTTACTTGCTCAGGAGGACTGAAAGGCTTAGAAATCCTACAGAGAGATAAGAAGTAGGAGATTAGGGTCACTGTTGCTGCAGTCACTTAGGGACTGAACAGATTCTGTATTCCAAAAAAGCAAATGTGAATGTGTTGTATTCTTCATGCTTCTTTAAAGAGGGGAGTATTCTTACTTTAAGCAACCATCTTTAAAGAATCCCCCTCCTCCACGTATCTTTTGGCTATCATGCACCTTTTTCATCCTTTCGTTCTTTTTCCTTCTCTTCTGTGCCCTGCTTGTCCTTCACCTTGTCTTTGTTCGCTTTTCACTGGGGAATGTGGCCCCAAAATCCTCAAATCATGCCTGCCCTGCAATTAAGGTGTTGATTTCTAAAATATTGCCCCCACACTTGTGTTTCAGCATCTAAATAGAAGCTCTGATTTTCAGCAGAATCAGTGATGGGGTTTCTGGGTATACTGGATTTCTGAAAGCCCAGTCATTTATGTTATATCCAAATCCCTGTTCATGATGGGGTGCATAAGTCCAAGGAAGGCGGGTAGCCTACAGTGAGGTATGTGGAGCAAGAGGTGTTTCAAGCCACGTCAAGCCTTTCAAAGTGTTACCCACTGAGATACGCTGACTATGTACATTCATTGCACAGAGCAGAAGAATCTTCATAAGGTCATGCTGAAAGTGCAGCAAGTTTTAGGCAAGACTTATCAGAGATTTTAACAGTCCTAGTTCTAGTCCATTGACAGCACTCCCAGCTCTGTGCCAAAAGGGAACAAGGCAAAGTGACTGAGCAGTGAAAGCCAAGAGAAAGCCTAGCCTACCAGATCTGGGAGATGACGACAATGCAGATATGGGCTAAATTAGTTGAGTTAGCAGAGATGTAGCAGGAAGAGTGGACTCTGTGACCAACCGTCAAACAGCAGGGTTGAGTACTCTGGAGGTGAGGAGTGAAAGGCAGGGAGAGAGGAACAAATTTATACCATGTCTCCACTGTGACACCAAAACTGCTGTGTCGAGCTAAGGATAGCAACCTCCTAGTACTTGGATTCCTCCAATTGCATCCTAAGAGCTACTTCTCCCTGCCAGCAGACCTTATGAAAGCACCAGTTGAAGCCATGACATGTGAATCCCTGTTGTTACCTGATAGCACCACTGTAGCAAGATGAGCATCTGAGTTTGGGCTTCTTCCTTCCAACAAGTTCTTAAACCAGCAACAGTTTGCTGTATTGTTTGGCTATGTTTATTTGGTGCTACTTAACTACCCTGCAGTGTCACTTATGCCCAGCTCTTCTGCATTGCCTTCCTCCTGTGTCCTGCCCCCTCCAGGTTTTACTTTCCCATAATATTGCCCCATGGTGAGGTCATCAGAATTACATGGATCTTCTGACAGCACACAGATGCTTTGGTCTGTGCTCCTTCACGCCCATGAGTCTTTTTAAAAGAAAAGCCTGATTTCCAGACTTTTTCATTTTTTCCAGTGATTCTTGTTTGGAGAAGATGCAGATGTTTCCCATTTGGCCAATGCCTCCCTATATCCACTGACAGATGCTTGGCAACGTCAGTGCTTATTTGCAGCCTCTCATCAGATGTACTGATGAATATCACGTTTGCAGCAGTGTTGTCTCTGATGTTTTTTTCTAAGCCATTCTATTGTGGCAAGCAAACCTAGTCACAATTTCTGCCAACCAGTGTCTGTGCTGTAGCCATAGAGTTGTTCCTGAGCCTATTTATTTTTTATTTCTGTCTTGAACAGCTAAGGGAGCTGGGCTTTTATCAGGACCAACAGGAATAGATCAATTCAGTTCCAGGCATCCAGCAAAGAAACATGAGAACTTTAGAAACACACTGGAATTTAATCAGGCTAAATCTATACAAATAAATTAAAAATGCTTAGGTGAATTCTTTCATACTGAAGCCAGCATCCATGGTGCGCCCCATGTCTGTGATAATAAAGTGTACTAGCCTGCAAAAGAGGGCGACTGCATTCAAACTGCCTCCTTTGCATGGTCCCTGGCAGGTCTTAGGTGCCAACCTGTGCCCAGGAATCATTTGGGAGGATGCTAGTTGTCATGGACCAAAAGCATGTCAGGGAGCCTTCCAGCACTTCAGCAGCACAGACAGCCCAGTGCCAGTGCCCCATAATATTCCCTGATATTGTTGGATTGAATAGAGCAAGATGTATCCTCAGAGGGACTGGTGCTAGAAGTTATTCTGTCAGCAGAGACAAAGGTTATGTCAGTGCTGAGTTTGGAAAGGTAAAGATTAGAGCTGTGCGATATTCGCAGTGTGATCTTCCCAGCCTGGATTGCTGATCACGATGGGATTGTACAAGGAGAGAATTCAGTTATGCAAGCAAGGATGATTACTGGTGTCACTGGGGAGACCAGTGCCCTCCCTCTTCTGTTTTGAAGAGTCCATGATCTTAATCTGCAGAGACTTTATTGTTTTTGTAGGGGAATGTTTTGCAAGGAGATAAATGAATATCTCATGTTTTCCCTCTGTGCTATTTATTCTGGAAGTTCAGTCATCTGCCCTGTAAATAAATAGAGGGTGTATCATCATTCCTGCTATGGTATCCACATTTCCCATCTATCACTGGGTAGCAAGATTGTTCTGCCATAGGGATGGAAACCAGGGGATCTGCAAGTACCTCCGAGTAGCAGCAGATGAGCATTGACTTTCAGCAATAATGACAATAAACCACATCCATCCAAATAATGTGGGACAGTGAGGACAGGAGCTTTAACATTCCTCAAATTATGCTTCTGAATAGGAACTTGCTTAACTGCATGTTCCCCTGTCTGCATGTCAATATGGGAAAATCCAGACTAATGATACTGTTGTTCTTGGACATTGTATAGGATAAAACGGGAATGAAAATTTCACAGAAGTACCAGTTCCTAAGGCCAACTTCAGCGCTGTTCACTTCCGTGGTCAGTTCACACACCCAGCATGAAGAGCAAGAACAGTTCCAGGACCTGAATGTGCAGCTGCTGGCTCATGCAGGATCAGTGCATTGCAACCCCAGACCTTTCTGTAGTAAAGCTGGCCACCAGGACTTCCCAAAAGCTCCTGGGCCCCGTTGTGCTGGGCACGGTCTAAATACCATTGAACAACACCCCCTCAAATATTTACAACCTATATACATAATGCAGGGATTTGAGGAAGACATGGAGACAGCAGAGGGGAAGTGGTCTATTCCAGTCACAACAGGAGGTTAATTGCAGCCATTTGGGCAGCCCAGCTGATGCTGCCTTCCAGCTCCCTGGCTGTTATGGACTGTGTGTTTCTAACCCTTTGGGTTCTGCTTTTTTCTTGCCACCAAAGTATTTTGCTTTGATTTTTTTAGCCTGATAGACCTGGCTGACTCATCCTAGCCTTGGGAAGCACAATCCTGGGCCAGCCCTACCTCTAATGAGGAGCTGATGCTCCCGAAGGCTTCCAGGGCTTTGCCCTCCCAGAAGGACCAGAATGACTGCCTACACTATAAGGCAGGACTTAACTTTCCTAAGCAGGAGAGATCCTTCCAGACAGTGATGGTTAATGGCTGGACAGATTCAGCACTCCCAATGTCACTTTAAAAAAGTAATAAAACCAGGAAATATGACTTTTCCAGAACAAAAAAAAATACTGCATTTGGCTGTTAACATGATGATTTGAGTTAAGCACAGCACTATGGGAACTGGTTGTTTAAAAGAGAGAGTTAGCTCTCTGCTACAGGACTTTCTATTTACTGTGCCAGGATCCTTTCTACAGATAACACAGTCCGCAGTGCAAGTCCTTCAACCCCTGTGAAAATGGGCTATTGATTTATCTTTTCATTTAAAATGCTGTCCTTTTTTATCCCTGATGTGTTTTGCTGTTGTTTGTCTGAAGTCCACTGAGTTGCACTGAAGTGGACAAGAGATATGTGCTTACGGTTTGGCAGGGAATTGCCAGGGCTGGGAGTTTTCAGTACCAAAAGGAAAGACAGAAATGCCTAAGTAGTTATTTTAATCAATTGCTCTTTCTAATGAGAGCAGCTCATGAGGTGAAGTAAGTCAGTCGACGTTATGTATTAATGTTTAAAATCCTCCTAAATCAGAGCTTGGAGTGGACTATCTGAATAGGGAGTTAAACAAAAATCAATACATGTCAATATATCACCAAGGCCTTTTGGGAACCCAGCTTGTGTATATTAACATGAATCTTTTTTAAAATGTAGACTTAAAAAGATCTGAAAAGTATCATGAAGACAGCAGTCAACATCTCTGAGGCAGCACATAAGGTTACTGAAGGATCTACCTGACTCCTTTCAGCTGTTTCGAAAACATCAGCAGTAGACCACTTCCCCGTGTATGATAAATACACACTCTCTCTCTTGCACGCTCTTGTGTGCACACACACAGAGCAACAATAGGCCAGCCGTGTTTAAGGCTCTCATGCCAATGCTCTGTCCTGTCTTTTCACCTGCCTTTGAAAACAAAATATTCAGAAATTGCCTCAAGCACAAGTGGGTATGGCTCTCGAAAGATTATGGGGGAGGGAGGGGAAGCTTTTGCAAGAGAAGTTAAAAAGAAAAAGGAGGATTTAAGTTTTTCAAAAGAAAAAATATACACAATCTTGTTCTAAAATATATGTGAGGAATAAAGGAATAGCAAAAGGCAAATTACAGTGAAGACTGAAATACAATGGAGATGGGGCATAATCAGCTTATGGGCTGCTTTCATACAATAAAGAAAATCATGCATAATTTTCAGAGGCACCTTCAGATCTCACTGCCTTCGAACAACATTCCTTATGCCAGCAGAGGCTCATCAGGGCAGACCTGTGCTGTTTTCTGCCTTCCATTTGCACCGCTGTAGACATCGGGGACAAATCCGATTAGAGTTCTCTGTTCTCATGAAAATGAGAAATAATTTCAGCTGCATGTATTGAACGCAACGTGCTAAATTGCAAATTAGTTACTGTCTGTAGAAAAGAAGGCTAGGTGACATCTTACACCTATATACAATAATTATGTTAACAATGATGATATATACAACAATTTTCTTTTCAAGTCCACGGCAGTTGTTTATGTTGGGTTTGTCTTCACTAACTGCTTGCACAAGGAAGGGGCACTAATTCTGTTCCCTTTCTAAATTTTTGCTCCTGTCTAAGTGTTGCTGCAGCCAGAAGTTCGGAATCTTCAAAGCAGATCTGAAGAAGAAAAGTGGAGCCAAGTGCATTCTCCTTTGCTAATGTTCACACTTTTATGGCAGATAATAAACTAGACAAGAAGGTAGCCAGAAATATCAATAGTATGTCTCCACAGGTAAATTTTTGCTGGCTAAGACTGCATGCAATATATCTCCATTCCCCGGAACAGACAGATCAGATTTAATCTCCCATACAGTCTCTCTCCAGACCACTACTTAGCTCACAAGTCTCATGTGTGAAGCCCAGCGAATTAGAAAAGCAAGAACCAGAATGCTAATTGATGCTTCTTACAGTTTTATGATGGACTTCTAAGCTGTCACACTCAAAATCTTGCTATGGGCAAGAATGGAGCATACCTCACATAGATATGGAGCTATATGAAGCTATTGTTAGTCCAGTTAAAGTTTTCATAGTCTAATAGTCCAAATGATTAGTCCAGTCATAAAATTATATATGTATAGTCCAAATTAATACAGATAAGTCTCAATAATGCTGTTAAAATTGTTATTCAAGAGAAAAAAAAACAAAAAACAACTAAACAAAACAAAACACCAACTTTTTGATATCTACCCTTTTTTACAGTACTATGCTCATTCTTCCAGTGCCTGTCTGGCTCCTATGGTTGACCATTTCAGCCTTACCCAGGAAGACTGGGAGGTGGGTTGCGATATGTTGTCAGTATCCTGAGATGTCTGCCACAAGTAGTATGATATTTGTGGTGGGGCTTTCTTCATCCTCTCTTCTGGGATGCATGTGATGTTGATGCTGATGCTTTGCTCTTCCTCTGTTTTGGGTCTGCAGGGATTTATTTTTATATGTTTTCTTTGCACATTCTTTTTTCTGAATATGCTCATTATTCAGTTTTCCTGTTCTTGTTATCTCCAAAACTGGTTTTACCTGAGCAACATAGGGCTGCACTTCTGTAGTGACCATTGATTGATCTTTAAGATTTGTCTTTACCATCTGGGACCTCTGGTATCATCCCATGTCTGTATTCTTCCACACCACATTTTATTTTGAAGTCACACACTGTTCAATCTACACTGTAACTCTTTGTTATCACTATAAACTAAAGCTGATCTGAACCAGACATAGGCCATAGTTACCTGACTGCTAGACAATTGCTATCCTTAAAAACAAAAAAACAACTTAAAACCAACTCAGCCTACGCAAGCCAAGATAATGATTAGTCTGGACTGACTAAGCCTTGACTGTCAAGTCAATGCAAAGCCTGTGGCCTTTGACTTGTAGTAGTAGAAAGTGTAGTTACCAGGCTGCAAAGTCTCCCTGCTATATGTATGTCAAAACTTGAATCCAAAACCCCTCTCAGACACCACTGGAAAGAGACATTTCTTGGGACATTGCCACAGGTAGGTCCCAAGCATCAGATAAGCCCTGATGACTCCCACCTCATGTATCAGTTCAGCTGTTGCACAGAACCTTCCCTGGGTTCACATTACAGGTGGCTGCTCCTTGGCTGCTCTCTTGCTCCTTGTGCCTAATGCTTTCGTGAGTAGCGCTCAGTCATTGGATCAGCATGAGGATTTTAAAATCTCCCCACTTTCCAAGTGTCTGTCTATAGTCTTCAATCACTGTTAAAGACCATCTCTAGCATCCTGGACTAATTACAAGGTTGGGAGTGCTCGAACTTTGCCAGAATTTTATTCTACGCTGCCATGCTTTCTATTTCTTTTAGCACTGATTTCAGCTTCTTCTGTAACAGGCCTGCTTCACATTGCAATACAATTCTGTGGTTTGTCCTCCATTTCTGTGTACCAGTAAATGATACCTTTCAGTGTATTTCAAACCCAATAAAAGAACATTTAACGTCATAACCTTCTTAAGTAACTCCTCCTTCTCCCTGTTTCTTTCTCACTACAGTACTCCAGTCTTTGTGTGAGTGCAAGCTACCATGAAGCAGGCACTGCGATTTTTCAGCAGTTGGTTTCAACTGTATTCACAAATTTGGAAGCTTTATACAGAAGAACCTATTATTTGTTCCTGGTATTCATCTTCAGTTCATATCAAAGCAAAGTCAAGATTTAAAAAAAAAAAAAAAAAAATCCTAAGAGAGGATCCCCATGCCTCAGATAAAAACAAATTAAACCAAGCTGGTGATTTGGAAGCTTCCCTGGAATTTAGAGATTAAAATACCCACAATCACAGAATCACTGACATTGGACAGGACCTCTAGACATCATCTCGTCCAACCTTCCTGCTCCAAGCAGGGTCAGCTAGAGCAGGTTGTTCAGGGCTGTGTCCATGTCCCTGCACTTTCTGACTCACAGCACAGCTCAGAGCTCCAGGTCACTGGTCAGGCTGATGCACAGTTTGGCCACAGAAATCCTTCCATACAACATTTCTTTTCATGCTTTCCAGAGATAGTAGTGCTAATATTTAGTTTTGTAATATGTTCCTGCGTGGATACATGCAGAATATGGAAGGAGAGTCACCAGCCTCATAAATCCCAGATGCCTTCTCTCACCCATTGCTGTGGGGCATAACCTTACCTTTTCCCTCTGCGTAAGGACTGGCTGAGACCCTGCAAAGAGCTTTCTGGCACAATGTCTGGTTTTCCTCTGTTGTGCTGTGACTTCTTTCAGTCTAATGTTGCAGTTTGGTAACATACCCCTGGAGTTTCTTCCTTGCCCTAAAGAATGCTGTCATTTGCAGTCTTAATGCCTGGAGAACTCTCTGATGCCTGGTACAGTTTATATGATGTACTCAGGAGATGGGCTGATGTCCCTGGACTGTTGTACTACTACAGTGCTACTTATAACTGCTATAGTGATGTCTCATTTTAGATATGACAGTTTCTTCTTCAGTGGACTCACTGGACCACATCGCAAAAGGCAGTAAAAATTGTCCCTTCTTCCATTTGCCATGTTACTGTGTTGTCTTTTGAAAATATTAGCTGATGCTAATTATTATTAATGCTAATATCAAGATATCATTGTCAAGCTAAGTAATTAGAAGAGCATCTATGTTCTTAACTAAAACTGCTAACAAGCACAAGCATATGCTCACTTGTTCAAACTTTCTCCTGTTTTCTGCAATTTACCAGTTTAAGCTGCCCACAGTGCTGTTTGGTGGCCATCCAGGGCATGCTGGAGTGAGGCTCAACCCTCATTCAATGCATTTGAGTACTCTATCAATGTTCACACAGAGAGTACTCACAAGAACCCATCTTCTTTCAGACTTCACACACATACAGAAGTTCTCTGGGACTGTATGAGCTGACACAAAAAACATACCCCTGCAAATTCATTATTGCTGAGTTTGCAAACAACAGTAAAATCACAGAGACTTTAGTTGTGAGAGTGCTTGAAGATTTATAACATGCCGCATGTTTTGACCTCCAGATACTTTGTTCTTTCTTAGTACTATCTTAAGCATATCTTCTGTGATGGTAGTTATCTGCTGGAGCCATTTCCCTCCAATAAGATTTTATGTGGAGGACTGGACTAGCTGGACATCTACAAGAAACATCTACATCTGTCCAGTCTTTGTCAGATCTCAAACTGCAGCTGCTCTTCAGCAGGTACAAACAAGCTTCTCCATGTTCTGCAAGCGAAAAGTGCATTTATTCTTATTAATTGTACTGTGGTCCTGACAACCAGATGTCCATCTTCTTCATCAATATCCTTTTATTCCACTAGAAGGGCTGGATTGACCTCCAGGTAAATAGGGGACAGCTTCTCTGTATGCACCTTGAAAGACCTGAGAAATGCATATTGCAGCTATTCTCTTCCTAAGTGTCTCATCATCTCAAGCAGCTTAAAAAGCTCTGCTTTATGCTTCTAGAGCTTTGCCTTGATGCGATTGTGTTTCTCACCTGTTTTCTCCTTTGCCTGACTGTAGCTTAAATTGGTTTTTGCCTATCGTATCTCATGCGATTTACGTTCTTGGCCAGTCTACTTCTTTTTCCATCATCTCCTGTTTCCTTCAGCCTGAGCCCCTGCATTCATTTCTCATTACTTGTTGTTTTTTGCATTGTTTAGACAAAAAGTCCAAGGTCTGATCCCTGACCAACTCGATGGTGTTATCAGAACATTTGCAGGAGGTTTCTGCATAGGTTTCCAGGTGGTGTGAGTAGACCAACAATTGAACCAGATGTGGTCAAACAGAAAGAGCTCTTGGCATCGCCATCATTTTTTCCCTCCCTCCCCTGCCCTCTGCTTTTCTAGTTCCAGCCAAATCTCTGCTGTCTCAAGAGATGTATAAAACTCCCTTCCCAAACTTCTGCACTTTCCGTACAAAGAAATACACTCTATCCGTCTTTGAAATTGAAATTACAGATGAAAATCACTGTCCATTCCCATTGGACTAATATAATATTGATTGTTCCACACAGAATATTATCCAATCTGATCATAAAGGACACAGATGACAGCTGTTTTAACACTTTTCCTGGGAGACTCTGCCTCATCCTGATCAATGTCTTTGTAAGGAGTTTGTGCTGATAATCAGATTCATTTTTTCAGTTTTAAATTCAGCCTGTTACTCTGAGTTACTTTCCATTGTATGCTCCTTAATCAATTCATTATTATTATTGTTGCTGTTTACATTAATGAAGTAAGCAGTGGAAATGCTTGGCTCCAGTAAAATGTTTGCTGTTTTATATGTGTGTAACAAAAGTCTCCCTTGCACTGAAGAATTTATAATCTCTTTTAAGACTTAAGATAAGAGGCTATTGCAAACACTGAGGACTTACAGGACAACAGTACAACAAAATCATATAACAAACCAGTCTCAAAAATAGGCAATCTGTCTTTCTGAAACCTGCTATGTATTACTTGATTATGAAAATATTTAAAAGCTTATTAAGGGCCATAACTGCTGTCCTTTTGTGTTTATACATAGATGGCCTCTGCCCCAAGAAGTTCACAGTCTAAGTAACAGGATTATCAAAGATCTAGATAGACATCCCTGCCTCGAGCACTTCTTTCTTAGGTGAAACCCATGCATCTTTCTGAAACAAATGAATTTGTCTTCAAATATCTTAATGAAGAATTCAATCCAGAGTCTAATAGGGTGATCTCACTCTGTCACCACATCTTTGTCTCCCTGACTTTCTGTGAGACAAGCAGACTGTCAGTCTTTCACTAATTCGCATTAGCCTCACTTACCCAAACTCCTGCCTTTCTTTAAAGCACTGTTAAAATTTCAGCCCCCCCTTTGATTTTTGTGTCATTTTTAGCTTTCGAAGAGTACCACTTTCTAGCTGAATGGAGCCATATAGATTGTGGATAATTTCTCCCTGTAATTCATGGCCAGCTGTTGCTGTGTAACTCCTAAGCTATGTACCTGAAGAGCTTTTTTTGTGTGATGGCTTTATCTTTCTTGCTTGGTACAGTGCCTTTTTGCTTCAACCTGACTGGAGAAAAGGAAAAAAAAAAAATTAATTATGACCAGATTATCAACTTAATTGAAATTAATGGTGTATAGACAGAAGAGCAGGTCAGCACAAGTTAAATAATATTTGAATAAGTTAGGTGCCTGCAGGCCAGTGGGGACCAATGAAATATGCTGTAGGGTACACCAGGAACTACCAAAAGCAATTGTTGCATGATGAGAGATTATCTTGAAGATCTTGTGGAGGAAAAGTACCAGAAGATAAAAGAAGGGCAAACAGTACTATCGTAAAAAGAAAGGTGAATTCCAGATGAGTCAGCCTGACTTTGATGCTTGGAAAGAAAATAGACCAAATAATGAAACAGTTGATACATAAGCACCTAAAGCAAAGGACAGTGATAAGGAACATCCAACAGTGATTTGGCAAAAACAGATTGCTTCCAGCTGAAGACAGGACAACTTATCTAGTTAGTAAGGGAAGCACAAATCACTGACATTTCCTACAACTATGCTCCACCATCATTGCGAAAGTTGTAAGTTCTTCAACTTCTCACGGTGTAGAAATGTAGTTCCATGACTTTCAGCAACCTCCTCTGGGTAGACTGTGAATTTTTAATTTAGTTTAAATTTTAATGATTTTAATTTTTTTCTTTTAAAATTTGTAGCCTAATTTGCCAGTTCATTGCAGTTCTGAGTTAATGTAATGGTGATTAAAGTACCAATGCTGCTTCCTTAAGATCTACCTGTTTACACAGTCAGTGGTGCCAAGGGAATGAATACAGCCTCAGCATCATAAACAGTCCTCTGGAACAGATGCATTTCTTGGAAGGAGAACATTTCCTTGTGCACAAACAAAAAGCATGCACATATTCCTGGACAGAAGAACATCCAGAGGCAGCTCAAACTGTGCTTAGCATCCATGTGTGGACAACAGAGCTGAGTCCTAGGTAGTCTGCGGAGAACCAATGAATACAGTCAACAGAGCAGAGAGAGAGCAGCAGACAGGGGAACTACTCGTTGCCCATGGAGTTGCATACATGTGTACCACTTAGGTGATACCCCTGTAATTTGCAAACTACAGATTGCTGTTGCCAGACAGTGTAATCAAGGGCATCTCAAATAGAGGCAGACTTTAGGGAGAGTGTGTGCTGTGTCTCCATCAGCTAAATACGGCCTTAGAGACCTAACTCACAGACTGGCAGAAAGACCTCCACAGGCCCATATGGCTCCTTAGTCAACACAGGCAGTGGCTCCTGGCAAGTGATTCAGCGCACCCGATAGCAGACACCAGGGGTCATCTCAGTTGTCCACAGTTAGGTGACTTATATGGCTGAGATTTCTCAGAGGGCTTCCAGGTTGGGCTGGGAAACATGGCACAAAGTCTAAGGAAAACTCATACCTTCTGGGACTGGCATCCAGAGGTGAGGTGGGGTTTCCTGGGCAGCTCCAACAGTACCAGATGGCTTTCCTTAGGCACTTGAACCTCGCCGTACCTCCAGAGTGGCTCAAATAAGACACCCTGCTGACAGGCAGCCACCTGTTTGTGGGCACAAAAAGGTAGAACTTCATCTGAGCTGAATTCCGTCTTTGTTCACAGTTTCACTCTTGAAATCAAATAAGGCACTTGCGCTTAATGGAAGCCTGGAGAGTCCCCGCAGGGAACTGGTGTGGAGAAGCCAGAGCATCATATACAGAAACAGATTTTACAGTGACTGTATTCTGTAGACAAACCCTGTGACACTGCTGCAAACAAGGTACATGGCTCTCAGGGACTTCTTAAACACTATCATTTACTTAAGGCCCCAGAGGGAATTATTCACTGAACCTGGCAGGGAGAAGACCAGCAAGAGCACTGTTGCTTGGCACTGCCCTGTAGTGAAGAGGTTGACAAATTGGAGGGAGCCCAGAGCAGAGTAACAGGAGTGATACAGGTGCCGGAAAACATGGCTAATGAAGAAAGTATAAAATGATTGGGTCTGTGGGTATGTGGATGTGCATTAATGACCTTCAAGTGTCTAAAAGGTCGATATAAAGAGAATTCTGATCCATTGCTCTCTGTGTTCATGGAGGGAAAAAAAAATGTCTTGGTTTTCACATGGAGACGTATGTTACCTGATAGGAAACGAAAAACAAACAACAAACCTTCTAACAGGAAGGATAGTGGAGCTCTTACATGATTGCCTCAGAAGGCAGTGGATTACAAGCTAAGAAGCTTCTAAGAGGTTACACAAACTTCTGCTAGTGGTGGCCAAGATTTATTTAATCCTGCCACAGCATGGAAGGGTGACCTTTTCACATCCTTTCTAGTTCTGCACTTCATTGCTTTTATAAATGTAATTCATGCCTAACATGCAATCATTTAGTTCTGTTGAGTTAGACAGATGGGAACACAAAACTGAACAAGGAAATGGGGATGCTCCTGTGCTTCATCCAAAATAAGAAAATCATGTTTCCAGTTAATGATCTTTCGTAAAGACTCTATCATCCTTACTACTATTTAATGAACTCCTGTTAGCACTGATGGGACCACTCTCTCTACAGAGCCTCCCTATAAATCCTCCCAGTGAAGCTGCCTTTTGGCCTGGCTCTTCTGTACAGCACAGACAGGAGGATCAACATCAGGGAAATGCATGGGCAAGATAAGGAAGAAGAGGAAATAACAGAAAGTGGAACTGGGGAAAAAAAGAGAGGGAACTGGTGGAAGGAGAAACAATGTGGAGATGCAGAGTAAACAACGTAATGCAAAAGGTGATAACAAGAAGAAACACCCTGTGGTGAGAGACAGCAGGGAGAAAGCAAAGCAAGCTGTATAACAAGCAAGTCAGTGATGTTGCATTAGGACAATTCAGTGTGTTTTCCTTGACAGAGAGGGAAATGAGAAGTTAAGCACTTTTTTCATTCAGGAAGACCAAGAGAAAACAGGCATAGTGTACCTAGACATCCACTGCTTTTTTGAGCAAGACAAAGTCTGAAGATGAAATGTTATTGCTATCTCAAACAAGAGATACAAGAGTGAGAGAGAGCATGGCAGGATTAACCATCGGATGAAGAAAAGAAGACTCAGGGATGCCAAGGAGGGAGTACAGCGCCCATGTGTGCCAGGCGTGAGAGGTGCCTGAGCTTGCTCCAAGGCCCACATGGGTCTTACCGAAGCACAGGACCAGTCTCACTGCCCACAAGGTATGGTTCAGCACCGGTCTGATGCTAAGCTCACACACTCGTAGCAACAGAGGACTTTTTTCCTCATGTAAGTGATGAGAAGAGAGACATGTCTGTCAGGCTGAAATGATTCATCTCAACTCAGTCGCTTGTATTTCAGCGAGCATTGACTTTCTCCAGGGCTAGCGTAATTCTGGGGCATACCATTCCCACGCACCTTCCAGAAACACATCCATTTTCCCAGGAAAACATGATGCCTGAAAACACAGCCTATATTGCTGCCTGGTGCAGAACAGCAGCAGCTGAAAGGCAGATTGAAAAGGTGACTGGCAGAGAACGGTCATCTTGGACAGACAGCAGCACACTAGGCATCAGGCTGTTACCTTCAGTATATTCAGATGTCATCTACAGAGCAGTATGGTTTACAAGTCCGTCACACAAGCTAAGTTAAAAGGAAAAAAAAAAAAAAGGAATTGGAAAAGGGAAACATACTATGACAAAAAAAACCTCCAACTTGATATTCAGAGATGGAGCAGCAAGCAGGGGGATGGCGGGTCACGGTCACCCTCCTCTGTAAAACAGTCTTGAGAGCAGAAGAATCAGTACATGCAAAATTCAGTACCTTTATTAGGAACTATGCGCAAACACAATTTTTTTTCATTCTCAAACATTATCCTGTCATGTGTGTATACTGATCTCCCACTCATCGCAGTATTTCTGTATCAGCCATATGGATAGTACCAGATCATTCTCAATGACTCACTATTTACGTGCAAAATGTCATGAACATCTGAGAGTGTTTTACACCTGGAATGCTATATTTGGCAGCACCAAGTGACTCAGTTTTGCTAGCAATGGTAGCAACAGTGAGAAAAATAAATGGCAATTTTAATTACATTTTGTAGATATTTTACATCAAGGATTTTTATTTTGGCAAATAAAGACATCTGGAGTCTAAATATTTTACCTTCTCTGCTCCCACTGCTTTAGGATGGCAGGGAAGGGACACTATACGTTGCTGTGCCCATACCTATTTGCTGTGTTGTTCACAGAGGCTCCAGGAGTGTATCTCAGACAGGCACTGTGGAGCAGGACAACAGACAGCACTGTACAGTGGTCACAGGCGCAGGGATCTGCTGAAGGCAGGTGATATTGTAGAGGTGTATTTTAAGGTGAGATTAAGCTGGGCACAGGACAGAGAGGACTCACCAACTGCATGTGTTCATTTCTGTCTTCCACAGTCTTCATAGCCTGGACGCCAGGCTCTGGGCTACAGAACCACTGCTCCTCCTGCAAACACCAGCCATGCCCACGCAGCACACAGGCAGGAAGGTTGCAGGTAGATAACACCTAGGACCAAGCTACTACACAATATGAACACTTGTGTTTTTCCTGCTCTGACAGGTGAGATGGTCCCAAACCGGTCCAATGACAAGGCACAAAAACAACAGGAAAAAAACTTTTTTTTTTTTTTTAAAAACTTTGCCCTTTCTAACAGAAGAGCTCACAATTTTGCCCTCCTTCATTGCTAAATATAGTGAGTACCCTAAAAAAGTCACCACATGTGCTGGAGACTATCCATAAGGGGCATTACTTTAAATGCTTTATCTATTGTTGAAGAAAAGAAGTCATTAGATCCTAAGCAGAGCAGTGAGGGATACCACCTCCTCTCCTGAATTTATGATCTGTGAGCTAATGCTCTTTCTAATTGAAATGGCTAGTGACTAATGAAAAAATAAAGGATGCAGCCAAGCTTGGCTATACATTGGGAAGTTCATCAATATGCATTTTCCCATGACACTCAAGGATATTTCCCATAAGAAGGCAGGAATCAGGCTGTGAGATATGAAGGCAAGAAGCAGATATCCTTACCCCATTTACCATGAATACTCACAGTCACAAAGTATCCCTGGACACTCTAGAAACCGTAACTCATACCTTAAAGTCTGAACCTGGAATAAGTATTTCATCATCCTCCTAAAGCTCCTCCTTTAGCTTCAGTGAAACTGTGTTCTAAGATCTGTGATATCAGATCTCATGGGAAAAAAATCTTCTATTCGGAGATGTGGATGGATATGTGCATTTGCTTTTTAACTGTGGATGTGGGAACAAGTAGGTCAGCGTAGTCCTTTGCAGCTACCTATGAAAGAGGAGACAGCTGATTTTAACAATATTCAACAAACACTGTGTGAAAGGACAAAATAAATGAATAAATAAATAAATAAATAAGAAGATATTTTCACTGTATTTAATTAACTGAAACTGGGGGAAGAGACAGACATGAATGGCAAAGCAACTTATTTACTCCCATTTGGCTGAGTCAAAGCCCCAGCAGTATCCTATGTGTCATTTACCCGACATAGTGTTGCTAGGAAGCCTTTTGCTAATCCCAGTTTTTAGCTGAAAGATTTCTAGAGCACATCAGGTCATGTAATTGGCAGAACTTGGGTTGAGCTGGGTTAAGTACTTAAAAAGTACTTACTTGCTAAACTTATCCCTGATTTAACTTTCCCTTAAACAAAAACAGTTCAACCAAAGCAGGAATGTGTGAACTAGGAGTCACACATCTAAAAAATAAGTAGTATAGAGCTGGGATTGACTGCTTGTACATTGCAGTTCTCCGTGTCCAGCTTCAGGGTGGTTGCCCAAACAGTTGCCCCGGCTTGGTGGCTACTCATTGCCACACAGCTGAATCCAAAGGTGCTTGGTATCTTCCGTCTGGAGGTTCCACATTTTTCCCCCAAACACTACCAGAGGCTAATGCAAAGGCTTCTCCAGGCTAAGTGTGGGGTGGACGTCTGTATCTATTGGACTTTTAAGTTGAAAGATTGTGAACAACCTCCTTTGCAAATACAAGTCCTCTTTTTTTGAATCTCATATATAGGTCGCTAAAGAGAAAAGACCCATCTAGCATTTGCAGCGCTAAACTGAACATGACTTTGGCACAGACTTGAACACTTCCCATGGCTGCTTACCTGTTACCATGCTATTCATCACAATTTTGGCAGCACTTTCCCAGTCAAAGCCTACACTGACTTTCGAGCTAGCATGAGCAAGGGATTCTTCCCATCAAGCAGTTTGGACATGACCACCCTTCTCACCCACAGAAACAATGCTCAGCCACTCACCAGAAGACCAGAAAATAGCCCTTGGCCCATTTTATTTGCTGACAGAGACAGAACTAAGGAGGATGACTGGTCAGACCAGATAATTAGGACAGTATCCATTTAATTCCTCACTTAGGTAAATAGAAAGCCAGCCTGTGTCTCCCCTCCCAAAGAAATGCTGTTAGGAGGCTGCTGGCTTTCCTTATTCCAAGCTATTTCCTTCTCAGCCAGGAGATTTCTTCCTGCCATCCTCCACTGCTACCTCTGTTTCTAACCCTGCTATCAGGGCATGCATTAGCTTTGCAGTGCCATGTGTAGTGTCAAAAATGAGGGCTCAGGTGGTGGAAGGATGGAGGAAATTCAACTGATGCAACTGGACTGGACAGGAAATTCTGGTAAAGCAAAATCTAATCAAGTCTTCTGAAAGGTGTAGTTGGGAGGCAGAGGTAGGCTCAGTGCCAGAGTAGCGTCAAGCTATGTAATTTCTCATGCCTTTACAAAATACTCTCCAGAACTGCTCAGGGACTTCTTGCACGGACCCTGGCTTGAGCCTCTCTGGTGCCTCACAGACACAAAAACCTGTGACGGGGCTCAAGTTGCTCAGGGCTGTGTGTATCTCACCGTCTCCCCAAGGGATGGTTTTGCAGCCCTGGAGTCATCCTGAGTCCAGATATGGTAACTCCAGTCACAAGAACTACAATGAAGTCAAAGTAATCAAAGCATTGAAAACCGCCACTAGTGCAGAAATATTCCTGTTTTTCCATGAACTGCTGCTCTGCACACTGACTCTTAACTGTCTTCTGGAGTCACTTCCACTGTGCATGGAGAAGTAGAGGGAAATGGGAGATGAACTTTGTTAACCTCTGGAAATCCCACACTCCAGACCTTACAGCTGCTCCAAAAAATCTGCTGCTTCTTTTTAATCTATTCAATAACCAAGGTATGCAAGGGATTTTATCAAAAAGGAGGATTTATATATAGGTATATACAGATGAACTCTTCACTGAGTGTGCCATTAGCCCAATGTGCCCCAGATGCATGAAAATGCAACACCGGACATGCAACTTCTATGTCTCATTGAGCTTCTCAGCAGGATTGATCTGCATGGCAGGAGCTTGCCCTTAGGGCAGAGACTGTCAAAACAACAAATCAGCCAAAAATCAGGGAAATGCAATCAGCTTTGCTAAGGTCCTCCCTGTCCTTCCACCACATTTATACTGGGCACAGTATTGATTCAAGCCTATTATATTCAAGCATCATTAAGAGTACAATGGAGAGTGATAAATTATTATTTTAATGTGAATATAATGATATAAAGACACTTTTAAAGTAATTAGATCCTCAGCCTTGAGAGTGTGGAGTGTCTTTTTCCCATAAAGTCCATGGGATGCTGACAGCAGTGAGGTTCGAGATGTGCCAAGAGGGATTGACTGCTTTATGAAGAAACACTTGCAGAGGAAAGGCTTGTCTCTCAAACTGGGGGTAGCTGTCTTCAAGATTTCTGCTTGGTCACTGCATGAAAGGAGCATGGGATTGCCCAGAGGTGAGAGCAGCAGGCAAAGCCTGGGTTATAGTGTTGAAGCGTTACTGCTCTCACGTGCCTCAGTTTATCAAAAGCAACTCTTCGGTGGTTGGGAAACTCTAAAATCCTTGCATACAGCACTCCCCTTCACAGTCACATAGAGTCTAGTGTATTCCTGCACATGAACTGCTCTTCACAGTCCTCTGTGCCCAGAAATCCCAGGAATAAACTTGGGTTCTCCCAAATGCCACAGACAGAGGTGGGAGCACAGAGGAGATCTTCCCAACAAAAGCCAGGCAGCTGTTCACTCCAGTACCTTTCAAATCCTGGATGCTGTACTGGGAGAGAGGTAGTGCTCAGGTAGCCAGAAGCCAGGCTGCTTCGGTGTCAGCATACATCAATATGATAAATAACCTCATGACAATGAGGCTCTGAGTTCAGGTTCCTGGTGTCACCAAGTGCTCCTGCTGAAGAAGAAAGTGCTCCTGCTTTTCCATATCCTTAAATAAGAAGAGAGCATCAGTCAAGTCAGGGATGGGAAAACATAAACCTCATTGCTGTAAATTACTCCAGAGCAGAGCAGCTTGTGAAAAGCTAGGAGGTGGTCAGGTAGAAGGTGCTGTTATAGAAATGCAAGGTATTACTAGAAAAGTCTGATTGTTTAGGAGCAGGGATTCAGGACACCAAATTGAGTTCCTCCTTTCTCTGCCCAAATCATTGTAAACAGCCCTCTGGATTTGACCAGGAATGGCTTATGAGTTTTAAATCTTCTAAAATATTGACTGCTTCTTTTGTTACAGAGTGATTTATACAAGGGTTAGCTCCTCTCATTAGTCTCTCATGATGATTAAAGAGTAAAGTAATCACCAATAACTCTGGTATTAAGGCTTAAATATCACTGCCTGGGAACCAAAAGCAGCAAAAGGTAGCTGAATGGATCTACATGAATATTGAAATGTCATTCTAATGAAAAAGAGGCAGTAGCAGCCAGGCAGTGATTAGGACATGATGTGGGGAGGGGTCAGGGTGGAGACCAGAGGGGAGCATATGCTAGTTAGCTTAAAATGCGGATGAAGAAGGCTTGAGCTGCAATCTCTATTTCTGTAAGTATGGCAACAGGTTCACTAAGGAGAAACAGCTGAAGTTGCAGTGGAGCTAGTATTTTTTTTTTCCAGAGAGTCACTCAAGACTAGCTAATGCAGTTCACCTTTGATGAGATGTTTAATCAGCAGCGAAACCATTTGAGAACCTACATAGAGAGGTTTCCCTAAAGTTTAGGCAAAGTATAGCTATCTTGCAGTCTTGCAGCCCTACAGTTTACAAGAGTTATTACTAAGCAGCTGGTTAGGAGCAGCAGGACAAGTCCTGAAGTCCATACTTGGTCAAAGATTCCCAAGATATCACTGCAGTGTCCTTGATTTTGCCTGGGCCTTGGATGGAGACTTCTGAGTTCGTTAGAGTCCAGAGAGTCCCTAAACCTAAGGACAGCAAATCCTACATCTACACATTTGTAATGAATTTAATTCACAAGGAGCAATTTCTCAAGTGGAGGATTCAACCTGTCTTAAAAGGCTAGGAGGGTATTTACCCAGGCCTTCCTCTGTCATCAACAGAAAGAGAAGGGATTCAGAGCTCAGGATGAGATTAATTACCCTCTGGAGGTTCCTGTACCTTGCCACCGACTTCTCGCTTGGAAGTTCACTTAGTTAAGGTTTTAGATGGCCCTTGAGCTTAATGGAAAAATGTGGTGATTGCTGCTTTCATACACCTATGGAGGCTAAAGGGAACCTCATTAATAAATTTAAAACCTATAACCATATAATTCTTGGTAGTCACCTTTTAAGCTTTCAAAAGCAAAACAGGATGAAGTTGGTCAAGGTATGGTCGTTTGTGGAAAAAAGACAGGAGAAAGGTGTTTGCCCTGTAGCACAGGCTAATTCAAGAGAACTAACCTGCTACCGTCACATGTCCACATTGCTCAGAGCCTGTCCAGGGCCCTGCCAAATCCTTAGGGGTCAGCTTTGTCAGACTCCATGTGCTGAAGTCTCTCCCTGAACCACCTAGCTCAGTGTTACAGCAGCATCTGCAGACTGCGATGCCACTTGCTATAAACTCTTTGGGGCAGGGGCTGTCTGATTTTTGCAAAGCCTAGCACAGAAGGGTCCTGGTCTGTGACTGTGGTTTTCACTTGCTATAGAGGTCCAGAAAACTCCCAGTGATGGTTTAAACAATGTGATGCAGCAGAGAGTGTTTAGTTTTAGTACATAAGTTGTCCTGAAGTACATAGGTAGGTACAAGGTCCATAGTACATAGGTTGTCCTCTTAAATAACATTTTCACCAGAGGATAACACAATATTTGCAATGGAGGTCACTCTCGCCTTCCCACACTGAGGGGACCTTCTCAGCGTTGCTGCTTGGCCCTGTGCTGGAGATGCTGTTTCTTGATAAGAAGGTGGCTGCTAACAGGTTGGGATACAGCTTTCCACTGGCAAAAGCATCTTTTTCTGGACACCTGATCTTTGGGGAGTTCTTACTTGTTTAACATAAACAACAACAACACAGTCCTGTCATTTGGTACTTTCAAAAATCAAAGTATTGCTTCCTCAGAGAGATCTTTATTAGCCAGAGATAAAATATCATCTTTAGCAATGAGGGATGACAAATTAATTGCATTAATATTTGCAAAGTGCCTGGAAGATTTAAATGGATCTATATGTTCAAGTAAATTAGTATTTATTATGATCTATAAGAAGAGACAAATGCCACCACAGGCCAAGACATTACGCACTCCCACTCCTTCTTCACTGGCAAACATGATCTTCATTGGAGCGGTGAATACCCAACTGGATGTGCACACACCGTTCAGTTTGCTCGTGGTGCTAATCACTGGCAATTTTCCTTTTGTACTAAATGGGATGGTTCCAATGCCAAGGACAGGGAGATGTTAAGCAGAAACAAGGGTTGTTTTTATTGTTTGTGGTTGTTTTTTTTTTTTTTAATGCATTTAATGCAGGAAGCCAATGTGAGCCTTTGAAAGGGATGTAGCAGACAAGTGTACGACAGTTGAATTTTGTACAGAAGATGGTATGATGGCTGGTACAGGTACTTTGGGGCTGGAAGAAGAAGTGGGAGAGCCTGAATTGAGAAAAAACACAGAGGAAGCAAAGACAGCTCTACAAAGGTTGGGCAAAGGCCTGCAGAGGGAGTAGGTAGGTTTCAAGGTGGATGGGCAAAGCTGAGAGGAACCCGAAGGTGGTGACAAACATCTTTGACAGTGGAGGGGGCAGCAACCAGAGTGAGTGCAGATCCTTAGGGAGGAGCAAGAGCTGTAAGTACACACAGACCAAGGCAAATGAGTCCTGCTCTCTGTTCAGATGCTAGCTTGCTGCAAAGCCCTTGGCAGGAGGAAGACATACGATCAGCCTTCTATTTCACCTCTGCAGAGATTGTTTTTCCCATCTGCAACATGACAGAAATTAATATTTGCCTATGGCTGGGGAACGGAATTTTTGATTGCTGGATGATGCTACAGGAATGCAAAGTGGGTTGCTATGAACAAAGTGTGTGCGTTCGTTTTGTTGCTGACGTAGTTTCCCAGGACAAGGCAGAAGAGGGGGGGCTGGGTGAGATGTAGGATGCAGAGCACAGCAGACCCATTTTCACACCAATCCAAGGCTGCTGCCACATTGTGCTGACTGCTGACCCCCAGGAGAGTGTGCCAGATGCCCAGGGACATGAGGAGGTAGCACCCTCCTTGCCCTTCCCCAGGAGTCACCCGCTCCAGTAACCCTGCGCTTCCCAGGGATCCTCCACCTGCCCTGGCTGCTGGAGGACACACAGAGCTTGAAAAGAGGCATGATGGAGTTCATAAATTGGGGTGGGGAGTAAAAAAATTTTTCTTCCTTGCTAGGAAATCTTTTCACTGGCTCTGTAAAATGTAGTTTGAAGAGTTATAGGGAATGACCCTCTCCCAGGACTCCGCACTCAAAGGTGGCATCAAAGTGTTTGGTGCATCATTTTGGCCCATAGCAGACCCCTGTGGTGTTCAATGGGAATAACAATGTAAGAAGTGAGAATATTGTGGTTTACACTGTGGGAGCATCAAAGAGACTGAGACAGATCGTGAACACACTGTGCCCCTGGGAAAGGCTCCTCAATGGACAACAGAATTCCAGTATTTTCTGTATATGAGAGCCCAGTGTCTCCTCTCCTGGACTGCAGTACTTCTAGAGTTTCCTGAGCCCAGTATTTCTGACTGGGGAAATCCTACGGCTTCTTGAGTGTTTCTCCCCATCTTCCTCCCATCTGTGCACAGGGTGCCCCACTACCAGACCAGGTGCTATGGGGAGCGAGGAGAAAGCTCTGACCAGCGCCCAGCCTATTGGGCTGCCCAAGTGCTTTCTGGCAGAGCAGAGAAGCTGCACTTATTTAGGTTTATACGTCATTAAGGAGAGCTCTGGGCACCTGTGCCATCTATTAAAAACACAGATCAGACAGAGCAAAGCAGCTTCTGTGGTGGGGAAGTGGCTCAATCAGCAGCCTGGGGACATGGGGACATGGGGGGGGGGGGGGAGGGGGCGGGGAGGAACCAGACAAAAACTCATCTTACCAAAAGGTAAAAATCTGAATCAATAACCTTCCCTCCCTGCTCCCAATCAATACTTCCCTCCCTGAAGACATCACCTGACATTATTCAGCTTCTTTTTCAAGTTCTTCAGTGAATTCCCGGCTTCTGCCTGACTCTTAACAGGAATCTCGGCGGTTTTCAGACTCAAGGGGCTTCATTTTGTGGCAGAGAGTTGGCTCTGGAAGACGAGCTAATTCCCAAGAGCACCTGCCGAAAGAGCATGTCGGCAGTTGTTACGCTGTTCTTCAGCGAGCAGTCGAGCCATGCTTTTACTCCTGCCAAAAGGCTGCACTCTTTTCTACGTGGAGATTTATAGCAGGGCTCAGATAAATGGAGATGAGTGCTTTAATTATCTATCTGAAACCATGCAAATTCAGAGTATGGGTTATGAGGTGAGGGAGAAAGACCTCATTCAGCAAGACAGAAAAGCCAGTTTGGGAAATAAATAAAATGTTGGCAGTTTCCCTTGTAGATACAGCGAAGGAGGAGAAGGACTATTTCCACCTGCAAACTTGGTTTCCAGACCTGACAGTAAAAGACCCCAGGGAAATGTAATTACAGAAGTGTATTTAATGAGCAGAAGTCTCATCAGGAAAAAGAAAGTCTTTAAATAAAGAGCGATGGGAAACAGCAGGACACAGTTTAACCCTTGGTGCCCCTCTGATTGTGGTTAAAATTTTCTGTTGAAGTTAGGTAGTGAGGCTCACACTAAAAATAGAGAAAACCAAATCAGCCAGACCCTGAGGAATCAGAAAATCCATGTAGAAACAGAGATTTCTGCAAATTCCCTGCATTACAGGTCAAGAGAAGGCAGATATAACCTATGCTTTTTGAAAGATAAGATGCAATTTGCCCATGCAGGAAGGCCTGGGAACTGAAAAGACTCACAATCTCTGACTGTTTGTCCAACACAAAACAAGTCCCCCCAGGAGCCATTGGAAGGAGAACGCTGTCAAGATGACCAATGCTTCCTTTGAAGTCCAAAAGCAGGTTTCTTTATAGCTGTAGACTGAGAACCCAAGAACAGGATTACTTTTTGAAATCAGGCTATGAAGGGGAAAAAAATTGAAAGTTTGTTCCTACAAGCAAGACTTTTACAAGTTACCCAGTGACTTCAGTAGGACCAGTCACATGAGTAATCAGTATTCACATGCACGGGTGTAAGCCCCTGGCTGGATAAAAAGCAAGTTAAATATAGCATTCATTAGGGTGAAGAAACTGAGGTTAGTTTAATCTAAATTAATTTTGTATCCAGTTTAAGAGCAAGAATACAGCTCTTCTGGCAATTTCCCAAAAGCGTCATCAGCAGGGTAGTAGTTTAAGAGATTCATATGATAATATCTTAAGACATAAATAAAATGTTTAAGGATTTTAATGGAAATTAAGGCACAGACAGGGACATGAATGAAGACTCTTGACTCTTGTTGACTTCAGTGAGTCGCTAATGCGCAGCACTCAGACCTTGGTGTGTGACAGGATCACACCCTCTAAAGGCAAAAGCCAATAAGTAAATTGCCAGCTGAGTAGACACATTAATGATTAGCTCATATTAATGTAGTTAATAGTGAAGCTATTAGCAAAAATGCTCAGAATGTCTTAGTCTGGTACTTTTAAAGGGAATCCTTGGAGCCAGGCACCCAATTGCTTTGCAAATTAGGAGGATTTGGCTCATAGAAAATAAAGCTGAACTCATATATAATCCATCCCTCCTCCTTAAGGCAAGATTAGGTATGCTTAAGCCATTCCTACCCCATATTTGTCTGTCCAGTTCATAAAAACTTGGTGATGGAACACCCACATCTTCCCAGTTCTTCATTATCCTTAGTGTTATAAAACTTTCTCCTGATCTAAATCTCCTTTGTTACAATTTAAGCCCTCTAATTCCCACCCTGTACACCTTGGCATGGAAAGTAGTATATTCTCTTACTCTCTGCAGCAAAAGCCATGTCTGTTTTTAGACTCCTTTCATCCAAATTGAGAAATCCCAATTCCTTGCATCATTTCTTTGCCAAGAAGGAGAAAATGTCGCTTAGAGGAGTTTGGTCAGGTCTCTGCATAATGCAAACTGTATCTGTACACATATTTTTTTCAAAGAAGACAGTTGTAAGTGAGGAGCAGGAGGCGTGGATTAGTCTACATCTTTATGACTTGATTCTGGTCTCACCTCTAAGATGACTCCATTGGCCTCCGTAGGATTTGACCACAGAGTATTGCCCCATGGCTCCTCACTCATTTGCTGTCCTGCTGTCCTTCCGTCCCCACACACACCAGTGCAACCATGCCTGTGCACTATGGACTCAGATCTGGGGAATTTCCAGCACTGCAGAGCTGCTGCCCTCCATGTTCACTGCCATTGCATCTCTCCTAGCTCAACCCTGAAAGAAAATTTCAAAAATGAGGTTGGACAGATTTGGGCTTGGCTCAGCACTTGCCTACCGGGCACTACCTGATCTCCAGTATTTGATCACTTAGCAACACAAAGCAAACAGGTATTACTGGTACACAATCAAACCTGGTTTAACCGTTTCCAATGAATTGCTAACAGAAGTGATCTGCTGACAGAATGAAACTCTGCTCGTCACTAATTGCATTTCTCACAAGCATTGTTGAATGTTCAGCTATAAAGAAACTTGGATTATTCCAGCTTTTCCTTTATTCTGTTTTATTTGACCTATTTTCTCATTCTTTTTCCCTCCCTTTGCATGTTTCTACCAGAAGATTTTAATCTATGGAAGTGAGACTCTGAAAATCTTCAGCTGCAAAAAAGATGTAAATAAAAAGCAAAATTCTTTAATGTTTTGAAACACTGCAAAGCTTCAGAGCTAGTAGTCTGTATTTTACAAGCTAACTGTGCCTCTGTAAGCAAATTTACAACTGTACTTGCCTGCCTGATTTGCTGCTAAGATGAGGTTAATAAAAAGGTAGAGTGGAAATTCTTCCACCCAAGGTAGAGTGGAAATTCTAGCAAGAAAAGATATCAGACCCTTTATATTGCCCTGCGTGAGCCTACTGAAGCACTGGTATTTTTAATTACCTTCACCTGGTAATGAGGCTGACTTGATTCATTATCATTAGCTCAGAAAAAGCATGTCATGTCATCAGCGACTCTTCAGGAACAAGAGAACAACCAACCTTTACTAACACATGTAATTCTTACAGACTTGGAGTATTGGGTAATACCAACAGTATGCTTCAGTGCTGACACTTCTACGCCATCCACAATGTCCCTTGTGCTGCACCATGCGTACATTAACAGACTGCCCCGTGCCATTCTGGTGTGCCAGCAGATGCTTGCTCTTGCGGCCATGAAATGGAACAGGGCAGGTTGACCGGACCCTCTGAGCTGTTGGACAAAGCCCATTCTCAGTGCCTGGGGACATGCGCTCACAGGTATTGTTGGATTCCTTCTGGGTACAGCAATATCTAAAGGTCCCAAATGAGAACGAAGGTCCATTGGGCCAGATACCGTGTAGGCACACAGGAAAAGATGGAGTCTACCCCAAATAGACAGGCAAAAGAAAAATTAATGTCTATGCTTCATGACAGGGAACTGATATATAGCCAGAGCAGCAGAGGGATCCTGGAATTACTGGTGCTACCATAAATCTACCCTTTCAATGCGTTTCTAAAGCGAGGAACAGAGCCTGAGCACTGTCAGACCGTTGCCGACTCCACTTTGGTTGTTGGGTCTATGCTCACCAACCTGGCAGCGTGGAGCAGAGACTTCTGACTAACTCCACGAAGAGTCAGCCAACGCAGTTTATTGCCTTGGGGCTAGCACTGGTGCAGCCAGCCTCCGCAGTAGGGCTAATGGCTATGCAAAGGAAGTAGTGAGACCAAGGAATTAATTTTCTCATATGATTTATTGTTATAACGAGACTCCTACACTGCTGAGGACCTGAGATGAGAACCAGAAGCACAATGACAGCTCCTCTCTTGTTCCCCAAGGGTGCCACATCTGCATGCCCAGCACTCACACTGCTGTTTCTGCAATGAAAGCACAACCCTGGATTGTCGTTTGCCAGCAGCTGTCTTATATGGATATGCTTGGCTTGATCACTTGTACAGTCAGCCTAAGAATAGCTTCCTCTCTAACATCTGATTTCTCTTAAAGGATAAAAATAAAACAATCAGAGCCTGGATATAAAAAAGCAAACTGCTGAACACTGCACTGCATGCATCTATGTTTAATGAAGGAAAATTTCACTTTACGAGGGGCACGAGTTGTTTGTGTCAACCATATTTGGCCTCAAGATGAGTATCTAAGCTGCCACTTCTTGGTCTGACAGCTAAATGACTTTTCATATTACAGAGCGCTTGAGTGCTCTGATCATCCTAGGCTGTTCAACTTTTATCATGATCCCAGTGGGCTTGCAGCCCATGACTACTTTAACTCTCTGTCATGGTTTAACCCTAGCCAGCAACTAAGCACCACACAGCTGCTAACTCACTCCCCCCCCAGTTGGAGGTGGGAGAGAATCAGAAGAGTAAAAGAGACAAAACTCATGGGTTGAGATAACGACAGTTTAATAGGTAAAGCAAAAGCCGCGCACACAAGCAAAGCAAAACAAGGAATTCATGCACTACTTCCCATGGGCAGGCAGGTGTTCAGCCATCACAAGGAAAGCAGGGCTCCATCACACATAATGATTCCTTGGGAAGACAAAACACCATCACTCTGAACGGCCCCCCTTTCTTTCTTCTTCCCCCAGCTTTTTATTGCTGAGCATGACGTCCTATGGTGTGGAATAGCCCTTTGGTCAGTTGGGGTCAGCTGTCCCAGCTGTGTCTCCTCCCAACTTCTTGTGCACCCCCAGCCTACTCGCTGGTGGGGTGGGGTGAGAAACAGAAAAGGCCTTGACTCTGTGTAAGCACTGCTCAGCAATAATGAAAACATCCCTGTATTATCAACACCCTTCTCATCCTAAATCCAAAACCACAGCACCGTACCAGCTACTAGGAAGAAAATTAACTCTGTCCCAGCCAAAACCAGCACACTCTCCCAGCCAACACCCAGGAAGGATGCAGGCACCATCACATCCAGGATCATGCCCAGCCAGCTTTTTGGAGGCAGGCACACAGCTCTGGGCATGGGTTGTGCCATGTGCTTGACCTTGGTGCAAACAACAGACCTTGGCTGACGTTAGGTGTAGCTTGAGAGTGCTGGGGCCATATTAGGCAACTTAAGAAAGGTGCTTTGCTTAGACGGACAAAGGCCGTGATGTTTCTGTTCAAGAGCAGTGTGAATAGCCCAGTTTAGGCTTCCCAGTCTGAGTCCCTGCGCAGCCAGTGGAGACAAGTAGTCACAATACTTAGCCCAGATGACTTGAATATAGGCTATAAATAGCACTTGGTCCCTTTCCTTCTTCCCTCCCTATTTGCACTCTGCATTCAATAGGCATTGCTCTCATACTGAATCCTCATAGGATATCTGCGGTACATGGTACCACTTATAAAACAGACTTTTTTTTGCTTTTCAGAAGCAAACAAACAAAAAATCCTAAAAAAACAAACCGATGGGAAATCAAATGTGATCAGCATTTTGCCCAGGATAATCAAACTGAAGGATTCACTAACCAAGGAGGAAATGCTGAAATCAAGGTAACTTCTTTTTTTTTTTTTTTTTTTTTTTTTTTGCCACACACAACAGACCTGTCTCTGCAGTGCCAGACCACCTGTCACCTTAATAAGATATTTTTCCTGATTCAAAAATAGCATAGAGTGTGCCAGAGCCAGGTACGAATTAACATGTATGCTGCTGAACAACACGATTAAAGCCAAACCTTCAACCAATTGCTGGTGGCTGCAGCACAAAAAATCTGAGCATTCAGGGCAGGGGATATCAGTGCCAGGCTCCTGACAAAACCTGGTCCTGCAATGTACTCTGTGCCAGAAATTACTTCAGAAGCAGGTGAGAGCCCTAAAGGACAACCAGCAATGCAAGTCAGTGATACAAGGCAACCCAACATGAGTTCAAGCCATAATGCTATGAGGCAGGTGTGTAAATATACTTGTCCTCACATGTTAGGGGTGGGGAACATGATACTTTGGGATCTGATGCTCAAGACTTGTCAGCAGGAAGAGGTCCTAACACCTCCGATACCCTGCAATCAAGCCACATCTTGCCCCATCAAACCACAAGAAAGACACATCTAATCTTACCATCTCCTCAGGCTAAATCTTCTACACATTTGCCACAAACCCTAGATCAAAACCAACAAGACTGTCCAAGGGTGGGAGAAGGGAATTGTTGTCATCTCCGCTTCATGCCCAAGGCCACTAATAAGTGATTTGACAGTTGCCGCACGAAGGGTTTGTGCCAACACCGGGACCTGGGCGCGCTCCTCCTGAGTCCCAGTCTGATGCTCTCAACAAGGGTCTGGTTGTCCCCCTTGAAACGTGTTATTTGGCAGCTGAGCTTAGCTTGATTTTGGCTGGTAATTCCTCTCCCGTTCTTTCTCTTTCTCTCTTCTTAATTACATTTGATTTTTCTTCAGAAGAGAATTTTTTTCTACGGTCATATTTTTATGGGAATTTTAATGAGTCACTTGGCATGACATTAATCACTGAAGATTTAAAGTGTCTTTAAATTGTATTTTCCTTCCTCTTGAATGCCAGCCGCACATTTTTGTTTACAGTGAAATGCTAGGAAAAAAAATCCTTCAGCCTATTTTCCTCAGTGCTAATTGGGGGTTTATTACTGCTTCATTTGCCTACAATTGAATCAAACAAAAACCTCCATCCTTTTTTCATGGTGCTGCTAATTGAATTGAGTGGATTATAATGATATTACTGTATATACATAAATGAACATTTTTAAAATAAATAAATGAACATTAAAAATATGCCTCTAAGGACAGAGACTAAGTAGTTGACTGCATACTTTTCCGAAGCAGATTTTATAGCTATTCTTAAATAAATATGCACAGCTCATTTCTACTCAGATTAACACAGAAATTAGCCAAAGACAGTACTGCTGGAAAGGTCCAAGGATGGGATTTTCCTGAGAACCAAGGAGGGTAGAGTGCCTATTTGCAAGGGAATTCTGTTGGGATTTTGGCACATAATTTCTGTGAATCCCAGGGAACACTGCAGACCTGGGTGCCTTCTGGATACAGCACTGCAGTTGGCATTACAGCTGGCTGCTCTGAACAGCTACAGAAGGGACCACAGGCTTTAGCTGACCAGTTCAACACTTCTTATTAGTTACAAACTCAGGATTTATTTTGTGAAAATTGCCATTTAAAACAGCCACAGTTGCCAAAAACCATTTGTTGTATTTGGTGATCATTTGTGGAGTGTTTTATATGGTTCTTATCAATGTAGCCCCCCAAAAAGCATCTTTCTTCATCTACATCAAGATTAGCCATTGATGATGATCTCCCAGGTTCCTCTCTCGAATGTTTGGGGTTTTTTTTCATGTTTCTTTTGATCTGTAAAGTTTTTCTTTCAGCTAACATGTTTTTAAAGAAAACAATCTTTCCAAATACATGGAGATTATTTTGGTCTCCTTTAATCCCTACCTAACTCTAGTGTTGATCAGATTATGTTACTGTCCTGGTTTCAGCTGGGATAGAGTTAATTTTCTTCTTAGTAGCTGGTAGAGTGCTGTGTTTTGGATTTAGGATGAGAATAATGTTGATAAGACACTGATGTTTTGGTTCTTGCTGAGTAGAGTTTACACTAGTCAAGGACTTTTTAGCTTCTTGTGCTCTGCCAGGTGCATAAGAAGCTGGGAGGGAGCAGAGCTAGGACAGCTGACCCAGACTGGCCAAAGGGCTATTCCATACCATATGACATCATGCTCAGTATATAAGCTGGGGGAAGAAGAAGGAAGGGGGGGACGTTCGGAGTGATGGCGTTTGTCTTCCCAAGTAACCGTTACGCGTGATGGAGCCCTGCTTTCCTGGAGATGGCTGAACACCTGCCTGCCGCTGGGAAGTAGTGAATGAATTCCTTGCTTTGCTTTGCTTGTGCGTGTGGCTTTTGCTTTACCTATTAAACTGTCTTTATCTCAACCCATGAGTTTTCTCACTTTTACTCTTCCGATTCTCTCCCCCATCCCACCGGGGGGGAGTGAGCGAGCGGCTGTGTGGTGCTTAGTTGCTGGCTGGGGTTAAACCACGACAGTTACATAGGTACTTTAGAGCAGGCATCTGATAAACACATCACCCCCTTATGTGTGAGAAATCGTGACCGTGTTCATCTTTCCATTTTGTATAGCACTTCTTGGAGTAAACTTATTTTGTTAACCATAAGTGCACTGCAGCTATTTCATGGACAATCAGTGCCAAAGTCTGTCCTCATGTCACGTCCTTTCAACTCCCAGAAACTCCAGGAATGGCAAGAGGAATACTTGATTTATACAAGCATACATATTTAACAGAAGAGGAACCTGACACCTGAAGAAAAGTCAAGAGAGAAAAAAATCATGAATGGGTTGGAGAAAATGAACTGGAAATATTTATTTTCTATTTCTCATCATACAAGGATTAAAAACACCAACTGAAATGCTCAGGCAGTAGATTTAAAGCAAACAAATGAAGCTACTTTTTCAGAAAGCTCATAACCAAACTGCCAACTTATTGCCCAAGGACATAACTGCACCTAAAAGTGGAAAACTGTCCATGTGGGGTTTACACACATTTACAGAAGATACGTGAATCAGCTAAGTACAATGGTCTTGATGAAGTCTTTGACTCAGTCAGGAGGGAAAGAGTCCCTTGGCACTCGCTGTTTGAAATATTCTTTCTCTGAGCTTCCCTGGAGGCATGAACCAAGTAGCCCTTTGCTGTGGTGGTTCTTATTTGCGTTCTCATGTAGTCTTTATCCTTAAGCACAATAGATGAAGGGCATTCTCTTGAAGTTTATTTAAATGCAGAGGTTCTAAGTCAGTAGCTATTTAATCCTGGCCTCATGAGACATTAAGTGTTTGGTTGGTTTTTGGTTCGTTTTTTTTTTTTTCTTTGAACGATGTAGCGTATTTGTCAAAACGCACCTTGAATATAAATGGAAAAAAACCATGTTAAATAAATTACAAGAGGATTAGCTTCATTGAGTCTGTTTGTAATTTACTATGGAATTGCTAGTAGAGCAAATCTATTTGTGACACTTTATATTTCACTGGAACAGCGATCTAAATAAGATGCAATACAGTACATTGAAATTTTATGTACTTACCTGTAGTTGCATAATAAAGCATGAGTTATGACATGAGTGTGCTTATGTACAGTAGTTAAGTCACTCATGTCATTTTTAATCACATGCTGCATAGCAAGATGATGCCTGAGTGTCTTTAAAAATAAAGTATGTTTAACTCAATGTTCATATATTAATCCCCTAGAAGCTTGACACTAACTTATTACTAGCCCCTTTTGCCTTGGGTACGTACACAAATTGTTGTTTAGTTATGGTAGGCCTGCTCATCGTAAGTGCAGTGTTGCAGGCATTAAGGTTTTTTTATACCTGCACTGAAACATTTATTTAAAAGCAATTATGCACATCTATATTTCAGAGCAGTTCTGAGAAGAAACACAGTTATGCCACAGGATAAAGGCTGGCACATCCCTTGGTCCTGGTTTCATCCTATCTGGCTGTAGGCGCCTGAATATCTCTGCTTAGGGAGCAACTGTGCTGAGATCCCTCTCTTAGTGTTAAGGGCTGGAGGAAGCCACTGGTTCACACCTCAACCAGACTGAATTGCCCATAGAAAGTGTCTTGTTCTCCCTGTTGACTGAGGAGTGAAGACAGGGAAACTGGGGAGGGGTAGATATGGGGCCACTACACCTTCAAGGCTTTGCTTCTAACTATATGCACTATTTTCCCAAACCTGCCCCTAAAAGAGACTGGTAGAAGACCAGACCTTAGGTGGAGTAGCAGGCTGGTCAGAGTTTGGTTGTTGCACTCCGCAGTATTAGTGCAAAGGCTCCTGCTTTAGAGCACTGCTAATTTGTCTAGCAATCACTAGCGAGCTAACCTAATAAGAACTAGGCTCTCTGCATGAGTTTCTACTGGACCATGTAGACATACCTTGGATAAATAAGGAAAGCCAGGACAGGATTCCCCTTTTTCCAATGTCTAGATCATTTCTGCAAGGCAAAGGAGTAAGATCAGCTGCATGAGCAGACATGACTGAAAAACCATGGGCAGAAACTTTGTTCAGCACAAACATGCCTTTTTCAAACGGCTACCTTATCAAAGTAGAGTTGTGCTGTTAAAATCCTCTGTACTCCTGCAAAAAAGAAACAAACTTTGTATAAGCGAAAAAGGCCTCCTGAGAAGGCCATAAGAATATCCCTTGTGGTAAAGGGCATAGCGAGTTATATCGACTGAGAGCAAGTCAATGAAGTTCAAACTGGAAATACAATGCAAGGTCCAATGGTTCCATTACGTATTTCAAGTAGTTAACTAGGGTTCTGTCTAGTAGTAAATTAATGCTATGCCTTTTTGACATTATGCATTGGGTTCAGCCATGTGTTATGAGGATGAGATGAGGGAACCACTGAGTAAGCGTCTATGTGATCATAACAGCCCCTCTTCTGGCCTTAGGTGCAATTCATTCAGTTTGATGGCAAAACTCATTGTGACTTCAGCAGGGCTAAGCTTTCATGCTGCAAATTTATTTCACTGACTAGTTACTAGCCTTGGCCAAAGAATAATCTTGTCTTCAGAGCCAATCAAGACTGAACACAACTATGAGTAAGTGCTCAAGGGCAAAAATTTAACATGTGATTGAACAAGCAACACTTATAGCCAGGACAGATCCATCCCAGCTGCTGAGATCTCTATTGTTTTGTGCTTCTCCACCAAAGCATCGTGTTTATCCCTAAGCATGACAAATGAGTTGTACTAGTGATGTATAACATGACACATACGTAGAAAATACTTTACATTGCTCCTGCCTACTCTCATGGTAATAGTTTCACCTGGCAGACCAAAAATGCGCAAAAAGTTTTTTTGCACTTTTCTTCAAATGATGTGAAATTGGAGTTGCACAAAGCCAAAGCACAGAGCTGGTGGCACAGGTGTTGCTGGCAGGAGGTCTCAGGCACCAGCTGAGCAACACTTGTGGTATCGTTTTGAAGAAAAGATGCTCTCTTATTTATTTTCAACTCCTTTTACTGAGGCTAAATGGCTTGATTTTCAAAGGCGCTGAGCCTCCCCAGCTCCCACTGACTTCAACTGGAATGACAACTGTGTCTCATTTCTGAGGCCAGGGGGTCACTTCACCAAGCTACAAAACTCCAGGCACCTGACTACACAGACTCTTTCCTTAGTTTCTCTCCAAATGAAAATATCAGGCCATAAATCCTTAGTGAGCTCCTTTCTTTCTCATTACTGATGCAAAATTAACCTGGGCATTAATCACCCCAGCCTCACCATTAGCAAGACCATCATAAACCCCCTCTGAATATTTGTTCACTCAAGTATTTAGCTCCAAGGCAGCAAGCTGACCTTTTGCTAAAACCTCCAGCCCAGCCAGGGGACCTGGGCACAGCTCCTGACCCTGTTATAGACATTTGGTGTGACCTGGAGCAAATCATAGTGAACAGACATGTCTTGCCAGCTAACTTGATTTTTAGTTGGAAACGACTGCATAAAAATGCATTGTTTGCATTGTTTATTCAGACATCGGGATCTGCTCGGAGCCATTGCAGGTGGCTGGCAGTACGGGGTGCCAGTGCTGCTGGGCACCTCCTTTTTGTTGTTGTTGTAACTCATAGCAGAAATCCATCACCTTGCAAGTTCCCAGGTACCAGACACCTGCACACAGACATAGCTACCTTCATTCCTTTAATCATAGAGTCGCCAGAGAATAGTTCCTCCCATGGTGCGCTGTAAACAGTATATGAGGTTCAATGTGATCTCATCAAGTCCCTTTGCTAAATATTACTTCCAGAAAAACACCACCACCCCCCCGCCAAGACCAAGCTGAAGATGCCATTAGTGTAATCAAAACTGTAACCACCAACTCACTGCAAGTTAGGGCCTTGTCACATTAAGCAACACAAAGCAGATAGATTAGGTGCTATGTTTAAACACATGAAGCTATATATGAATACAAGAAAATCATTAGTAGCCAAGGCAACTAATTGTGATGGAACTTTTTTTTCATAACAAATACCAAAATAAACTAAAGAAGGGAAGAGACAAAAAAAAAAAAAAAGAAAAAAAAAAAGAAATAAACAACCACAAAGTACAATATTTAGTAAAAGATACTCTTTTAATAGTGCTCGGAGCGTCACATTTCAGACTACACACAAGCAACTGATATTAAATGTTAAATGTAAGGACAAACGGACAGCACACACGGGCCCAGCCAGCAGTGGCAGGACAGATGCACAGATCATAAAGGCTATGTGTCCAGCTCATTCCCTGCAAACCACTGACCTGACTCCCACCAGTTCCCCAGTGTGGGGAGTTTGTCTGCATAGAAAATGACATCCATTAGTAGATACCTAGAGAACAGTAAGAGCAAAGCAGGAATGTATACCCTTTTCCCTTAACACTCTGACAGTCTTTGATCCTTTTCAGCTCAAGGATTTCTTCTTTTTGACCCCCTTGCCTTTCCCTTTCCCTTTCCCTTTCCCTTTCCCTTTCCCTTTCCCTTTCCCTTTCCCTTTCCCTTTCCCTTTCCCTTCCCCTTCCCCTTCCCCTTCCCCTTCCCCTTCCCCTTTCCCTTTCCCTTCCCCTTTCCCTTTCCCTTTCCCTTTCCCTTTCCCTTTCCCTTTCCCCTTCCCTTCCCTTCACTTCCCTTCCCTTCCTTTTCCTCTGTCCTATCCTATCCTATCCTATCCTATCCTATCCCATCCCATTCCATCCTATCCCATCCTGTCCCATCCTATCCTATTCTGTTCTGTTCTATTCTATTCTGGTTTCATCTTCCAAATATTTTTCCCTTGAACCCATGCAAATTCTCACCCAGGTACCCCTTGCGGGGAATTCTGCAGTTGTCCTATCCTTCCATGAAGTATCATTTCCCCTTGATTTCACTGTCTCCCACGATCCTCACCTGATGGCCCCCGTTCTTATATGGGAAGAGATGGTGAGGATCCGTCTGTTACGTACTCTTTATAACAAGTTCTCTGCATTTTCATACGTTTAAACCACTCATTGAGGATATGCGGGTGTGAATAGGATTAACACATGGCTGATGTAAAGGAGGTTATAGTGCCTATCGCACAGAGACACGAAACCATCAGCAATTGCTCACCACCCTTAGCAAGGTACAGGCATGATATGTCAGCTCTGAATCAGAGCAAGGTGCCAAATGGCTGCGTGATGGGAAGGATGGCTTGCATCTCTGAAAGGGTCCTGCTTCTGACCAATTAACATCCCAATGGGATAACACATGGTTAGGAGAGTGGGGTGAAGGTCTTGTGGTACCTGGGAGGCGATGCATTCAGAAACCCAGGGACCTGCTGCCAAACTTGTGGCTCATTGCTCTAACTCTGTGGAGTCCCATTGGGCTCCTAAGTCTCTTGGATTTGAGTAGAAATACCTCTCAGAGGTCCTGCACCAAGGAGCCAGAAAGCCAATTCCATGTGGTATTAGGTAGGTGACAATGTCTGGTTTTCTAGTGCCAGTTCCACATGCACCCGAGGACAACATTGCACCAATGTTAAACAGGAAGAAGCCTCCATAAATTCCATTCTTCAGTTCCCTCAGCGATCACCTGCCTCACCCTTTTTTCTGCCCCCCAACAGACTGAAAACGTTGCTACTGCCCAAGATGGGGATCTGATATAAAACAATTGTAAGAAATGTAAATTCTTGAAGTAATCTCTTTTTTTTTCACCTGTCTTAAAATGTCTGCTCCCAGACTCAGACACAACCACAGCTGAGAGTACAAGCCCTCCTCAAAAGCAAAAATAACACATGGAAATGTCACCCTTGTTTGCAACCACCAGAAAGGGTTCAATTTTCCTGCGGGAAAAGGGTAGGAAGCCTTAGTTTACCGAATTCATGTTGCCTACCATTTACAGCTTAACAGAACGAGAAGATTGCTCTATCAGTGATTATTGTCCTGAGACTTATTTGATTCTTTCAGACCCCAACCCCAGCTTTCACTGACCTCTTCCTGCCTTCCCATATAGTATTTCCTTTTATTCCTCCACTCCTTCTAGTCTGAACATGCATTTCTTCAAACGTGGTGAGGACAGCTGTACACAGTATTTTCAGACACCATTTCACCAGTGTTTTAAGAGATAGGGTTAGCGTTTGGCTATGGTGAATTAAAAAAACCCTCTGACTAATATGTCTTATGATGCGTTTACCTTTCCATGGCCACATCAGACTGCTGGCCAGTAGTCCAGCCTCACTACCCTGAGCCTTTTTCGCCTCAACAGGCACTCTTGCTGTCGGATTCTTTCCTTTCTTGCGTCTGCCTCTCACTTTGTTTCCTTAAAATCTGTACCATATCTATAAATGCAGCTCCAAAGGTGAAGCTGAAGCAAACAATCCACACTCGAAGCAAGCGCATTGCTATATTTAGCAACAAACACTTCTGTTGTGCTGCCGCAGAGTCTTTCTAAAGAGCTGCACCTTCAAAGAGGTCTTCACAGAGCCACTGAGCTAGAAAGTATTGAAGGGGGGTTGTCTACAATTCAGTGTTGTTAAGCTTATAACTGTTAAGCTTATAGCTGGAGGCAGAGCAGAGGGATATTTGCATGGTTAGCTCTGTTTCTTTTCTTCCTAGAAATTGAAGAGAAGGAACACAGGGTGAAAAATTAATGTCAGAGCTAAAAAAAACCCCAGCGTCTGCCTGCAATAGCACTCTCTCTTTCCCATATATCCTTGTTCAAACAAGCACCAAGACACATTGCATGTCCATTGCAATGACTGACAGCTTAACACCTCGTGCCTGAGTCTTTTTTTCGCAGAATAGATGTGAATATCCATATCCACCCTACTTATAGCAATATAACTGCATTCGATTGCATTCTGTTTACCTAAAACTGCCCCTGACACTATTGGTGAGACCAGACCTCGAACCCACTCCTGATTGATCTCCCTGGTAGTGCTAAATGAGCCCGGCCAAACCTCTCAGGAGAGGCTATAGATGTTGGAAGAAGTCTTCTTAATCCATGCACCAGAGAGGACACTTTTTGCTGCTGTACAACCTGGGTTCTAAATCCTACCTTTCACAGTTTATTAATTTCAATATGGTTTATTGATTTCATGGTCATCTGTGGGGTGGGCTCTGTGAAGATATCTCATCTGATGTGAGTCCATGGAATTCTGGTTTCACTATTCTGCAGAGTATTTACAGGGCACTTCTAAACCAATATTAAAAAAATGTGACTGCCTAAGCACACTCCACATTGCATAAAATGGAGGAAGAAAATGAATGGAGGAAGAAAGTGAGAATTACAAATGTTGTTAGTTTTAGAGAAAAACATTGTGTAAAAGTTTTCAATTCTCTGGTGATTTTAATGCGGATAAACATCTGCATGCTGCCAATTATTTGCATAACCGACTATCTAAACCCTCTGAAACTTAAATCATTTTATACTTATTAGTTGACAGTTAGTTAAAGAGAACAAAAAATAGGTATTTTCAAACAAACATTCTCTGAGACTTCTTTTAAAGACAGACATTTGTCCTTCAAGTATCAGTTACATTTTCTTTTTTCTAATTTTATTCTGCCATTTGATATCTGCACCATTTTTATTCCTCTTTCCCTTGTCACCCCAAAGGTGGTTGGATTTGAGCAGAATACAGATATTTGTACATCTCTCATATCCCAGTGAAGTGTCGTCTTTGACTAAGTGGCAACTGATGTCAATGAGACCTTTGCCTGGATAAGGATTTCGTGGGCATCCCAGGATTTGGTTCACAGCTGGCAAGGCACTCCAGAGGTTTTGCAGGAAAGAAGCACTGCAACTTCAAAGCCAGAGTTATTGGCTCAAACACCCCTTTCTCAAGGAAAAGAGTGTTTCCCTGGGTATAAAAGCTTTGGGGAGATTTCAAGATTCTCTGTCTCATTTTCAGTTTTTGCCGTAGTTAAGGTAAGGAACTTACCACTGATGATTGTAGAGAGGTCAGCACTGCTGTGACAGCAGCATGGGGCTGTCAGGAGGTAATAATGAGAATTAAGCTGCCAGCAGCAGCCTTCTCCCAGTAGGAGAATAGCAGATTTGGGGGGGCAGATGCCAGCAAACCAGCCTAGTCATGCCAATATCCCAGCCCATTTTAAGTAGCTTGTCAGAGGTGATGGATCATTCCAGTGGCAATGGAGAATGGGGGCATGCCAGCTGGGTAAGTTGCATGGTACTTGCTTTAAAGAAGTCCTATTAGGATCCACGTATTTTTCATTTTCCTGTCCTGTAAGTCAATGGGTAGAGAAGGCAGGAAGGAATTCCCCTGTTGTCATATGGATGATTTGTGACTCTTTCCTCTTAAAAGCTAGACTTGACCCCTAAAATAGAGAGAATATTAAGCTTGATGGGCAAATGGTCTAAGCTGTCATGTCATGTTGTTCGAAGATAAGAATTTGCTAGTACTTTCAAGCGCAGAAACATCTGCAGAAGTGGGTGGAAGGGAAGTGCTTTGGGTGCACAGATAATTATTGGGATTGTTACATGATAGATGAGGTTATTTTCTCAGTTCTGTGCATGCAGTTCATAATGATTCTATCCCCATGAAGCAATGTGACATCCAGTCGCTGCAAGTAAAAGGAAAGACCATTGCAGCCTGACTGTCAGCCAGAACATTCAATGGCCTTTTCACTCCGGAGAGGAAAACAAGGGATTGTTTATTCAATATTAATTCTTTTTTCCATGCCTTGTAAAAGACAAGGATCAAGACCTATAATTCCTGGTTATAAAATAAAGTGCTGCATAGGATTTAGGAGCCTACACACCTTTGTGATTACCGTGTGTTGCTCTTCACATCAGTCTATACACACTGCAATTACAAGGAAGGGTTTTTTTCTTGTTTCAAGATCTGTTTTGATTTGGATGCTGAATCTCATATATTTTAAAAAGTTATTTGACAAGAATATAAAATATTTTAATTGATTTGGTGCTAAATGGAAGGACACACATATACAGTGTTGTCCAAATCCATAACAAGAGAGGGAAAACCAGAATTTTTTCCCCATCATACATCAACGTTTTGAGTTCATTGCCCTTGACTTTGTTAAAACACTTTTTATCTTCCATTACCTTACTTTTATGCTTGGAATGAGGCCATATTTCTGAAATTCATGTAGATAAAGTTATTGAGTATAGTCAGTGTGAGTAGAGAGCATAATAGCAAACTATAAAAGTAGAAGGTCTGTTTATATGAGTTATGTCACTGTACTCTTTCTGGAGGATACTACCAGCTCTAGAGTATATTGCACTGCTGAATGTACTTGGTGCCACTCAAGGTTATAGAGTGCTTGTTCTCCTCCATTTTGTGTTACAGCTCTATTGAGTTGGGCAGTGGCTGTTCTGCTCTGAGAGAAGGGGAACATAGCTTTTCAGAGAACAGAGTTTGATGCAGAAATATGCCAGCACACCAACATTTAAAACATACATATAGTTGAGTACAAATTCATTTGGCTTACAAGCCAAATGAAACAGGTGATTGGGAAAAGCCAACAGGGATTTACCAAAGGCAAATCATGCCAGACTAACCTGATCACCTGCTACAACAAAATAACATTTTCTGTTAACATGGGGAAAGCAATGGATATTGTTTACTTGGAATTCAGCAAAGCATTCGACACTGTTTCCCACAGCCTCTGCCTAGACAAACTGGCAAGATACAGACTGGATGGGCAGTCTGCAAGATGGGTAGAAAACTGGCTAACAGGCCACACTCAGAGGGTGGTGGTCAATGGTTTCTACTCAGGCTGGCAGCCTGTCACAAGTGGGGTCCCCCAGGGATTCATACCGGGCCTCATGCTGTTGAACATCTCCATGAATGACGTGGATGATCAAATTGAAAGCACCCTCACCAAGTTTGCTGATGACACCAAACTGGGTGGTGAGGGGGACACATCAGAAGGGAGAGCCATCTTACAGAGACACCTGGACAGGCTGGAAGAGTGGGCAAGCAACAACTGTATGAAGTTTAACAAAGGCAAGTGCAAGGTCTGGTAACTGGGATGACATAATCAAGGAGCCCAGTACAGGCTGGGACCTGTGTGACTGAGGAACAGTCTTGCTGAAAAGGACCTGGGGGTCCTGGTGGACAACAAGCTGAACAGGAGTCAGTAGTGTGTTGCTGCAGTAAAAAAGGCAAATCGGTTCCTGGGCCGCATCCACAGGAACAGTACTAGCAGAGACAGAGATGTGATCATCCTACTGTGGCCTGTCAGGCCACACCTGGAGTATTGTGTCCAGTTCTGGTCCCCACAACACAAAAAGATGCAGACGGCTGAAGAGGGTCCAAAGAAGGGCCACAAAAATGATCAAAGGGATGGAGAACTTGCCCTATGAGGAAAGACTGAAGGAGTTAGGTATTTTTTCCCTAGAAAAGAGAAGACTCAGGGGGGACCTCATCACAGTAATCCAGTACTTAAAGAGTGGCTACAAAGAAGACAGAGGCTCTCCTTCACAAGAAGCCACATGGAGAAGACAAGGGGCAACAGGTACAAGTTGCACGAGAAGAGGTTTCATCTCAGTATAAGAAATAAATTTTTTACAGTGTGTCCTGATTTCAGCTGGGATAGAGTTAATTTTCTTTAATTTTCTTCCTAGTAGCTGGTATAGTGCCGTGTTTTGGATTTAGTATGAGAATAATGCTGATAACACACTGATGTTTTAGTTGTTGCTAAGTAGTGTTTATACTAGTCAAGGACTTTTCAGCTTCCCATGCTCTGCCAGGTGCACAAGAAGCTGGGAGGGGACACAGATGGGACAGCTGACCCAGACTGGCCAAAGGGATATTCCATACCATATGACACCATGCTCAGCATATAAAGCTGGGGGAAGAAGAAGGAAGGGGGGATGTTCAGAGTGATGGCGTTTGGCTTCCCAAGTAACAACTGTTACACGTGATGGAGCCCTGCTTTCCTGGAGATGGCTGAACACCCGCCTGCTCATGGGAAGTAGTGAATGAATTCCTTATTTTCTTTTGTTTGCATGCGCAGCTTTTGCTCAACCTATTAAACTGTCTTTATCTCAACCCATGAGTTTTCTCACTTTTACCCTTCTGATTCTCTCCCCCATCGCATCAGGGGGAGTAAGCGAGTGACTATATGGTGCTTAGTTGCTGGCTGGGGTTAAACCATGACACAGTGAGAACAATCATTCACTGGAAAAACCTCCCCAGGGATGTGATGGAGACCCCATCACTGGAGTTTTTCAAGAAGTGACTGGGCAGAGTGCTAGATAATCTCATCTTGGCTCCCTTTCCCATGAAAGGTTGGACCAGATGATCTTTTGAGGTTCCCTCCAACCTGAGCTATTCTATGGTTCCATGTTCTATGATTCTTTGAAATTTAATAAGAGGATGGAGTCTAGCGTGTTCATAACAACATTCATCAGTTTCACAGAAAATTCAACTAAATTAACATCTGTGGCACCAAGTTTCATAATCAGCTTCAACTCTTATAGAAAGGTTTCCATCTCCAGGTCATTAGCGCTGTTTGTTAGAAACTGCTTTCGAATACCAAACAATCCTTGTTTGCAGCAGAACTCCCATATGTTCTTGACTTAGAACCCATGCCCTCTCTTGCCACTTTTTCCATTTAAGTTACATCATTTTGACTAGGAACCAGTTACATATAATACATGTAGATATAACATTGCCAAGAAATCAGGCTATTGGCACTGGAATCAAAATAACCACAAACCTCTTGTGGGACTTTAAGAAAATCACTTGTCCCCTATTTCTCCACTAAACCTAGCAGACCTTGCCTGGTACTCTACATTGCTGTAGTGTCCAGTTCTACCTTCAGCTACATTTTTCTAGATGCTTTTGTAATACAATCTTTTGTATCATCATGTCACTTTCTTGTACTCTGAACAACTCTGAATCCTTCCCCAGTTTGTGCAAATCCTCCCTTGTCCTTATGCAGTGGAGGAAAGAGTTGATTCGGTGTCTATCAGAGGGCATTCATCCATTCTGCACCATGGGGCTGCCTCAGCATAACCAACTGTGCAATGAGTACTGCTATATACATTATCTTTACCTTATTGAAGGCATATTGCTGGGCGGTGGCTATTGATGTCTAACCTGGGACTTGAAAGCATTATCCACGTGTTTCACACAGATATTACTGCAATTCTTCATGGGCCTGTTTGTCGATGTTGTCTACGGTTGTACCAGTTTACAGCCTCTGGGAAGCATTTTCAGCATATCTTGTAAATCATAAGCATTTTCCAGTTATTCCTGGAGAGAAATCTTTCAGATTTGAAACACTTCCATATGTTTCTTCCTGTAAGAGGACACAAGGCATCGTTGTTTAATGCACCAGGATGGATCAGGCATCCTGGTGCAGTTTTGGCTTTGCAGGGTGTAATTGTCACTGCACCTTGGTTACTTCCACTCCTTTGAACAGGTAACACAAACAAAAGAAATAGCTCATCTCTGACTGATTGTGGTTCAGATCTGCCTTTACACAAAGTAACAGAAAGAGCATGTTTATATCACATTCAGCATTATCTCTTGCCTCTTAAGGTCCAGAAGAACAAGGTTTTTATGTTTTCTCCCAATGATATTGCTTATGAATAACTCCCCGAAGTTTAGCAGATCAGAGATATATTTGAAGATTAAAGTCGCTACAAATTCAGTTAGGATGTCCTTGAATGTACAGTTCTCAAGCTGTCCCCATCAGGACATCCATAAATGCAAAATTGCCTCCTCCACTTTGGAAATGGAGTGCTTGGAATTAACTAAAGGTGAGATATAAGGAATTTAGCTAGGAATACTCATATGATTTAAATTCCTGTCCTGGTAATATTCAGATATGAATAAATCATAAATTTCTTAGCAAAATAAATCCTAAATGGAAGCGCAAGCTGCCTCTTTAAATCTATGGGCATCCTTTTGGATCAGAGGAAAATCTGCCTGCAGAAAAGTTTGCCTGAAACCTGCATGGCTCAAAAGCTCTTACTTGCTATGCACCTCATGCACAGAATTGCCTTCTGCTGAGAAGTACAAAGAGCACAGACTGTATCTGTTTTTAAATCGTTTGATATCACTTGCATTGTTCAAAAAGATTTTATGACATGTCCTTTTGCTCTGGTAATGATTTGTTGTTCTATTGTGTTTCATTAAGCTATTATTTGTAAAGTGTTTTGTGATGTATTGCATGAAAGCTGCTATATAAGCAATTTTATGGGCTGGAATGACAATTCAGGTATCAACAGACAAGGATTAATGATGCTAATTATTCAATAAAATTGTTCCTTTCTTTAAGTCCTTTGTTTAGAGGGTGGGGTGAATTAAAATGAGTGAGTGGATGTTGTATATAATAGGTGTAAGCATTTCTGCTGATGGAAGATACAAGAGGAGATCGAAGAACATGAAAAATAACTCCAAATATTATCTATTTGAATGTGGCTACTATATGTCATGTAAATTACTCAATAAAATAAGACTGTACAAGCTGCAGAGCAAAACTAATAACACATCAAATAATCCATTTGCCAAATATGGAAAAAGAAGTAAAAAATGCATCCTTTATCATCTTCACCACCAACTCTAACTTAGAGCAGGTTTGCTGAAGTGGACTGTACTACTCTAACATTTTCAGTAGGAGGCACATGTCTACTGAACACAGCTCTATTCATAGTAATCTGCTGCAAAAAGTGTTTCTCCAGTGAAGAAAACACAGCTGTTGGGTTAAAAATGTTCAAGAGGTTTCCTGCCTCCAAGACAGGGACAGTCTCTCCAGGACCAATAGGACATTTTAATTCATAATGCTAGACAATCCTTGTGTTTCCTGCTTCGCAGGCTTGGTCATCTTGTCTTGGCTTCTGTAACATTTGCCAGTCAGTCAGATTCTAGGCCTCTTTATGGGAGCTTCTGCAATCCTGAGAAAGTGTTAACTTAACGGCCTAAAAACAGCATGGTACCTCTACATTAAGTAACATCTATAATAACTGCAAGTATCAAGTGCTACTCGAATATAAAGTGAAGTACGTTTTTTTTTTCTTCTGCTCTGTTTTAGGGTAAAGGATAATCCAACCCCAAAGTGCTGTTGTTCGTCCTTGATGGTAGAAAATTCAATGTCTATCAGATCATCTCTTCCTAGAGAATATGATTTTTTAATATTTATTAATAATGGATGTATTAGTTTGTTTCATTGGCTTGCTCTGTGTAAGTGCAGGTCCTCCTGTTTCATACAAAAGAGTGCCCATCTAGCCACAGGCACCTGACAGGGCAAATGACTTCCACTTACCACATAAGAAACAATTTACAAGATCAGGAATAAAATAAGAAGTCCTCCAGCAGCACTGGAATATCTTTTTACTGATCTACATGCCTTTTTGCTTTAATGATTTCCCCTAAAAATCTAGGTACTCACCAACCTCATACCAGAGGAGCTCATGCACTTTTCAGTACAGAAAGTAAGTACACAAGGGTAAACTTTTTCACTGTGAGGGCATTCAAACGCTGGAACAAGTTGCCTAGAGAGGTTGTGGAGTCTTCATCCCTGGAGATATTCAAAGTCTGGCCAGATAGAGCCCTGGGCAACCTGCTGTATCTGACCCTGCTTCAATAGGGGAGTTGGCCTAGAAGATCTCAAGACGCCCCTTCCAATCTCAACTGTTCTGTGATTCAGTATGAAGGATTATAGTCTTCAGGGACCTGAAATCAGTGATGGGCTGTGGTGTGCCCAGGATTCTCACAGGTCAGCAATTTAGATTACCTAATGTTGTGGTTTAACCAGTAGGCAGCTAAGCACCACACAGACCACAGGATTCCAACGTCTTGCATTTCATTTTAAAAATAGTCGTCAGGAAACTTAACCTCTTTTTGCCTCCTTTTCATCCTGGAATGAAATACATATATTGTTTCTTTACATGAGAAAGTAAGCATGGCTCCCACACTGAATCAACATCCTCCTTTGTATTCCCATTCCCTTACAGTGGAGTTTTCCCTGTGGCAATCTCTTTTAAGGCAGATGAATTTACTCTATACCAGGATAAATGACAAAAAACTTTCAAAAGCAGGTGGGAGTCCCCATTCCTGCTAGTGCTTTACCTCACCCCACTAAGGTCCTCTGTAGAAGGCAAATATTGGCACAGAAGATCCTAGCTGTACTGACTGCTGTAGTATGTCCCAGACTGCCACTCGGACTAGGCAGGTGGAGAAAAACAGGAAATAGTCTCTCTGTCAAAATACGGACTGCGACTTTAGAAAGCCAAAAGCTGTATAAGTAAAGCGCCTTCTCCTTATGGTTTTATTTGTTGTCTGTGTTAACTAGATTTGGGGAGACAGATCGAGGAGGTAAAGACAAAATTTTTCCACATCAACCTTCTTTCACTCGTAGTTTTCCTCTCTCCTGCTAGGTTCCCTAGGCACAGTCTGATACACCTGGAGATTTTTCATTACTGGTAACTGCAACTAGGAGCATCAGCCTGCAGGAAATGTCAATCTTCTTTACATAAGAAAATGCTTTCAGCAGAGACACACGTGTTTCCATGCAGCTTGACTTCCAATTTTGCCTGTTGTTTACCCCCTTCTTCCTAAGCATGCATAGGAGTGTCTGTATTTCAGTGCTGTCATGAGAATGATTTATGCACATTGCTGTGCTGACTGAATCCTAGACGTAACAGAACAACTTGTAGAGCTGACAAATCCAGCAAGAACACAAAGTGCAGCTCCTGCTTCCTTTCTGTAAGCTTCAGCTGGGCAAAGAAGATGCTACTTCATAAGGTAACCAGTCTAAATCATGACCCCTGTGTCTGTGAAGTTCCACGTTTCTTGCCTCATACTAGGGCAGAAAAAATAATAGTTGAGCTGAGGGATGTACATAGGGCTGACACTAATGGTTAATTGCCAGCCCTGCTCTCCCCAGCAGCTGTGGGCTTGACTTGGATATCTCTGAAGCATTTCTGCTCTTTGGAAACCAAGGCCAGTCATATCTTGTGGCTGCAGGGCCATGGACCAAAGCATGACCTGGTTACTAACACAACCAGATAATTATTCCCTGACGGTTAATATGTATTCACTATAATGTGTATCTAATGCAAATTATTCATTTTAATTGTGTTCTCTCCTCCCTACACACACTTAACTCCCATTGACAGGGAGATCAGAACAGACTCCCTCCACTTTCACTTATTAGCAAGTGTTACAAGGATTATTCTGGTCGGGGAAGGTTTTGGGTGCTCTGTGATGATGTGTCTGACTCATCCCCTATTGTAGCAAGTAGGGAGGATTATTTTTGCAGTGTTAATATGAAAAAGCATGTGGAAAATGTAATGCTTCAAAGAGGTGCCTTCTGTGGAAAGTCATTGCTAATTAGGTAGTATGTGGGTGTCATTTGGGTCTCTGTAAACTATAGGTCATGCCAATATTTGAATCCTCTGAAGATTTTAGCGTAATTAGGGGGAAATAATTAGCATTTCACCTTTCATAGGGACATCGTGATTAACTATGAACTAACCCATTTTAATGATTTTCAGGTTTTCTAGAATTGTTAAGTTCCTTGGTGCTTTCAAAGCTGTGTGCTTAATGACAACCAGAGGGCATGTGGAAGTCTTATTGACTGTCACAAAGGGTCTCCATCTCTCTGATCCAGACAATTACTGTCATCACCTCTTTATGCTGAAACACTGTCTTTACCCACCTGAGATCTGGACCATATTGTGCTAAGTTCTGCATCTCAATACAGAAAGACACAGCACCCTGTCTAACCTAAACAAAAACTGGGAAGAAAATCAGAAGCATTAACTATTTTGTAAAGAGTCACTTCACATAATAAAGCAGACTCAGGGCTACAGGACTGAAGCTATCAGGCTGACACCACTGCTTCTCCTGGCCAGAAATGTCAAGAGTATCTTACTCTCTTCCCAGTGGGCTTTAGAGAGACAAGTACCAGGATGTCACATCACTTCTTTCTGATGGAGATGCCCAGTCCACCACCGAGGTGGTGAGTACAGCAGGAGACAGCTATGTGAGTAAACTTTAAACCAGATATCTTAAGAACTAATTATAGTGTAGACATAACAATCCCCCTTGGACTCTAGAGGCATCTTGTGCTAAAATGCTATTTAATTAAAAGCTGTTTCAGGTATGTGCCCGAGAGCCGCAGTCACACTTTTGATTGCCATGAAGTCTTACCCATAATATGAAGCATTTCTGCTCTTGCTATTGATCAGTTATGTGCAATATGAACCAACTTCAGTGGAGACGTTCCCTGAGTCTGCTACAGCCTTGCAGCAGTATCTGTCTCTGTGCTAGTGTTATGGCCATTGCTGTCTTGTGATCAGCTGTGGAATTCATGTCTGGAATCAAAATTCCCTAAATTTGGCAGGTTTCCTCTTCCTGTGGGAAGAGTACAGAGTCAGATCATTTTCACAGAGGAACAAAGTCTTCCTTTTTTGCCCTCCACCCAAATGGGCAGAGGTTTAACCTCCAAGAACACCTGTCAAGCCATGCAGGGGGGTCTATCCAAGATCCAGACAACAGGCCAGGATTCTCTGCTCTCACTGATAGACCTAGAATATCAATTCCATTAGAGCCACGGGACCAAATCTCCCCATATCTTAAATGGGATTCCTTTAACGTAGTTGAGAGTATCTTAACACATCCCAGGGTAAGGATGACCTCCTGGAGCTCCAAAGCATCGCTGTGTTGCTGGAATGTATGCATTGTGACCCGTACAGCAAGTCCCTTGCATTGTAAGGGGATAGAGAGTTTTGTCTTCTGATTTTATGTGTAAAGCTGACAGACCCCCAGGAGGTATACTCATCCCAAAGTAGGATGTGAACTGTTAGTTTAGATCATTCTGCAAGAAAATGACTCTGCCCTGTGCATGCTGTATCATGGCTTTCCTCTTCTCAGCTACAGGTAGAGCAGGTACATAATCCTCAAGTGTCATGTTTTCATTAGAAACACGTGCGACCTGGTTCCCAAAAGCCTTTGATGGAGTAGTGTTAAGTAGGTTGGAGAACAAACTCAATATTTTTAATTCCCTGATGTTTTCACTGCTTTTCTGGCTGACTATGGGATGCCCTCTTAGGAGCACTCCAAGACACTTTGCTGTGTGGCATTTCAACTGCTGCCAGACAGCAGAATAAGGCATGCCCTGAATCGCAGTGGGGGACCTGCAGCCATCTCCTGTCCAACTCTCTCTGTAGGTACTCTGGACCATATGTTGTCCCTGGCAGGTTGCAACAAGGAACACTAAACATAGGAGCTGGCAGTGCTCCACCTGTTCTCCCTGAAACACCACAGATATCAGAGGAGTTGCCAGCCATTGACAGGCAGGAGGTTCGGCTGAGAGCCATCTGTCCACGCTTACTTTCCGCCACTGCTGTTGGTGATGCCCTGGGCATCAAGTTCCCGCAAGCCTGCAGAATGAACTGCATTTGGCCTCATGTAGAAAACTGGTGCTGTGAGGAAAACGTGACAGGAAGCCTGTAACTTTCACCTTAAAAAAGAGGTACACATGCAAGAGGAAATTAGGGAGAAGAGGAAGAACAGCATGACCACCTACCTTGCTGGAACAGAGCAGTGTGTCACCATATGTGCATGCTTCAGGGCCTCAGGGATACTGTGCTTGGAAGTGAGGTGACATCTTCATGCAAAGAATTAATAATAGCAGTGCAAATAAAGATTGTGGTTTAATTACTGACATTAAAAGCTCAGCAGAGAAGACAAGTAGTGAAGGTGACGTGACAGATTCTGCTAGCCTACCTAGTTTAGACAAAGTATTGCCCAAAACACGCTCATCATTAAATTTCACAGCTATGTGAATATGCACCCATGTGTACACCACAGGCTGGGATAATGCTGTGGGAAGTTTTCAGGTTATGCTGGGGAGCAGCAGGCAGTTCCCATACACTAAATCCTCCTTGAAGATAGATGCATGCAGACAAGGGGGTGCCCCAACAGCCTGAAACCCTGCCTTCAATATCAGCTTGTTGAAGCAACTCCAAACAGTCAGATTTGAGAGAGCAAAAGTTTCAGAGGGGTGAGCACCATTGAAAGAGAAGTGGAAGAGCAAAATTTACATGTGCTCCATGATGGCAGGACAAACCAAATCACCCCCATATGTCAGAGAAGCAGCTAGTGACTGAAGACACTCACAGAGGTGGCTGCAGCCCAGGCCAGCTCCATGGAGCATCCTTCCAGAATCCATCTTCTTTCTCTCTGTTTAAAGCTTCTGTGGGTTTATGAGGAAGCCTCTGAGCCATATGGGAGCAAAAGTGGGACACTGGGACCAAGCTGGCTGTAATTGTCACCCAGGGACACTAGATGGAGAAACGCCTTTAGGGATAGAGAGTACGTGAGGGGCTGTGTCACCAGTCTTACAGGAAAAAACAGAGGGAGTAAGTGCCCTCAGCTCACTGTTATTGATGCTGTTGGCTTTAAGTTTTGCTTAAAAGCTTTCTGTTTTCAGATCCCATTACAGTTCCATACAGGCCATTAGTTAATTAAGTTATGCCACCAGAGTCTGTCAAAGCTTGGATATGTTGTTACTCACTGCCAGCTCTCTCAGGCTCCCCCTCACCTTCTTCCCCTTCAGCCCTCACCACTGGCAGATTTGGAAAATACAATAAAAAACAAGACCCTGAGTGGATCAAAGAAGTTGTTTTATCCTTGGTGAGGATCCTTGTGTTGTTGAGCCAACACAGCTTCCCTGCGCCAAGTACATCAAATCACTATTTCCACACAACTATGGCACCCACAGCTTTCAGATACCAAAAGCATCATCAGAAGCCATTACTTTCTTTTTGCCCCTACATGTATGCCTCTGCCTCCCCCATGACACACGTCCTAGGAGCAGGAGTTTACCTATAAGAAGAGAAACCCTCAATATGGAGCAGCCAAGCCATCTGTGCCTTGTAGAGAAAGGCATTGTATGTCTTCCAAGACACACAGAGGAAGAAGAAAATTGGCAAAGCTAAAAAACTGACTGCCCCCACCTCCGTTTGCCCCAACTCATGTGCCAACACCAATGGTTCTGCTGGGAAACAACCTCCCATGGTGCCCATTGCCATCATTTCTTGCTTGAGCTCTGGGGTGTCTCATGGTGTCTGAGCTAGCAGAGCTCACAATAACTCCAAAAATGGAAGCAATGGACCCATGTTGACAGTCTCTGCACCTAACGAGCAGAGCCTGTTGGCACAGTGCCATACTAATATGGTTCCCAAGACCTTTATCATATCTGTGTTCAACACTGTACTGTGTGGCTGCACCAGCCTGGCTCTATACTTGATTTCTGTACATCACACTGCCTGGCCCCGTATAAGTTTTATGGCCCTAATCTGCTTATTGCTGATGCTATAGACCATATTATCTTACCAATTCTCCCAATGACAGCCTGTTAATTAAAATTAATATATGAAAGAAAATTATCTTTATGAGCGGGTATCTATATGTAAAACATGCAGATGGTACTGGAGGTCTCTTAAGACTCTCTGGGTGCATCCCTTAAAAGAAGGGACTCAAAGTGTTCTGATGCACTTGTTGCTTTGTGGGAAAGTATGACGGGCTGAAGGTTCGAAGCTTGGACAAAGAAATCAGGACTGATTATTACCATGAGCTGCACTCAAACAGTTCTTTGTCTGGAAAGTCAGATGTAGAGTGTTATGAAGATCAAATCAGTCTTAGAACAAGACCAAGTTACTTTGAGCAAGTAACAGTTGTTACTACAGAGAAGAGTGGAGTCAATGCAAATGATGAACCTTGTACCTGGCACAGGCAAAATTTGACTTTTAGTGTCCAGGGCTTGAGGGTGATCACAACATCCTTCCAATTATTAAATAACCCTCTTCTGCCAAGGGCTCTACCTGAGGATGGACACATTCAAGTAATGCTAAAGCACTGAGTCTTATGCAAGATAAAGGGTGCAAACTCATCCAGCCCCTGCACAAATTCAGTGAGCCGACCTGGTACAATCTCTGCTGCTTTTAAAAGACAAGCTTTTTAACAAAAAAGATTAGGATTCTGGGGGGAAAATAATAAATCCCATTGAGAGCAAAGTACAGAGTGAAGCCATACAGATATTCACCTTGTTCTTGATAGCTGGAGATTTTACAAGCCTGGAACACAACTGACAAAACTGATAAACCTGAAGTTGCAGTACTTTTCTTTTAGCAGGGGACTGTTTTATTCTTCAATAGAAAGGAAATGGCACAGTCATCACCAGATGATCTAGGTTGCATTTTACCCAGTGCAAAAGCAGAACCCAAAGGCTACTCAGCAAACGGAAGAAGCAAACTGCTTTTGACAAGTGGCAACATGTTGTACTCAGACTGCTTCTTATCAGAACATGTAACAATTTAGGAATTTGTTTTTTATATTTTCTAAGAGTGTACTTTTAGCCTTACTGACTAAGCTAGCTAGCTTTTCTCCTTTCTTAAAGTCTTTATTGCAAGCCACTGACAGCAAGGATGCAGAATAATCCAGCACTTTTCCCTTTTCGAATGCAACTCAGGGTCTTTGTCATCAAACGTGATATGAGGTGTGGTGGCATTATCAGATAACTGACCTTATGACCTCATGAAAATAGTAACTTGTCGCTGTAGTGCTGTTCCTCCTAAGGCTGAAAAAATACTCTGTGCGAGTGTGTTTGAGCAGAAGGAGAGAGCTGGGAATGTCAAGAGGCTAAGCCACAATTTGTTTGTGTTTCTCAGAACCAAGAGGTTTTTTATTATCGGATATTGGGATTATGTCAAGTAAACTGAATTACAGACATATCAATGGAAAGGGTGTGAATTTAACTGGAAACATAGAGGAGAGGATGAGAAGAAAGTTGAAAATGGCAATAGGGACTCTAAACCCAGCTTCATTAAAACTCAGTGGATGCTAGAATTTGTATTATCTGAGTGCTATGTTCAAACTCTCCCTGTAGTTTTAAAATAAAGCTGATCAGACCTAATTCATTGTTGCCTTTTCTTGTTGCCTCGCCTTGCAACATCAACTTGCCAGTGCAGAGTGCCTCAAACTGCCTGACTTTACTCCGACACAGAAGACATAATTCCATCAGCATGACGAGATGTAGCAAAGCAACCACATCATGGGCCTGAAAGGAGGGGAAGTGGGTGCTGATAACCCACCACGGGTTCCAGAGAGTGCGTTCGGGATGGCAGTCTCCACCACATCACAAGTAAGAACAAGAAAAACGTGGCATCTTCAAGCCAACCCGAAATTCATACACAGAAATTACTGGATCCAAGTGAAAAATGAACATGGCAGTGGAAAGTGGGGTGAGTGTTTATCTCAAGACAAGTCTCAGCCCTTGATCAATAAGCAGCTTCCAAACTGCCAGATCATTAGTGGCCAGATGCACAAAGAGATGTAGGTACCTGAATTTCCACTGGGCTGGTGAAATTTAGTATCTAAACATGTTTGTGAATGCTGGCCCAGGTGCCTACTGATAACTTTAAGTGTTCAGTGCATCCAGGATCCCATAGGACCTTGAAATTCCTCAAGAGCTGACCATGAAGCTGAGGGCAGCCATTGCGGCAGTCATAAATAGTTACTTGAATTAGTGCTACCTTGTGTTTAAAGAATTAAGGAAAAGTAAAACAGTTTGGAAGTGGCTCTTAAGATCTAGTACTTGCAGTGCTTTAGACAGATTTCTCTTATATGAAACTACTGAGCCTTACCATGGTCTTTCTAGTTAGAAAATAGGGTCAAAATGCAGAAGGTCATGTCTATCTCCCTACCCCAAGACAGCATAAGCTCTACCTGAAATAACATCAGACTCACTTCTGAGGCAGAAAAACCTGAAAAGCAAAGACTAAAATTCTGAAACCTGGGGGCTTAAAATTAGGCACTACATTCAATGCACAGACCCCATATCTTAGAGCTGCCAGAGTTCAGTGGTATGCCATGCCTAGCTATAGGCAACTGCCCTTCAACTTACGACTTTTAGCACTGTCTGTGTGGAAATGAAGTGTTTGGACAAAATAGCCCCTGGCATGGACTCCATCCTTGATTCTTCGTGGAGAGGAGCTGAAGCTCTAAGTGTGGGTTTTCCACCCTCGAGGGCAGGGGTTACCAGCTGAAATGGCAATGGGAAAAGGCTAGGCACCAGGCAGAAGTGCTTCATCAAGACACTTGTCTGGCAGCACTGCACTGAAAACATGTTCAGAAAGAGTCAAGTGGCTGAAATTAAGCCCAAAGGACTGAACTTGTAGCAAGAGAAAGTAGAAGCAGAAGCACCCAAGTCCCAGCACCACAGACAGCAGCTTGCTCCCAGCAGTTTAGGAGCTGTTCAGGACCACTGAATATCCAACCTGAATATTTCCTCTCTCTGTTAGTTTGGCCCCATTTACACTCATCTGAGTACAATCAATCAGCTTTGGGGCACCAGCACAGCAATGAAGCTGCAGACACAATGAGGCCCATCCACATGACCACACCAATGACCACAGCAGGTCAGACCCACTTCTGGGGCATGGTTCACTGCGGTCCCTATATGGGAAGGGCACAGACCCCATAGATCAGGCTGGGATCATTTCTTCTGCCCCTCCACAGAAGGGATAAGTGTATTTCTGGTCCTATAAGGTGGTGGCAGGATCCACTCATGAGTGTATCGATGTGATAGACTGTCCCAATCTTCAAGAAGGGCAACAGGGTTGACCCCAGTAACTACAGGCCTGTCAGTCTCACCTCTGTGCCTGGCAAAACTATGGAGAAGATTATTCTGGGAGTTATTGAAAAACTGTCCCAGCCAGCACGGGTTCACGAGGGGAAAGTCCTGCTTAACAAACTTAATTGCTTTCTATGACAAGATTACCCAGCTAGTCGACCAAGGGAAGCCAGTCGATGTAATCTTTTTGGATTTCAGTAAAGCCTTCGATACTGTCTCTCACAGTGTCCTCCTGGACAAAATGTCCAGCATACAGCTGGATAAACACATAATGCAATGGGTGAGCAATTGGCGCACAGGTCGGGCTCAAAGGGTTACAGTAAATTGGGTTACATCAGGCTGGTGACCAGTCACTAGCAGCGTTCCACAGGGATCCATCTCAGAGCCAGTGCTCTTTAATGTCTTCATAAATGACTTGGATGCAGGACTTGAAGGACTACTATCTAAGTTTGCCGATGACACAAAACTGGGAGGAGCTGTTGACACTCTTGAGGGCAGAAAGGCCCTGTGGTTTGCATGGGTTTTGGCACCCTTTCACTGTGAAACCCCAGAAACAGCTGTAGGGAGGGGGGAGGAAGAGAGGGGCAGGAGGAAGAGAGATAGTTGGGAGGCTCTGCTGCATGGGTGCAACCATGCTCTCATCATGTCTGCAGTGCCTGGTTCCAGGGCCAGGCTGCAGTCTGATCTGGGACTTCTGCTAATTATTACCATGAAGTGATGGGCTATGACATATATCAAGCCCACGAGCACCTTGATGCTCAGCATGCAAAACCTGTCTCCACGAGCTGGGTTTTCTCAGGCCACTGTGCAAAGTCTGGCTGATCTCAGAGTGCTCTGACGTTGCCCCAGCCAACCTGACCCCAAATGCTCGCTAAGCAAGCACCAAGTGCCCTATTTTGCATTGCCTGTAACATCCCAAAACAGTGTCTGACTTCTCAATTAGTCTGAGAGAGGACTGTAAACTTGAAATCCAAACTGATGGACTGTGAAATCCATATCACGTTGTCACCCACAGCACACTCTCCCTGCTCTGCACTGAGCTATAAATAGACTTTCATTATTAGCAAGCAGACAAAAGCAGCCTGGAAGATGTTCCACGCTGACACTACTCCTGGCTTACTGATTTCTTGTTTTCACCTTGATATAGGAGTGAAGATGGGGACAAGCAGGGAGGGGCTGCTCAACAGCAACAGAGCCGCAATCATTTATTCCCCTAACCAGGATTATTTCTGGGTTTTGGGGTTTGGTTGTTGGTTTTTTTTTTTTTCACATTCTCTCCTCTGGAGCCAACAGGCTCAGAATACATTACCCGGTGCAACAGAATGCATTACACCCACCTCCTCTGCTAGGTCATCTGTTTAAACTCCGGGAGTCTGACTACCAACTCCCAAACAACGCAGTCATTAAACCCCTAATGTTTTCTCTCTCCCTGTTTTATTTCTGTTATTTAAACAAAGAAAAAAGGAAGGAAGTTGATCTTTGCTTTAACCATTTAAATGTCTTATGGGAGCTATCAGCTTGGAAAAAAATGGAAAGGACTTCAATCTTCTAGGAGGAGGCAAACCCTGACATGCCAGTCTCCTTTACAAACTCCATCTTTGCAAAGAATGAGCTTGTACGTGCCTTTCTGAAAAAAACAAATCCACAACAAAAATGTCTGATTGCAGCCACAGATGAGACTCAGAAGCTGTGACCCTGAGGCATAAACCTGAAGATTTGTGTCCTTTAGCCACAAGACAGACACTTTTGGTGCACCTTCTTTTCAATGGTCCTGTCATCCTGTAAGAAAAATGAAACTCACATAAGGAGCTGAGATGAGCAAAATGGTTAACTTTTCCTGTTCATTCATACTTTGAGTCTAAATGCCAGCCCTGCTCTTCCCATGCACTGGTCCCCTATGACACACAGCAGCTATGTTTCTGCCTGGTTCCTTGGCATTTACATCAAGGTCAATTAAACAAGACATTGGCTGGCCAATGTTTATACCGTAGGAGTTTATTCCTCAACTAACAGAAGTAAAACGGCTTGGCAGAAAACCCAGGAGGGTTTAGTTTTGGATCAAATAGCAGACTGAAGTTTTGAGATAGCTGATGGTGTTCATTTGCTTTGCAAGCTGCTCTTTTGTATCTCAGCTTTCTCTGAAAATGAAGCAAACCCCCAAATGCCCATAACTCATGCATGTTGTGTCTGTGAAAAAATCTTACCCACAGAACTGTGTCTGAGGGGGGTGTTCCATTAATGTTTCTTTCTCAGAGCAGATAAGTTCACATTTTTCTAGCCCCCTTTTGAGCCCCACTGGCCATTTCTTCCCTGTGACAGTTTTCAACTCCACAGCTTCTGCTGAGCTACTAAAATGGTTTGTGAGTCTTTACTGGAAGTTGGATCTTTGGGCAAGGGAAGGAGTGGAGAATGTTGAATCTAAATCACTGTAACCTACATCTGTAAAATGATCCAAGTTTTAAAAGTTTTAGTTTCAGTGATTCAGTCTAATGTGTGGCCCATAAATGCTAGCGTAGGTAAAGCAAAGGAACAGTACATTGCAGCTTGGGAGCAGGGAAGCGTATTTTGGGCACTGAAGGGGTTGGAAAGAAAATGTTAGGTATTACTGCAGCCACAGACTTGCACAGGCTTGGAACAGCAGCTTTGAGAGAAGTAACCTGTCCAGTCATCTTCACAAAGTGTTACCTGAGTGTTTTGTGAACATATGCTCAAGTTAACTCTTCGATTCTTCCTGCCAGAGTGAGGCAGGGGTCACATATCTGTGGGTGACATCTTCTGTATGGTGCCTCAGTGAGTCGTGCAAGGAAATGCAGTTAAGAAGCTATACACTTATTCAAATGTTTCCCTACAAAATCTATGTTCAAGGACCATAACAAAACCCAGCAGTACACCATCTAACTTGTATTTCACTTTTGCTTATTTTATGGTTGGAACAGGGGCTATAGACGGAGTTTTTCCTATGTTACTATCCCTGCTTTCCCACAGGTGATGAAAACAGATTAATTTATTTCTGAAGATGTACAAAGTCACAATCAGCCACAATAATTTTAATTTACCTACCCCTTTTTAGAAAACCTCAAGACTAATTAAAGTTCATATGATGCAAAGACACTTTGGAACTCTGTAGTGTACACTCACTGACTAATGAAATTAATATCAGGACAATAAGCAATATTACCAGAATAACAAATGCTCCTGAGTCTTAATAACAGCTGAAAAAAAAAAAAGGGCAGATACTAGATGTTTTAAATCTATTAAGCGCTTCTGCTTTGTGTATTGACACAGGTAATGAGTTCTACGGAAGGAACGTTACACTTGAAAGCCTTTAACACTAAAAGCTTAATTTAGTGTACAATGAATAATACAGGGAGCCCATTCATGGGTCGATCAGAATGGGATGAGAGAGCACCAAAGGAACAGACAGATCATGTTAATAGGAAGCTTGAGGCTTATTTAAAAATCTATACTGTAGTTAAAATTAGAACACAAATTGGAACTTGGCATTCTGTTGCTCAGGAAATTGGTAATGGGATACTAAAACCTTGCACTTCTCTCTCTCTGGTCCCAGTTAGAAGAGGACAAAGGCGATGACAGTCACAATGTCGTATACCACAGGGAGCCATGAACAAAAGTGATAACATAGAGAAATCAGCATTTTCCAGCTATTCACACAGTGTAGTGTGTGCTGTATTCCTTTATGATTCAAATTGTAGAAAAATATGGGTCAAATGGAGAAGTGGACATTGTTATTAAATTCTTCATGACCGTTCCCAGGGTAGATGATAAGTTTAACTTTTGGCCTTTTTCTTTAGGTGTGAATTTACAAATACCATTCAGCCCTCCGTGGCCAGTGGTTATCAGCTGGATCAGATACACCATTGAGTATTCTGGATTAAACAGACTTTGCCTGGACATGATGATGCAGATGGTTCCTTTCAGTCCAATGGCCCTACTAATCAGAGAAAAAGGTCTCAGGGGTTTTTGTCTCTTTCCCAGAGGAAAACTATTCTTATCTCAAAGTTCCTCTTTACGGTTATGTAACATTAGCAGCACAGGTCCTGAAAGCAAAGGTGAGGGGGAGACGGACACTATCTTTTTGAGGGATGATGCCTCTGAGCCAGGACAGATTCACTTGCCAGGGACAAATACCTGACTTCACTGTTATCTTTCCATGGTCTTCTAATCAGGCTCTGTGGCCCCAGTTCACTGCCGTTCAGTTCACTATAGACAAGCACGTTGCTACCTGAACCACCACCTGGGAAGCAGAAAGCAGGGAAAAGACCCTGGAAAATCCAAGGTTTAGAAGAAAAGTACTGGGGACAGCCATCCATGTCCCATCGCAAAGGGACCAGAGCTTCTGGGTGACTTCTCCCTCTAATACACACCTGACCTGACAGCCTGGAGAATGAGCCCACAGGGAGAGTCCAGAAGAAGCAGACCATCAGGTGGATTTACATCCTCAAGGAAAAGGTGCCTGGAGATTCTAGAAAGCATCCCTGGAGCTTATTTTAGAAATAAACCATAGTAAAAAAATTACCGATGATTCTTAGGATAATTGTTTCCCAGAGTCACAGGAACAATGTAGAATGGTTAAATAACTTCTTGTTATTTTAAAACATATAAGAAGTATTTAAAAAAATGTTTTAAAATGTGTGTTCTGAGCAATGCCTTATGCAAACATAATGATTAAGATAAAAAAAATTATAGGCTCAACTGGAGGAATAGTCACAATTTTTTTACCCTGTTTGATTCCTTTTTTTTTTTTTCTATTAAAGCCTGACATCCCTGGATGACAGTTTAATTATTAGGGTAATGTGATGGATAAAGGGACTTGCTCTGTAGTGCCTCCCACTTACTAAACACTTGCTTGCAACTGCAGCTGCAAAAAATGCCACAGTTCCTCAAAGCAAAGATAATAATTTCCTTGTTGTCGGTACCCTTAACACTTATTAGACAAACTCTTAAAGGAAAACCACCTTTTCATAACTAAGATTAGCTTAGGGAAGTCAGAACTATATGAGGCTCTAGATCACTCAAAGAGTGTAAACCACCAGTCTATGCTCTTGACCAGCCACACATACAAAACATTCTTCCACTTCAGTGGGATTATTTGAGGGCATCCAGAAAAGCACGCTAAGAATTTTGCATGTAGGTCTACAGTGACTACAAGTCTCTGTTCCCAATCAATTTTTAGACTGTTTGATCTAAAAAAAAAAAACAAACAAAAAAAAAACCCCAAAAAACACCCAAACAAAAAAACAGTAGAATCATTTAGGTTGAAAAAGACCTTTGAGATCATTGAGTCCAACCATTAACTTAACACTACCAAGTCCACCAATAAACCATGTCCTTAAGCGCCACATCTACACATCTTTTAAATCCCTTCATGGATGCGGACTCAACCACTTCCCTGGGCAGCCTGTGCCAGTGCCTGACTACCCTTTCGGTGAAGTAATTTTTCCTGATATCCAATCTAAACCTCCCCTGGCTCAACTTGAGGTCATTTCCTCTTGTCCTATTGCTTGTTACTTGGGAGAAGAGACCAACCCCCACCTCGCTACAACTTCCTTTCAGGGAGTTGTACAGAGCAATAAGGTCTCGCGTCAGCCTCATCTTCTCCAGGCTAAACAACCCCAGCTCCCTCAGCCGCTCCTCATAAGACTTGTGCTCTAGACCCTTCACCAGCTTTTCTGCCCTTCTCTGGCCACGCTCCAGCATCTCGATGTCCTTCTTGTGGTGAGGGGCCCAAAACTGAACACAGGATTTGAGGTGCAGCCTCACCAGTGCTGAGTACAGGGGAACGCTCACTTCCCTAGTCTAGCTGGCCATGCTATTTCTGATACAAGCCAGGATGCTATTGGCTTTCTTTGCCCCCTGGGCACACTGCTGGCTCATGTTCAAGTGGCTGTCAACCAAGACCCCCAGGTCCTTTTCCGCCAGGCAGCTCTCCAGTCACTCCTCCCCCAGCCTGTAGCGTTGCATGGGGTTGTTGTGACCCAAGTGCAGGACACAATGCTTAGCCTTATTAAACCTCATACAATTGGCCTTGGCCCATCGATTTAGACTGTCCAGGTCCCTCTGTAGAGCTTTTCTACCCTCAAGCAGATCAACACTCCCACCCAACTTGGTGTCGGATGTGAGAGTCCAGAATAAATGTGAGAGTCCAGAATTACCGCACACGCAATAAAGACAACACCTGACTAGAGGCAGAAAATCTTGAGTAATAGGATGACAAAGTTTGCTGCAGATATGATATTACACACTGTCATAAAAATTGCTAAACATTGCAGAATGTGCTTCTGAGGCTGGGAGATAAACTGGTGAATGAAGTTCTGTGCCAATAAATACAAAGAATTGTATGGTGGGGCAAGAAAAGAAACCCAAAAATTAGCTGTATCTATGTAACAGTGGACTCTCAGTTTTTAACTGTATCTCCAGAAAGAGATGCTGATTTGATGCATACAGCTCCATGGAAATGCCAACACAATGTCAGCAGGTGGCCAGTTGTCAAATAGTGTTAGGGATTATTAGTAAAATAGTGAACAAGCCAGAACATTTCCTTCCAGTCTGGTGTACGCTACCAGTGTTCCCAGTGCAGCATGTGCATTTCTGGTTATCATCCCATCTAAGAAAGGTGCAGAAGAACTTGAAAGGCTCCAGTGAAGGATAAGAGAGAGGTTCAAATGTAAAGAACAGCTCTGAGCAAGGACCAAGTCTTTAGCCTTGAAAAGGAAGAGATGTGGAGAGGCTGTAAAAGAATTTTGCACAGCATGGAGTCATGACACAAGAGCTAGTGAGCACCAGATGAAATGATCAGCCAGAAGATTTGCACAAAGAAGTGCTTGTTCACGCAGTGCATAATTAAATCATGGAATTCATTGCAATAAGATGCTCTGGAAGTTATAAATAGGTTCAAAAAGCAATTAGGCACTGCATGGAAGAAAAGACTATCAGGGCCTGTTAAACTCAAAGCAGAGACACAACCTGCAGCATGGGAAAACCCCAGGCTGGAGTCTGCCTGAAGGTGGGACAATATGCTGCAGAAGTGAGGCAATATCAGTATATGCCTGATCTATTTTTATATTCTTCCTTAGGCATCTTCTATGACCATGGCCAGATTCAGGTTATTGAGCTAGAAGGACCATCATCTGATGCAGTATGACTCTTTGGTGTCTTAACTCCACTCCTTGAGCCTCAAATATATCTGCACATGAGGTGTTACCTCAAGAAACACCTCTTTGAGCCCTCCCACTATGACTGAATCAACCAGAACTGAGACCTGCATGTGTCCAGACAGAGAAGGAAGCCAGAGCCCGTTCTTGCAGTCTTGCAGTGTAGGCACCCATCTTGACGTTGGTCTTTCCTCCCAGATCTTTCCAGACTTTTTTAACTATGGCAATCATTAGATTAAAAAAAAAAAAAATATCATGAAGAAATTGTGAAAGAACCCAGCCCTTAACATACCCTCCCACTGAGAAGGACTATCTCACCTTCACAGTGGGATAAGTAGGAAAACTGGAATATGTCTATAAGGGAGACAGTTTGTTCTGAAAGGACAGAAAGGAAAGAGAGTGTTGTGTTTTACATCAAGAGCATGTGCATTTTCCATGAAGTTCAGAAGTGATGCAGGTTTACTGCTGTCTCCACATGAGTATAAGAAGGAGTGATGGGAGGAGATGGGTCTTCTGTAGACCGTGGACACCTGAAAGACAGGTTGTAGAGTCAATAAGGAACATCAAGTGCCCAAATATTTGTTAGGACAGCATGATGGGTTCAAACTATCTGTAAAGTCCTTGAAATGAATCAAGGACATATCAAATGGTGGAGGAAATTATAAGGCGAGAAAGTGTTTTGGATTTGGTTCTGTCTAATAGAGAGGAACTGGTGAAGAATCTAAAAAGGGAAGGTGACAGGTGAAAGGACTGTGAATCACTATTCTAAGAAAAAGGAAGAGTCAGAGGAAAAAAGTAAAGATAATGGACTTCCCCAAAAAATAAAAAATAGCAGATTTCAGCAAGCCCAGGGAACTCATCTGTAGGGTCTCTTGGGAAGGTAATTTAAGGGATAAAGGAGGGCAGAAGAGTTGGCAGTTACAGCAAGAGAGTGTATTAAAGGCACAATAGCAGCCTATCTTGATACAGGGGAAGGACAGAGAGCATAGTGAGAAGCCATTATGACTGCATCAGGAGCTTTTCAAGAGCCCGAAAATAAACTAAGAAAAAAAATGACACAAAAGGCAAAAAAAGGTGCATCATTAAGGATGAGGGATAAAAAACTCAGGGAGGGTTTGGGATAAAATGGATTACAGGTTGAAAGGAACATAAAGACTGATAGGAAAAGGTTTTATAAATGCATTAAAAGTAGGAAAAAACATAGGAAAGTACTGGCCCATTACTTAAGAGGAAAGGAGAACAAATAGCACATGATGCAGAGAAGACTGAAGAATTCAATACTCTCTTCACTGCAGACTACGCTAAAAAATTAATTATGAACAGCTACTTAAAGCAATTAATTTTAACAAGAGGACAAGAGGACAAGCTCAAACAGAAAATGAATAAGTTAAAGAATATGTAGATAAGATAGAGCTATTCAACTTTGTAAGGTATAATGGAATTCACCGAAGAATTTTGAAGGAGTTCACCAAAATAATCTATGAACGATTTGCAGTTATCTCTGAGGACTTGTGGAAGACATGAGAGATGCCAGAGGACTGAAGCAGAGAGAGTACTTAAAGAAAGGGGGACCCAAAACCACGAGGCCAGTCAGCCTCACCTTTATCCCTAGGCTGACTCTGGAAGGAATTGTTGAACAATCTACAGGCACCATGGTAAAAACCAGGTGATAGGAAACAGCCGACAGGGATTTGCGAAAAATATCTCATGTCAGATTGACCAAATTTCCTCTTTGGCAAGGTAGCACAAGTGTTGGATGAGAAGGCAGTGGTGGATGTGAATTAAGCTCACTTCACTGAGGCTTTCTCACAGTCTCGCATAACATCCTATAAGCAGTTGAGAGGAAGATGGTATAGAGAATATTTCTAAAATTTGTGTTCATCATGGCAGACATATTTATTCACACTCAGGATGCTATTTTCTCTGCCCTGAGAAGATTGAACATTCAAACTGTGTTTAGCCAGACTATCTCAGCTACACTGGGGAAAGACAGCAGGACAAGAAGCTACCATGCTTTAGCTGCTTCACAAGAACTGTCCTATACAGCCCTTTTTCCATTGATAAATGTGAGGCAGCTGGAGGTGCCTTGCCCCTCTATTAAAGAAGGGTAATTTATCATGTGTTGCCTTGGATGAGAATATACACTTGTTTCTTCCCAATGACAGTTCAGGAGATGCAAAAAAAAGCAACATCCCTTGTCTGCCCCTCTATATATACAAAGTGGCCATTGCCCTGGTGAAGTTAACAAGTGGTGTCCATGCATTAAAACCTTTCTCTTTGATGAACCCTGTGCATAGAGGTGAAGTTTAGATTACAGACGTGTCTTGGATTCAGGTAAATCTAGCATTTTAACAATTAATTGGAGCTTGCTATCAAACTGAGAAGGCATTACAAGGGGTCCTGTAGAGGGTATTTCATGTGTGTGGCTCATTCAATATTATCTTTAACGCCTTGGATGACAGTATAAAAAAGGCCCATAAGATTTGCTGATGAAGTCAAGCTGAGAGGTGTTGCAGGGACCCCAGAGGACAGGATCACAAACCAAAATGATTTTGATGTAATGAGGAGTTGCTCTGATAAAAACAAAATCAATAAAGAAGTGCTCCGCTTAGGAAGGAGAATTCAGATGCAAAATGGGAAATAACTGGCTAAGCAGTAATACTGCAGAAAAGTCGGGGTGAGAGCTAACTACTAAATAGGACTCAGCAATATGCTGCAGTTGCAGAAAAGGCACATCTCATTCCTGACTGAACTAACATATGGAAGACACAGGAGGTAATTAGAATTATTCTCCTTTATCTTGGTGGTGAAACCTCAGCTGGAGTATTGTGTCTAGTATTGGGCATCCCACTAAGATGTAGAAAGATTGGAGAGAGTCCAGAGGATAATAGCAAGGATAGCAGGTTTAAAAATGGCCTGTGGGGAAACTGGCTTTGTTTCACTCAGGAAATAATGATAGGAGGAGGGATATATCAATGGTCTTCCAGCCCATGCAAGGTCTGTTATGAAAGAGGACTATGGGGAAAGAGAAATTTGCAGAATAGGTAGTTCACATTAGACTGTTCGAGGATGCTAATGAAGAAGGGCAGCAGAAAGTCCTCAGACAATTTGGGGACCTCTTCCTACAAAGCTTTTAAAGAGCAAGGTAGACAGATATTTATCACTGATGAAATCAAGATATGCTTAATCCTGCACTGTGCAGGGATAAATACCTTCCAGCCCCACATCCCTGGGTGAAGGAAGGTCCTTTTCCTTCCTTCTCCCTTGCGTCTGAAAACTCTATTTCTACACTTGGGAGGGAGCCCTGTAAAGAAACACAGAGAAGCCAGAAAGATCTTATCTGGCTGGACACAACGTGAAGTCAGGAAGGAGTTGTGATGCTTTCTAGGGATGGTTGAAGGCTGGATTCAGAGGAAACAGAGGTGCCTCTTTGCAGCTCTGAATCAAGCATCAGATAGCCAAGATTTTAACATGCTTCCCATCAGCATCTTCTGCTGGCTCGCTCTGGACAGCTGCATGCTGAGCACAGGGATGACAGACCCCTCTTCACCCAGCATGCTGCATGCTTTAGATACTTTTCTAATCTTTTGGATACTGTATTGTATATGGCCTTGAGAAACTTGCTACAGGGAAAGGAGAGAGTCAATGGCAAGGCCAAGAATGGGTAATTTCTGCTCCACGCTCATCTTTTCTTCCTTGAATTCAAGTCTTGGCACTTTTTTCCTACCCTGTGGCTCAAAGGATTAGTAAGACGGGAGAAGGTAATGAAGTTTTCACTCACAAAATTGTCAGAAAAATAAAAGAAACAAAAATCAGCATCCAGGAATATTATCTAGAAATGTCATCTTTACTCAGAAAGTAAAGAATTGTTTATTTTTGCATGCCTAGTGAACATATTTTTTATGAAGTTTGTCTGTCTTTGTCACCATCACAACTGCTGCTCCTGTCAGATTCCCTCATTTCACAGTCCCCCCCAGAAATTATCTACTTAAAGAGCAAGTAAAACCTATTTCCTAGTAGGTTTCAGCTTGTCAGCAGAACAGCATGATTTAAATCATGTGCATGAATGGTTCTCACAGTACTTTAAAGCTGTCCCAGTTACTTCCTCCCAAGAATAAACCAGAGGTTACCATAAAGCCTGTTTTCTGAGAAATGAGAGGTAGCTTCTGACTTGAGATTCCTGCACTTGTGTCTTATCCCAGGGAACAGGTGTTACAAAGGAATATCTCAAGGTAAAATTTAGCTGTAAATCCATTCTACCCCAAACAGCACATCTTTTACTCTGGCATATGCTTAGAAAACCAAACGTAACCAAAGAAAAGATGCCTTGAAAAGACTGTTCCAAACAAACACGCTTTACCGAGGTAAAATTCCCTCAAATTTCTCAGACCATGGGACATGTTGGTTCATTCCTTTATAGAATCAAACTTTAGGAAAACATAAAAGCAATTGTATCATCTAATGTAGCTCCCCTCCAGAGTAGGCCACTTCTTATACTGTGTTTTGTTAGCTATGCAAGCAAGAGAGGGGGAGTCTGGTTAGAAGAGTGATCCAGGACTCCTGTCTAGCAGAGGTGCTCTGCATTGCTGCTACTGAATCAAGACTTGCTTTTGCAGCTCCATGCTCTGTGCTGTTGGTGGTTTGCCACCACCATGGTGGTTCAGCTGGGCCCTCAAGATTGTCAGGATGATCCCTGTTTCCCCAGGACTTCTGCAGCTGAAGCTGGAGTACTCCAGCAGCAGGGGAGAGCAACGGACCAGTAGATGGCAAATACCTGCCAACATCCAGGAGCGTCTTGATCATTCAGAAACAGTGAGACATTTCCATCTCAACATCAAAGCTGATGTGGCCCAGAATAAGGCAAGGCATATGCTTACCATGGCTTCTTCCTGACGTAGCCTGATTGACCCATCAGGCACTCCCATGGGAATGCCCAGAGGCTATAAGAAAGGACCAGGTCTGCATGTAAGATGGAGGCTGGTGCATTGTCCACTGCTCTCTGAACATCCAGGTTTAGCCCTGGGACGACTGGAGCTTTCACGGTTAACTCTTCTATAGTGCTGAAGAGAGTCATCTAATAACAAACTGACAAAAAAACCAACAGGTGAAATAACGGACACCTGCATAACAAACTTAGGAGCCTCACATGAGTGAAACGAAAGTCTTGGCCAGAGTAATGAACTCTTCGGAAAACAATGCACAGTTCAAAACAGTGGCTGGCAAGAGTTGCATTTCCCAGTCAACAAATCCCTTCAGTAAACATTGGCAAACACATAGTTTACTCTGAGAGAGCAACCAGACTCCAAAGAAACACTTGCTCAGGCAGAGTCAGGCCCCTGAGCTCACAGCAGGCAGGAAGCACACATAAATCAGAGGAGAGGAGACATTTCGCTCATACATCACACCAGAGCAACAACACAGCAGAAACTGGGAAAGTGCATGTAAACAGGCAATGAGTGCATTTAGTTAATGAGAAAACAAAAGTCAGGGGCTCTGAAACAGAAGAAGGAATCCAGTCTTAAATAATTAGTTCAAGGCTTCATTCTCCTTCAAAGCAGGTTTTATATTAATAAGTTAGGTTTAGCAAGGTTTCAGGAGGATTAACTCATTGCCATGACAGTAATTTGCGGTTCAATCCTCATTCTGCAAGGTAACACACAAGGAAGAGACCAAACAAGGCTAAAGCTTAACCTGCCTGTAGCGGCTGGACATCCCAGGGGAGCCCAGACCCACAAGCGTTTGCAGCACTGAGCCGGTGCAGCCCTGCTGGCTGCAGATCTGAGGCAGCCCAGGCAGGTCTGGCCTGAGTGGTTTGCAGCCACAGCAGGGTTAATCCGTGCCCCCGATAATACCCTCACAGGTAATTAAGAATTGACCGTATCCTGGAACTGCCTTAGGAAAGTGCACAGCACCCTGCTCATTACAAGGCTCACTCCCTTGAAAATTCAGCCACGGACACTTAAATGACACCACCACATGTGTTTCACTGGGGACCAGAACATACAAAGAGAGGAGAGGGACAGGCACTCTCCAAAGCCAGAAAAACCTCTTTTTGGGGGAGCAGACAGATCTTTAGAGTCCCTCCAATTTGCTTTTATTCAGATGTTCCGCATGGGAAATAACTGGTGTGTTAGTCAATGCTGCATGCTGTTTGGATGAATGCACTGCATTATGTAAAAGATAAATATGCATATATTTCTCACACAGCTGGACAACTTTCATAGGACATGATGGAGAAACTTCAATTAATATTTAATGAGGAATAAATCAGATCAATAGCTGTATGAATTTTTGCTGCTTCATTTACTGTTCAATTGATTAAATTTATACAGAAAAAATATTACAGTACTTACCCAATACCAGATGAATGATACAGAGACTTATATTTCCTGATCTGCTATTTTGAACTGCTTAAGTAGCATCAATGACTTTACTGAGCAAAGATATGCAGTTGTAAAGGTGAAGGCCCAAGAGTTCCAGAAATGACAAATATTTTCTGGCATACCAACTTCTGGACACTCTATTTGAGGTGTTTTAAAAAGAGCTTGAGTTTCCCCAATGTTCTGAGTCTGCTCATGTCTGAGAACAAATCAGGATCCCCCACTCCAGACATGGTCATAAACTGAGGTACGCAAATTCATCAGCAATTTTAGAAATCATCTGGACCTAAAACAAATAGGCTTTAAAATGGGAAGATGAGAGTAAAACAAAAAAAATTACCAAAAAAAAAAAAAAAAAGAAGCCTGGCAAAGAAAGATGCAATCAAGTATTGTCTTTTTTCCAAGTGTGTGTCTGTGTGGAAGTTTCTCTTTGGAGATGGGAGATTTTTTTCTTCCTCTGATCTGATTCTCAGCACTTAGGAAAGCTGCCAGCAGCCAAGGAGCAGCCACGTTTCACACGCTTACCTTGAACTTTATTTGATAGAGCCTAAACCATTACATTATTTGATTGGATTAGGAGGAGTACACTGCAGCATTGCATCATTACCTGAATTTAGTTGACCTCTGGGAAAATGTACTTCTGACATCTTGATCAATCCAGCCTTGTGTTTTTAGCTCCAGCAGGAGAGCTCCAACACCGCAGCCCAAGCCAAGCTCCTATGCAGGATCTGTCCCCCAGGAGCAGACAGCCCAGGCGCTGACCTGCTTGCATGACTTCTGCAGCCACTTGACTTTGTACAAGGTGACTGGCCCCAGCACCAGAGAAGGGGAGCTGAACCAGGAATAATGCAGCCAGGCAATGTGCTGAGAGGCACGGGAGGAGGGTGGAGGAGGGAGAGGAGGTTGTTGGTCTGTGAAGCAATTTTTCAAGCAGGTGAGAAGCCTTTTCTCTTTTTTTTGTTTTTTTTTTTTTCCCCTTAGATTCTCAAACAGCCTCCATTTATCACTATATGAAGGAGATTGATTGTAAGAGAAATACCCACTCCATAAGAAGATGGGGCTGAAGCCACTGCAGACTCTCAAGACATGCAAGTAGAGCTTGGTTTTCCACAGCTTACAGCCTTGATCTCATGGTCAAGGACCCCAGAAAGAGGTGTTGATCCCTACCCCTTCCACGTAACTATATCAGCTCAGGGTCTTGGCATGAGAGAAACACCTTTTGGGAAACAGATGGAGAAAGCTAAAGCAATTGCTGGCTAAAGCTACTGTCTTTTTTCCAAGATTGTGCCTGTGCTTAAATCCCTCTCTGAATGTGAGCAAGGGGCTGAACTTAAAGTTGGTGCTAAATAAAGTCTTTGTCAATCAAAGACTTTGGTTGTGGCTGAAGGGCTCTTGGGATAGACCTGTAGCTGGGTTTGGTTTGGGTTCCTCTTTCAAGATGGGTTTCTTTTTTTCCTTCACTGATCTAATTCTTTGCATTTATTTTGTTGTCACAAGATTTTTGTTTATTTAGGACAAGAAGATCCCAGGTTTGACAGGGAAGCATGTCACCCCTAGGACCTCCGTGGGATGCACAACTCCAAAGAGCTACAATCGAAAGTTTCACAGCACCCCAGTCCCACTGGAGATCAGAGCTCATACAACCAGCTTTGATCTGAAACTGGCTCCAGACTAACCCCATCACAGGTGTTGGCACGGTCAGACAGAGAAGGAGCCCAGAGCAATTGCCCAAAAACCCTATAATGCTCATTTTGAAAATAAATGTGGTCAAATATTCCTTGAAGATTGCCTGTAAAGGGTTAATTTATAACTGATCATTTAATAAGCATTCTGAAATTAGCTTTTAGAAAGCCCAGCAGCCCAACTGGTTGCCCAGACCTCAGTTTTTCATAATTAAAAATGCCTCTTATCCAGGTGCTTGTCTGTAAGATGTTTATAGGAGCAATTAATTCTTTACTAAACCTCTAGCTATTTATAATGAAAAATTCATAGAAAGTGTGACCACAAACAGACCAAGCTAGGAAATGCTTCGGCAGATGAAGAAAAGAAGAAAACTAAAAGCATTTTATTTCAGGCAGTGTAAGGGCCTTTTTGCCCACCAGATCACAGTGCAGAATGGAAAAGGTCCTTTACCCTACATCAATATATAGGATGCTGCTTGCCATCGAACAGGGAAGCACCCCATCTCTGTGACAGCACTTTTTTGCTTGCATTAGGTAACTTTGCATGCAGCAGTCAACTCTGGACAACGTTTAAAACTATTTGCAAAGATTGTTACATAGCCAGCAACATCCCGATACTGTGCTGTACAAGAACTTTCTCTTGCAAAGCAACTTACCATCTTCACACAGCACTTCCAGGTATCCTCACTTTTGCAGGATGTAAAGCTGTTTCACTCTTCCCCTATGACACCATCTAACCATCTGATTTTTGTAACTCCACAGTGTTCCTATGTAATGGGCTTAGGAGGATTGTTTTTTTGGGTATCAAGTATTCAAAGTCAACAGCAAGTATCAAATGCATAAAATCATCGAGCTTGACTACCTTTTATTTTTTCCTAAGAAAAAGCCTCCTTTTATCTTAAAACATGGGTGTGTTATCAATTCCTCTGTACCATAACCCAGAAGTAACAAGCTACTGCTAAAGATTTGCTTGACTGCCTTCACCATCAAATCTCATTTTTGTCACTGGCACTATCTGAAAAAAGCATCCACACCACATGAGGTGGCCCTAAATGAATAAAGCAAAGGTTCATAAAAGCATTGTAAGGCTGTTACGAGAAACAGAAAACAAAGGTGTAGGACATATTTGCAGCAGCAAATACATTTGAAAAATAAAGGTAACCTTCTGGAAAATATTCTTTTTCTGCCCTGATCATCAGGCAAGAGGGATTCAAATTCCAATATGAACCTGGTCCATGGCTTAGATAGGAAATGTGGATGATTCTCTGTCTCAGATTCCTCAAAGCCTGCAAAATCTGTAACCTGACCTGACAACAAACATTTGGCATCTCCCAGTTTCACCCAGGCCAAGAAGAGGAGAGAAAGGCACAGGAATCTGACAGACCTCAAGGTACTAGAGGTACCTACAAGTGATGTCATCTATCTTGACCATCTTGACCTCTTTAAGGCCTTTGACATGGTCCCGCACAACATCCTTGTGCCCCCTTGCAGCTTCTTGTGCACCTGGCAGAACATGTGAAGCTGAAAAGTCCTTGACTAGCATAAACGCTACTTAGAAACAACTAAAACATCAATGTGTTATAAACATTATTCTCATATAATTAATAATAATAAATAATATTCCCATTCATCATTCAAAACACAGCACTATACCAGCTACTAAGAAGAAAATTAACTCTATCCCAGCTGAAACTAAGACAGTATGGCAAATTGCTCAGTATTACCAGGTACAGGTGAACTTCTCAGTCCTGGCACCAAACCTGTTCCCTGTGCTTCTCCTCCTGACGATCTTCCTTCACCTTCCTCTCTGCACTGTACACATAATGCCATGGGAGCCTTTCTATATGGACAAAGATGTGTCCTTTCAATCAGCGTTTATAATGAGGAAGTCCCCAACAGAGGTTGGAGGAGGAAATAATGGGGTTGTTGCAACTGTGCCATCTAATAGATACACTCTGTAAAGATGTCTCAGTGACTCATGCTCCCAAAGAGCTGGCTTTCACAGCAATGATGATATTACATCTGATTTTCCTCAAAATGCTCATCAATTGCTGCATGTTGATATAAGTTTTAAATGACCATATTTCATTAACTAGCCTAGAAATGAAAATTATCTGATTCATTCTACCCTTTGGTTTACCTTTTGCAAAGATGTTCCGTAGTGCTATAAGCAATGTACCAAGGCACTAGGATGTACAGCAGGCACATGAAACACCCATATTTAAAGCAGTATCACTCTGACTCACTCATGTCCTGCTATTTTATTTCTCTTTTCCACCTGCAATCTTCACTTGTGAAAAAGAGTCAATTGACAAAAGTTGCTGATATCCCTGCCAGTAGCAGACTGGAAAGTCTCCATGCACTATGTTTTGTCTCTCTTTTTCTTAGAAATTCTTCTTTAAGAATGAAAGACTTAAGTTCTGTGACAAAAGGCAGCCCTTCACATAGGCACTTTTATTTTCTCTGAATGAGTAAATCTGTAATTTAACCAATTTACTCCCCAGGTGTAGATGAAGGACCTCAGCCCAAGAAAACTCTATACTTATGTGGCTACGTCTTCCTAAGTGTTTGTGCTGGTTTTGGCTGGGATAGAATTAATTTTCTTCATAGTAGCTAGTATGGGGCTATGTTTTGGATTTGTGCTGAAAACAATGTTGATAATACAGGGATGTTTTAGTTACTGCTGAGCAGTGCATACACAGAGTTAAGGCCTTTTCTGCTTCTCACCGTGCCCCACCAGGGAGTAGGTGGGGGTGCACAAGAAGCTGGGAGGGGACACAGCTGGGACAGCTGACCCCAGCTGACCAAAGGGATATTCCACACCATAGGACGTCATGCTCAGCATATAAAGCTGGGGGAAGAAGAAGGAAGGGAGGACACGCAGAGTGGTGACGTTTGTCTTCCTAAGTAACCGTTATGTGTGATGGAGTTCTGCTTTCCTGGGGATGGCTGAACACCTGCCTGCCCATGGGAAGTAGTGCATGAATTCCTTGTTTTCCTTTGCTTGCATGCGCGGTTTTTGCTTTACCTATTAAACTGTCTTTATCTCAACCCATGAGTTTTCTCACTTTTACCATTCTGATTCTGTCCCTGATCCCACCGGGATGTGGCTGTGTGGTGCTTAGTTGTTGGCTGGGGTTAAACCATGACAGTGTTCAAAGTTCTGTTTCAAATGAAGTAGACAGAGAGCTTGAAACTAGGCTTTTCACCATCTTTGGAGATGTCCTCCTCAGTGCATTTTATGGTTATTTGTGACAGAGCCATTTCATTTACTTCTGTTGACACTGCTCTGCTTTGTATAGCTGAATTAAGACCTAATGAGCAAGAGAAAGTGTAAATTTCTCCATAATACAGCAGTTTGGCCATTCACCTGGGATGCAGGACACTTTCTTCTGGTTCCTGCTCCAATGCATAATTAATTATTTATGCTAAAATGGAACAGCTTCAATATGTGTAAATGAGAGAGACACATCTTCATTACTGGAGAGGCTGAAGTAGCTGCTGGTGAGGGCTGTAAGAAAATGCAAGCGAGGCACATTCACAGCAGTTTGCCAGGAATCCACAATAATCTGCCAGCTGCAGTTTGGCTGGATCTTCCTTTTCTGCTTTTGTTTTGGACTTCAGTCCAAGAACTGTAATAACTAGAGGCAGGAGGACAACATCCCATCTCTAGACAAATCTCTAATGGTACAAGAGTTTTTTTCTTCCTTTAATAAATATTCACTCCATGCTTTATTCTTTCTCATTTTCTGTGCTTTTAGTGGCATTGTTTTTCTATCTCTCTTGGAAGATTATTGTACAAGGGCAGAATTAAGATTTTTTTTTTTTTTTTTTCATTTCTGCATATCTGATTATCAGATTCCTTCAACATGAATGACCACTCCTCCTAGTTTCTTTTCTTTTTACTGTTCTCCCTTTCGAGGGCTTTTCATCCGCCTCTCTTGCTTCAGAGTCCACCCTCCCTCTCCCACCCCCACACACCCCCCTGGTGACTTCTCTTCCACAGTCCTTGGTTAGTGTCCCATCAGGCTTTATTTCCCTTTTTCTTGGTGACATCTGTAATCTTGGCTCACATTTCACACTGTCCTACCTCTTGGGCGTGTCTTCTGTAACAGCCTTAAATCAGTCTGGTCATCAATGATGGCTAGTTCAACATAATATATCACAAGTCTCCTTAGGCCTTTCTTCGGGCACCCAGCCTTCTTTGAAGTTGGAAAATGTTTCTCTTTCTTTCTTTTCTGCCTAAAATCCTGCCATACGGGGAAGAGATTGCACTGCTCTCCCAAACAGCCAGGTTGGGCTGCACATCTTCACCAGAACAAGTTTCCTGTCCTTCTTCTCTCTGCACTTCTCTCTTCTATGATTCTATGAAAATTGCTGTCCGTTGACAAGATACACTTTGCTCTTTTTCTTTTCAGACTCCCTTCCCATCTGACTTGAAAACCCTCAGGACTGTCCAAACACTCAGATATTTCCTCCTCTCTTAAAAGCTTTCTGTACCATCTTCTTTCCCTCCTTTGCCATTTTCTCTCCTGCTATTCAATAGGAGTGACAGTAAAGCTAAATGGAAACACAGCTCCGTTGGTTTTTAACAGTCAAAATGTTTACAGAAGACCAGATGAGGCTCTTTCTGCAATCTGGTTGGCCATTCAAACTCAGGATTGTCTCTCCTTCCATGGCACTGAACCGGTCTGCAGATGCTGAATTTTATTCCTTATCTCCTTTGTGATTTTGACACTCAGATCCCATGTTCTGGCAGTTTTGTGCCCCTTATTCATGCACCATTCTCACCTATAGGATCTAAGAATGATATTTCTTCCACATACCTGAACAATATTTGATTCCCCACCCCCCAATTTAAAAAAATCTCATGCTAAACACCTCTATTGAAATTCTCAAGGTTTTTGTTTGGATTTTTTACCTTGTTTTTTTTCTTTTTTTCTTTTCTTTTTTTTTCCTTTTTTCTCTTTCTTCTGGCCATTCTTCTGCTTCCTGCTAATACTTCGCATGTCTCTGAAGGTGAAAAATGTTCAGCCATTGTTTCAAGGTTCACTAAGACACTTAAAATGAAAAGCAATAAAAATATTCCGAGATTTCAAAAAAGAAAAATAATAGCATAACCGTCCATAAGCAGTACATCCATAATTGAAACATTAACCAGAAAAATACATTGAAAAATCAGAGGGCATAAACCCACTTTTCTTTTCTCTTCCCTGATACATTTTGAGTCCATTTGACTACTTCCAGGAAATGCTTTTCTCACCCTTTCCTCTTCTTATATCACAAAGAACAGAATATGTTGGCTGGAATGCAGCCCCACAGCCCATGCCTTGCACCACAAACTTCCACTGTGGTCAGAGAAAGATTAGTAGGAATGATAGACAGGCGAGAGCAGTGATTTATGTGTGGAGAGAAACAGTCTCCTTTAAAACAGGACCTAATCATGTATTCATTTTATCCTCAAGTGAAGACAATGTGGTCAATGTTGACTACCCTAGATTAGAAGAAGTGTTCTGGAAGAGAAAAGATGATGGAGCTTACGAGCCATTCTCTCAGCCTTTGACACTGAAAAGCGATTTGACTAGTTCCTGTCTTGAGCCCGCTGCCTCCATAATTCCCTGTGGCTCTGGTTGAGGAAGGTGCATACAAGGACAAGCTAGAGCAATCCAGACACTCTACGCACAAGTATATGGCGCCGTACTTACCTTCTTGCCCCAGGCCTTGCCTCGTAACTTCTGCCAAAACTACACCATTCCTCACGCATATTCCGACATGGTGAATGGACCAACACAACTTTAGAGAGTGATCCCTTGTCCTTTTCATCCACTGAGCAAAGGACCAAGCCAATACCAGGCACCTTTGGCAGCTCCTGCTGAGATGGAGACCTTACTCCGTACACACATATTGAGAGATAGTTGACTCTCTGGCATCACCAATAAGCAATATAAACTCAGATGCTTTTCCATGGTTGTGCTGCAGGTCAAAAAGCAGCTCCAGAAACAAACCTTGCTTTCCTCCCTACTAAATCTGTGCTTTCCCCATTACCTGTCCTGAGGGAAAGAGTTAACCTTCACAGGCCCAGTAATCATGTATGTCACATGTTATATATGTGTTAGTATCCACTTACTGTAATTTTTTTAACGTATATTTTCATGTCGACACTCCCCATCTCTACACATGTTTATATATACCTTACGTTAAAAGACCCAGAATGTTAGAAAATCAAGCACTCATTAAAAAAGATCATGGCTTCTGTGGGTTTCTATGCAACCATAATTTGATACAAAATCACACAGAACAGTTGAAGTTGGAAGGTGGAAGGAACCTCTGGGGATCATCTAGTCCAACCAACCTGCTCAGAGTGGGACCAGCTAGAGCAGGTTGCTCAAGGCTGTGTCTAGATGGGGTTTGAATATCTCCAGAGATGGAGACTTAACAACCTCTCTGGGCAAACTGTTTCAATATTTGACCACCCTCACAATAAAAAGTTTCATTCTCCTCTCCTTTCCAGTTTTTCCTCCCATCCCCCTCTAGTTGCTTCTAAATACTTGAATTCTATTGTCTTGACCAATTTATTCTATACCAGGCTATTTAATTTTTACAGTTGTTTTGCCAAGTTTCACAACCAGCATGCGGTTATTTCACCAGTGTCACTAATGACAGCAGCAACACTGCCTGTAGTATATGCAGACTGTGGAGCAGATTAATACTGCTATCAAAACATTTTTGTTGTATCATCTATGAACTATGTGGAAAAAAAAATTAATTAAGTTACCTTAATTCACTAAAACTTAATTAAAAACTTGGGTGCTTATTGCCCAGAGCAAGTTAGCATGAAATTCAATTTGTGCTCATCTGCTTAAGACTGGCAGAGTGTAAGACAGCGCCTGAAACACTCCTTTCTACTAATGTCTACTGGTGCATGCCATTGTTTGTATTATGGTTATTCTTTGTGTCCCAACAGTATCTGGAGGATCCAGTGCTCCCTGTAATAATATGCATACTCAGCACTTACTACAAAATTAAAATATCTAAGTGTTGGTGTGCTCTATCTGTGCTGAATGCTTGAAGCTTTTCGCACCTACTCTGGCAATACCTCTGGGACACACCTTTCTTCTGAGTCCACACAACTAGGAGATGTCCAAGCACAGATGTGTCCCTTATCTCAAAAATTTTTCTCTAGCTTTGTCTGCTACCGCCTCAGCTGCACAGTTGTGTTCAGGGTGCTGTTACTGAAGTCTTATTCCTGCTCTGTGACTCTGAATATGTCACCTCCTTCCATGCCTCCACAAGCAGGCAAGCCTGAGAAGAACCTCTTCAGTCTCCAGATCCACAGACCTTCTCTAGTAGGACACACACATCATCTAACTTGGCAGTGCTAGGTTAATGGTTGGACTGGACGATCTTAAGGGTCTTTTCCAACCTTAACGATTCTATGATTCTAATCTATTCTGGAAATGGATCAAGTTCCCTTTTGAAACAAGTTAGTTTCTCTTTTCATAAAATCCACATTCATCCCCATTTTATCCAGTTCCTTGTACATTTTACAATGCATGTGTTAATTCCCAATCTTTCTTGCATCATTAGAAAAGTTGACACTGTATCAATTCAATCACTGTACTGAAATCCAGAAGCAAGAAATATACTGTGTTTCTTTTATCAGGAAAGTAACCAGCTGGGTCTGGCATGCTCTAGGTGCTGGTAAAGTCATTTGGCAAACATATTTTTCACTGACATCCTTGTCTAATTATTCTTTCATTTGAGTTTCAGTAAAGAGTTATTCTTCCATCAGCACTTTCATATTCCATTCATCAAAACACCCAAGCACCCAAGCCCATGTAACATGTTGAGAAGTGCAGAAATAGAAGAAAGCACAGATTTCAAGATAAGAGACTGATGCTTAGTGATGCTGAGAACATAAATGAATGAATGAAAAGATGAATAAATGAATGAGTAAATGACTACAGTAAGATATTTAGGTAAAGTGGTGAGAGAAATGACATAACTTTAAACTCATTAATTCTCTTCCTAACCAGCTCCTGCTACACAGAATGACCAATTACAGTTATTTCCCGGTTCTTAATAGATGATTAATTACATTTTAGCCTGCCTATGAAGCTATTATACCATTATAGATTCCCTTGGTATAACATAGTCATGCTCTTTTAGTGCAGCCTGAGGCTAAAATTTCTAGTTGTGTTAGGTCTGGTAGGCCTAAAATGTTATTAAAAAATAAGGTCATAGAGTAAATAAAACACTGAATTGTGGAAGACACCATAACACTTCATTCTTTCAATTCTTATAGTTCTATTCCAGCAACTCCATGGCATGACAAATGATTTGAATAGGTGTGTCAAGTAAAGACTTATACATCACCCTTTTTATCTTTCATTATTTGAAATTACTCTTTTTATGAAACTTCCCAGACCTGGTGGGGCAAAGAGCCCCATCAAGCATTACTGAGGCCAGCTGGGAGGTGCTGCAGTTAGTCATTCACAAAATGTATTAAGAACAAAAACACGACAGCTCTAATTATTATAAATGGGTCATTAAATCCCTTTCAATTGCAATGTGAAATACAATCTCTGAATAGCAAGCATCTCCTGGAAAAAATCTCTTCTCCAAAGTTAAAAAAAAAGATCTGTTCTGATCTGAATGTGATAGAAGGTGAAATGCATTTTCCTAATGAATGCTAGTGTTATTAAGACATTAATAGCTACTAATGGGGGGAGGACTGGGATGAGAGAAGTAATATTTATAGAAAAGGTAATCTGCAATAAGGAAAGGCAGCCTTGGATTGTCATATTTCAGACCTAGATTTTACAGCATTAAAGCTCTTGTGGGGAAGGATGAATAAGGTGACTTTAGAGAAATTTCCAGTAACTTTCTGAAAGTCATTGCTTGGAGAGAAGGACTGCTTCTCATACATTGCCAAGGGAGCTGGTGGAAGTCCCTTTCCTGAATACTCTTGAGAAGACATGACATTGTGCATACACATCAGCCCTTTCAAAACAACAAAGGAAAAACAGCGCAAAAGGAAAACAGCCCAAAGGGAAGAACTGAAGATACAGAAAGCAGTAATAATTCCCAAAATGCCATGATAGACCTTTTCTTTCAGCTATGCTGTTCCAAACTTCAAGCACTAGACTAAGACATATTGCACAAGGGGAAGGCAGAGAATGTGCACTAGGGGTGAGAGCACAGGCCAGAGCTCTTCTTTTAGCATGCAACTTATGAAACATACTTGGGACAACATACCTAATGTGGACTAAGGAATCAGTTATACATCGGTTCACATGAGCTAATAATACACAACACCATTAAATAGACTTTTCTGTAATAGGGAATATTTCAGGCCAAAATCCAGACCTCCTGGTCTGTAACAGCAAAGTAAAAGAAATTATCAAATTAAAATGTAGACATCGGTGAGAGGTAAAAACCAACAGTTTGTATCCAAACCATTTTGACTGCAAGCAGTGATGTCAACAAGCCATTTTCATATACAATTTAAATCCACATTAAATAACTTCCTTGGATTTACATGGGCCCATAAATACAGGGGCTTATTCTTCTTCCATGCATGTTTCTCTTCTGGACTGTTTGATTCCCTTAATAGGGATGGAACAGAAACAGAAGATCTATAGATAATTAATTCAGAGTGAGAGACATGGTGAAATGTTCCCTACAACTCTGACACTACAACAACTACCAATTCCTAGTTCTGTTTATATGTATGCCCTTGTAGTTATTGAATACCTATGCCTATGGTGAGTGGTGGTCAAAGAAAGCAGGAGCTCTGCAACGTACACATTTGATATTGGATAAAGAATAACAGGTGTGACACATGCAGACCCCTGCCCAGTTCTGCCTTCCTGAGAAAAGCCAAAGTCCTTCACCACTGGCCTTGTGCTGCCCTCTGACAGCATCAGAAGCAGCACGGTGTGAATTAGGGGACTTGTCACCAAAAACAGTGGCCTTGCTTATCTTCTCTCCCATCAGAGATGATCATAAGTAATAAATCCACAAGCAAGTCCAAGTCCACTCACAAGCGCCTTTTAAAAAGGCAAAGGGAGAAATTAAATAAATGCTCTGGACACTAATAAATACGGGACTTCATGAGAACTCCCATGCAGCCAGTCTGCTGGAACTACTGAAACAAGATGCACAGTTACACATCTATGTGAAACAATTTTTTATGACCTTGGAATAAAACCAATGTCTTCTGTCAGCAAGGCCAGCTCCCTTATATTCAGAGCTACAAGGTACCACCCTCATTAAACATATCAGATTGATTCTTCCCCATTTCACCTTCTGAAAAACTTTAATTCCTCTGAAAGGAAATTTCTGCCTGTTTCCAGCCAAAATGCATTTCTGGTCACTTTATAACTGTTTGCTCTCTTGCCAACATTGTTGCCTATACATACACCAGGAAGGTAAACATCTGAGTGGTAAAAGAACTATTTAAGCTAAAAGACAACCTCACCTCCAGCCAGACTGTGTTTTACTTGTCTGAGCAAGCCAAGCTCTTTCAGTCCCTCCAGTTAAGAAAGGCTCTCCACTCCCATCAACACTGAAGTAACTCCTCTCTGCAAGTTCCAGCTGGAGTTCATTTCCATTCAGCATAAACATAACATAATTTCAGTGCTGTCTAATTGCCTGTAGCTACTAGACTGGCTCAGCAGATATATCCTGAGACACATGTACCCTTTAACACCCTTTCAATGGTTTTGCCACCTTGGTATTTCATTTTTAACCTGCAAATGACTGTTCTTCTCCTCCTCAGTCATTACCAGCTGAGGAGCTCTGCCACATTGCCAGAGTTCCTGTCTTCAGTCCCACATGACCTGGGCTTTCCTCTGATTGTATTTGGGTTTATTTCTCATACTGCAGTCCTATGAGTCGGTTAACGGTTGGACTCGATGACCTTAAGGGTCTTTTCCAACCTTAACGATTCTGTGATTCTATGATTCTAAAAGTCATCTAACACCTCCCCCACTCGTTATAGACCCAACTCCCTTTGCATGCAGGATGCATCATTGTTAGCATAAGCTAATGTTATTCTCAAACCTCCAATTTTCTGCTGTTACAAAAGAAAACATTAACCATGTGTAGTTTCAAAATGTATCTTTGAGGAATTCTGTTAGTAACACCCACTGGTGCTGATAATTCATTGTTGTTACCACCAGTTAGTTACCTCTCTTCAAGCTCTTTAAGTACTGAACCCATCTCCATTTCTCCAGTTACAGTGCTACTTTACATTGAAGAGCTGTAAAAATTGATGTACATCAATTGTACATTGATAACATCTAGTGCTTTCCCATACTGGTTACTGGGTAACCTAACACAATCCTAACTGCGCATCCTGCTTGCTTTCTACCCTATTATCACTCTTTAGTCACCTTTCCTTTGAAATTTATTTAGAAATTGATATTCTGTGAGAATTGACCATGCTCCTCTTATTTTTTGTCTTCTTTATTGCTGTTCTTCAGACAATTAATTCAAGAAGAAACATATCATGTGAAGAAATAGGACAACCGTGAGTGTGAAACAGGAAGTCTGTGCTTCTTATTGTACAAGAGCTTGAAAATAAGGTAGGGAATTCTGTTATTCAGATGACTAACAGGTGCAGTACAGAGAAGGAGAATAAAATTGTGAGGACTGGAAAAAATAGTGGGGTATTTTTGCCATTTTCTGTCTGGTTTCTCTAGAAAACAAGGCTGAAGCCATTGCCCTGTGTGAGTAACTATGAGTATGAAACTGTGTGTGTCTTAACTACCTGCCTGCCTAGCCTCTGGAGGAGAGAGACCCTTGCACTCACTTCAGCCTGGCCTCACTCTTACTGAATGTTAGAGAACCCACTCTCCCTTACAAATCCACAGGAATCTAGGCTTTATTGTTCAATTGCTCCTGAAACAAGTTATTTTGAGAAGTGATGAAGTTACAGTGCCATCACATTGCTGTGAGTGAGGTCACACTGAAAGATGCACTGAAAGAGCCCATTTAAGTGGAGAATGCTGTTCTTCAGCTAAATCTAAATTTACTCCTGAGTGTCTTTGAGCTATGAGTTCATACCTCAGTGCCGTGAAGGACATCAGAAAAAGTCAGGCTGGCAATTACTTCCAAGTGAATAATTTATTTAACAAATTTAGGTACTTCCCTCTCATGAATTGTGCCCTGTGAGCACAGGAGAACACAGTTTTCTTTAATTTGTTATGTTAAAAATTCTGCTGAATATTTTCTGCAAATACTTTCTGATGTGAAAAAACGAGGACTTTCTTTCAACAGTCCAGTAATCACAGCAACCACAATTATCTCATGATCACCAGGTAACATTCCTCCTCTCTTTGTTGTATCCTTCGCTTGTTTTATTCCAAGTCTGCAAAGAGCAGAGATCTTCTCTTGTTTTATCTTCATGCACGGTTTAACACAATGGAGCTAGGCACTCTACATCTCACGTTATATGAATAATAATTTAGCCTATGATCTCTGTTGTCAACACACATCAATCTCAGCTATTATACAGCTCCTCTAAGACAGGCAGCAAAGCACCTCACAATATCCTAATAACACTGCCATTAGACACAGGAATTCTAAAATCCCCACTTATTGCTGTGGAAGAAAAAGCCATGTATAGAGTGATTACTTTGGGCATCTGTTGCAATGCTTAACAAGAACAGCATACTTCCAGCTATCTAACTTAGATAATAACCAAGTCAGTGCAGGTCAACAGAGAGGATTAAACACCTTGGAAGGGCAGTTCAGTGCCAGCAATGGCACTCAGGTCTCTCCAGTGATGCTTTCAGGATGTCACACGCTGTCAGTAGGGCGGCGTAATGTTCCCAGCTGGGAGTTCAGCTGCTGTAGGGTAAGGATACAGGACTGTTCATTCCTGATGAAAAATACTCCCTTCCCTTTCTCCCTGCCCCATACCACAGAGTTGAGAAGTGTGAGGTGGAGGGAACAAATAAACTGAACAACTGTCACAGGAAACCGAACAGTAAACCAGAATGAAGGTGGAAATGTGGTAGGAAGCTTTATATTCCTGCATGCTTTGCTGTACGTTTCACTACATCTAGCAGACATGCTGGGTCAGGGATAGTGCTTGTAATCTGTGAAGGCTCACAAATTATGGGAGGGGAGGAAACGTGTTTCTGGAAGCAAACTCTAAGTTGTTGGTAAGAATTATAGACCAGAACTCCACAGGAACATCCTCTGAACCATTCCCAGTGCTAACCTCAGAACTGACTAGAAGCAAAGTCCCAATGCCTGGCTGAAAGAAGCTGTGGGAAGAAGGGTAGAGATTTATTAGGATCTGTAGAAAATCCTGGAAAGGATGGAGAAGCCCAAAACCATAATCAACCTGCAGGCACCATAGGGATGTCCTCATCTAGAGATGGGACAAAGCAACAGGCACAGACAAAATGCAGCTGGAAATCATGAAGCTTCACTGTGAAGAGCAATTGAAGACACAAAACCTCCCTTTCCTTAACAAGATATAGCATAGAAATGAATAAAATTTACGTAGTAAGCAACAAAGATCAGACAACAAATATGGACCCATTTAAGGAGCAGGCAGAATACCTGACATTCAGGCCCAGGCTAAATATGTTTGTGGTTCTTTGCAAATGCTAGAAATTTAACAAATAACTTAGGAGAACTACAATGCCTCTTTTAAATGCCAATATTGAGTTAAAAGAAACTTGGAGAAGAAATGTCATCCATGTAGCCAGATGACAATATGCTTATTCACTAGAAAGTCTGTCAAAGCAAACACAAAAGGGGAATGATCACAGAGGAAGTGAATTCAGCATTTTTTTTCCCCAGTAAATGTGTTGAACTCAGGTCCCACAAGTAGTTAGTAGTATTAATCCTTCTGAGGCTCCAGCAGTGCCTCTGGAAAGATGTAAGAAGCTGCTAATGAAGCACTCTCCTTGCTCTTCCCACTGCATAAACACGGGCATTCATATTATATATCCAAGGCCTGGCTGTTTTCTCCAGATATTCCGAAACCAGGTCCTGTCTCCAGCACTCATAAACAGTAGAGTGGTAAGACAAAATTATTTCTTGCTAGCCAGAACATGTATACTTCTGTTTTCACCAGAACATACCAGATGAAGGCTCCAAAAAGTGCAATTTAGGGGTTTTGTAATTTGCTTTTTAACATGGAATAAAGACCTCTTTCCTCTTTGCCTGCAGAAAGAATCATTTTGCTAGTTCGTCCTGGCAGCTCTGGTCAGAACCACCTACATGGCTCTGTTTTATCCCATATAATTTCATGAGCCATCAACAAAGTTCTGCTCCTGACTTTGTATCGGCATAGGAACAGTGCCAATTGCAGTCAGGCAGCCCAAACATTCTGCCACCATGGTGTGGAGAAGAGCGCACAGAGGTTTGAGGACTGACTCAGAGAAGGGGGGACAGGGATACTTCTGTCTTCTCTGGAGGATGATTATTGTTGCAATCAGTTCCAGCTCATAAAGACATCTTTCCCACACTTTATGCAAGCCAGTGGTCCTGCCAAAAGCTGCATACACTGCTAATGGCTACATGAAGCACATCGGAGAGCCCTAAGACATGGTTGTTGCTACAGGAGTCCAAAGAGCTCATCATAGGTACCTCTTCCCTGCTTCATGAAAAGTAAGTTTGGGAATGATCTTGGGCAACTTCAGCCCTCCTTCTTCCAAGCTTCCCATCCATTCTTCTGACTTTGGCTCAGTACTCAAACTCCCCTCAAGCTCTGTAAACAGCTTGGAGGCCTACCCAAGGACAAGCAGATCGTGTGAGTATAAAACCCAGCTCAAATTGATCTACAGGGGTTTTTTCTGTGTGAATAAGAGCTTGGTAAAAGAAAATACAAAAGCTCTACCTCCAGCTAATGCTGTACCAGAGGTAAATACTGCATGAGATGTCTTCATCCTTTTGCATGTAATAAATATTCAAGCCACATGTCTTTAAGACACTAGGTTAAGGTGCTTAACATTTGAGTACACATCATTGAAAAAGCAGCTTGGTACTTTAGTACTAACTCATCTCTATTTTTAGTCTTAACAGAGCTATAACATCGCCAGAAGCCTGACCACCCTGCTGTGATTAAATATCGTACTTGTACAGCGAACTGCTGCCTAGATTTTAGAACAGGTACATTTATTTTAAATCTCTGATCAGCATAGTAAACCCTTCTTTTCAGTCTAGGTTATTAAAACAGAAGAGCCATTCTTCTCCTTTTTCATATTCAACCATGCAAAGGAATTGTTAATGGTGATTTACATTTTTATTGGAATTAGTGGAAGGACTTATATAAAGTTAATTGGGAGTTTTCATGCCTGTCACATCATTGAAAGTTGCTGGGACAATGAGGAAAAGTAATTCTGAAGTGCTAAAATATTGTGAGAGGGCAAAGAGGAGTCTTCGAAAGATTTAAGATCTGAAATAGCCAGACACAACAGACAGGTGATGAGCACTGGAAGGGGAACAAGGGATTGGAAAAGTATGCTCATGGCACTACCTGAAGTATTTTTGTTTCTGAATATCTATATAAATGTTTTAAGTACTTATTTATTATTTGTATTAAAGTAATTCATAGAAACCTCTGTATAGGACAAAGGCTCTTTGTAAATACATAGCAGGAGATGTGCTGGTCAGAAAAAACATAGTCCAAGTAGGCAGGACAGAACATTTTGACAGAAAAAAGTATTGTTAGATACATTTTGTAAGTAAGTGGGGGAAATGAAGCAGGGGAAGACTGGATGGGGCAGACCTCTAGACTGAGACTCTTAAACTGAGGCATTAAGATGCAGGTTACTAAATGTCAGCAAGGTACTCAAGCTCCCATTCCAGTTAATGGAGATCTAAGCCATGCAGTGAGTGGGAACTAGGTGCAACTCAGTATTGTAGTGTGTCCAGGATTGCTCTCTAAATTGCATTGACTAGATCTCACCCTATTCTGTTGCCTAGGCACAGTAATCCAATTTAGATGCTCTTAGGTATCCTGTCTGTTCTTCACCTTCCTCTCAAGAAGCTAAATAACCTCCTCCAGCCCCTCTGTTATATCTGACAGCCACATACAGATGTCTGAGATGCACCTCAAATATGTCTTAGATGGAACCCGATAACTGTGGCTAGACAACTGAGTTCTACTCCTCCTGTGACTACCATGGAGGTTTCAACAGACGTCATCTATGTATAAATGTCTTAATTTGGAAATAAATTCTAACATTAGGGTTTCATTTGTGGTTTTACATTTTGAAACTTGATGTTTGTCACATGAAATATCATAATGTGCAGATCATCTCCAGATTCACGTGCCCCACCATGTTCTGGCTGTTCTCTAACCACCACTAGGCAATCAGAAGTCTCCTATTGACCGTGCACTGTATCAGCTAACCCTGCACAGAAGCCTTACACACTGTGGGGTGCTTCAAGCAAGCAAAGGAATTATGCTGTGACTCAGTTATTTGGGGAATAAAGTTCAGCTGCCCAAACACAGCCTCTGGAATCACTGGGTTGAGTGTCACTTGGAGTCACTCAGTGTGCTGTGGGTTGTCCTGCTGCTGCTCCAGAACAGTGTGGTTCCTCTGCCAGTCAGATTTGGTGCAACACGTTTCCTGCCTGTAGTAACAGCCTGTCCATGACCATTTAACCAAAACTGAATTTTACCAAAGACAAAATGCAATGATTTAAGAGGATGCACACAGACAGCTACTACAGCTCCCATGACTTGCAATATTCATTATGCAGTGCTAAGTCTGACCATCCCCATCTCCTCCAAAACACTGAAGTGGTCCAGCCCACATGGCTGGATCTCCTCAGCTTCTTCACTGAGTCTGGCCCCATCTACTCTCCAGTTTGGCAGAAATCCTACAAAATGGCAGGCTGTGAGAAAAAAAACTGTGTGTGGCTGGGAAATTCATAGCTATCACATCAGACACTGTCTATGCAGTAAGCTGGGACTGGTGTGCTTTCTGCTACCAATGGACTAAAAACTGAGCGCGCAGCTGGTGTGTATTATTGCAGCTTGTTACAGCCAAAAGCTTTTCCTTTTCTCTTCCATCTAGTCCTCTTGTTCGTGTCAGCCACCTTTTATGTCTCATCCATCGAGAAAAAGGCATCTCAGAGTAGGCACAACCATTTACTTTGTATTTGTACAATTGTCATGACTGCAGATGAGATGTCTGAACACTAACTCTATATACCAGTTATTACTGGTGGTTCCTCCAGGCACTGTCCAACCACAAGTATCTATATATTAATGCACACTGAGCAAAGTTTTAGGACAGGAAAAAGGACTTTAAACACCAGTTCCCCTTTTTTATAGTTGCTCTACCTAATCTGTCCTCCTTCGCTCTGAAACATTTAAAATACAAGGCAGCTCCAGTGCTGGAGGGATGGTGACGTGTGTGAAGAGAGTCCTCTCCTTTCCTCACTCTATTGCAGATGTTCAGGTCAAATGTATAACCCAGAACGTTAGAGGGAGTTGGGAGGCCAAAAACAATCAAAAAAGTAGTAAAACCCTCTGATTTTTCAGTTGCAAGATGGCAATCACAGTAAAATACTGGCCCAGTCATACTCGCTTGGCAGAAGTTTTTCCCCTAGTGTGCCTGCATTACAAGCAAATGGTTGGTAATGATTTGTGTGCATGCAACACTTCTAAGTAATTAAAACAAACCTCTGTCTGCTGCAGAATGCAAATGTGCCAACAAACTAACCCAACCAAGCCAACTTTGTCTAGGCTCAGTAAATTCACTGCAGTGAATATTCCCTTGGAATGGCCAATTGCAAGGCAACAGCTCTAGGAAGCCAGCTGGACATCCACTTCTTCAAAGACAAGTAACCCTCCTGCTGAGATAACACTGAGTGTTGCCTACTGTAGCTTGAGTGCTTGAAACGTGGCATACTAAGGAGTTTTATACTAATTTTATACATCAATTATTGTTTGCAGGGGAAACGGAAATAGTGGCATGAGTTGATGTGGCAGCAGAACTTCATACATCACTGTTCAAAACTCTTTATCTCTGAAATGACAAAATCCCAAAATTATCTCCACTGAAAGAAACAGTGACATAGTTTAGACATCACTTGCAATGATCAGAACATGAAGTTTGTGATTTTTCACCTTCTTGGTGAGAAGAGTCCACTTCTACCACGAGGGATTGTATCACTTCAGCTGGGACTACGTATAGTTTGTGACAAAGTGAGGGCAACCATGGAAGGCAATGGCAGATGTTTTCTTTGTTGACTTTTGCCACCTGACACAAGAGGCAAACCACTGCTATTAGCATCCGCCTTGGGAGAGGGTAGCAGCTGATATCGGTATTTCAGTCATTGCTTAGAGACATCAGTAGTTCTTCCATTTGAGTAGTTTGGATAAGGTCAGTGTGAGAGGTAGGAAGACGTAATATTTCCCAGGTGAAGGGTATGGCCCCTAGAAGAAGTGAAAGGACAAAGGGTGTGCATGTGTGTGCTTGTGTGACAGGTGTTTTCAATGTAACTTTGAACTGGCTTTTTGGTCACAGCTAAGAAATGAACCCTCACAGACAAACAACTCCCTACAGAAATTAAATAGAAAGCTTTCATCTGCATGGCATGGCAGGAACAATACAACGTTTAATGATCTTTGCTAAGAATCGCTGTTTCTTTACATAAGAAAGAAGTGTTTTCCTTTTCATTGGCATTTTCTATTGATCTTGCCCCTTGTCTTTTTGCCCAATTTGGCATGCATTTGAGATTGTTCATTCATGTGTCTCACAAGCTTTGATGTCTGTATGGTTTTGAGGAAATTGCAAATTGCTGTTGTAAGTGCATTTTCTGTTTTATGGTAATTGCCTGTAATATACCAAAGGACAATATTAAAGGAAAATATCCTGTGCACAGTTGCAGAATTGTGCAGAAATCAGCACTCAGATTAGCATAAGAAAAAATTGTGGGTTTATAGTAAATGTGATAGAGGACAGTTAGTTGGTCCAAAAATGAATTTCTTAAAATATGTGTATAAACTTCTATTTCTTCTAAGATCAAATGCAATGAAAAATTAAGTAGCAACAGCTCTGTAACTTCAAGAAACATTGACAGAAAATGAGAAAAGAATGATTTTCTTAACCTTAAATGAAATGTTCACCTTTCAACTCTTCCAACACTCATCTCTAGCAGGCATTCTCTCATGAACATGCTGTCATTGTCAACTCACTTCTATTGCCAAGGAGATCACTTGCAAAAGTAGTTTAAATGCTGAATAGTTATCAAGGTTATTATAAAACTACAGGAATTAAGCTAAATCACTGTCCTTATTTTCCTCTCTGCAGCAGAATTTCTCACATCTCCCTCTATAGCTCCCCATTTATTCACACATTTTCCCTTAGATATGGCAAGATTTATTTTAACTAACTACAGCCATCAAAAAACTAGGCTTGGCTATCTAAGATTGCCTTTTAAGCTCATGCTATTTTCAACAGACAAGGACTTAGAAAACGATAACTCACTTCAGAAGATAATTCATCCCCTGATTGTACATGCTTCTATTTTGGTGGGATGAATTGCCCTTTGAAATTGCCTGTTCCTCTGTGTTGTCTACAGGGTGAACATAGAAGACTCTCTTACACCATATATCTACCTCCTAAATGGTTAAATGAATTCTAATCTCTGGCTTTCTCTCTATTCAGGTCCCAACACTATGTGCTGCTTGGCTTATTCCCTCATCTCTCCACCAATTATCTACCCACTTAGGAACTGATCTCCTGGGTAATCAGTTCCAGTCCTCAATCATCACAGGAAGTCATGTCATTTCACCCCAGTCATGCATTTATCAAACTCCCTCTTAAAAGTAGTTATGTGATCTGTACCCACTACTCCAAGTGAACAGCTGATCTGCATTAATCTTCTTCCTCTAAGGCTTCTTCTAATTCCCTGCCTAACCATATTTATGATCAGTTTATGCTCCATTTGTCCTTTAGCTTCTATCTCTTCCTGGAATTTACCTGCTTGTAGATATTTATAAGCAATAATTACATCCTCTCCTAGCTTTCATTTTGCTAGTCTTAAGAAAGCAAGCTTTTTTTTTTTTTTTTTTTTAAGGTAGTTTCTCTATTCTTCCATTCTAGTAACCTGTTCTAATTTTAATACCTCTCTTGAGTAATGTTAATGAGAGGTGTACATTGTATTCCAGGTCTGTTACAACAGCATTAAAGTTTCCCTCTTTATATGGAGAAATCTCACCTAAAACATCCTAATGTTCTTTCTTCTGACAGCCTTGCTCTGGTGGGTCAAAACTATTGTGAGCCAGCTAACACATCTGTATCTTTCCTCTCTTTTGTTTTCTGCTGAGAAGACTTCATCTTATGACAGACCTTCAAAACTTCTAAACCTTCTTCCAAATTTCATGCTATGGCAGTTTTTCCAGTCTTCGTGGCCAGAAATTCCTTTTGTATGTTAATCCAATACTCCTCTACCTTGATAACGAATCCCAAATTTTTTGTCATCACTTACTTCTGATGATATGGTCTTATTTTTGTGCCAATATTCTTTGTGAAAACAATAGATGACATGAGCTGCAAGAGGTAGCTTTGAATAACTACAGAAATAATCTTCCTAATCTAATGATTTTTTTTTAATTATAAACAGTTCTCAAATTCCATTGCAGTAATTTCCTAGACTTTTTTGTTCCTTTACAAATCTTGATCTCCTCCATCTTCATAGTTTTCTATGTAGAATTATCAAATGTCTTACTGAGGGCTGAAGAGGTTCACTTCTGGAAAGAATGTGGTCTTTAAGAGTACCAAACCATGTTTACTTTATAGATAAATTCATAGAAATATTTTTGCAAAATTCTAAGTTAATTTTATACTGAATTTTTAGGATGCTAACTTTAACGTGGAGTGTATAGCCGCTTAGAAAGGGTATCTGGTTTTCTTAAATGACATTCTAGAGGAAAGAGTTCGTATATACAACATACGAACTGATCTTTCCAGTGTGTGACACATCTCAATTCATTTAGTTGAGAAGAAGGGTTTTGTTGAAATGTTGCTGTGTTCTGGTGACTAGAACAAGACAGGACAAATATAAATTTTTCACTAGTCACCTAAAAGAAGACTGGATGTATATCTTTTGGAGGCAAATAACAACAGTCTGCTAACCTAGATCACACACTTGTCCTCACACTTCCCTGTGTTTCACCAAAAGTCTTCCTGAACAAAAAGAACTACCTTCACTTTATTTATTCATAATCTTACTATTGCCTCCTTTTATCATCAATCAGTTGTCTCTGAATTCCACTTATTTTTAGTATCTCTTGACCAATTTAAACTTCATAATTCTCTTATTAATTTTAAATTATAAGAACTGAGACAATTAATTCAGGTGTTTTCTATAGAAGAGCTGACTACCTTCCATGGCATTTTGGACAAATGTTCCCTTCCAAAACAAGCCATATAGTAAGAATCTAGTCTTGTTAACATCTTTATACTAGCACTAAATCTGTCCCAGATGGCCTACAGAAAAATAAATTATCACAAAATCACAGGATAATTTGGGTTGGAAGGGACCTCTGGAGGTCCCTGATCCAATCTCCTGCTCAAAGGTGGTTAGACTAGACCAGAGCGAGAGCCATGCCCAGAGCCATGTCCAGTCAAGTTTTGAATGTCTCCAAGGATCTTTTACCTATTGTGGCCATGGGATCTGTGAAATGCCCTATTCACTGGATCTCAAATAAAAGCATTGCCATTAGCTAAAAAAACCCAACCAACCAACCAACCAACCAAACACACACATATTTGAAGAAATTTAGAGAATGTTAAGACAGAGAATGCTCTGTCTAGCTGTCTGCCTGAATATGAAAAATATATATGTAGCTATCACACATCATGTGTATATGTATATAAAAATTCAAGAGAGAGAGAATTCAGTGCTAGACGTGAGGAAGAAAAAACTGAATCAGTGCTACTCTGCATCTAAAACATATTTTGCAAACTCGACTGAGTTAAAGCAGATATGCCACAGAAACCACTTCCTAAATATGCATGCACCAGAACCATGAATCTTTCTCCTTTATGCTGCACTAAGTATGTGCTTTTTTATTATCTATCATTTTTTTAAGTCTTCATTTTACCTTTCATTAAACATTACAAAATGTGTCTCATCAGAAAGCATTGTTTTTTATGGCAGCGTTTCAAGCTCAGTAACTGAGGAGATTTTATTCTGCATCTGTATATGATCTCCATTTTTCTTTTAATGAACTATTTTTATAGTGCAAGTGCATAAACAAATAAGAAAGTGAGTGGGCAAAGATGCTTAAGGTGCTTTCATAGGAACAAGCTTAATTAATATCCAGCTTTCAAAAGGAGCAATTTGGAATCTGTATAACTGTTTTATTTGCAGACATTAAGAAGAAGCTATAGGGCAATTAGCAAGACCTTCGTTCTGGAAAGCTAGTTCGAAGTCTATTGCATCAGTTTGAAATTGAGCCTTCCATCAAATATTTCTTCCGTGCAGCTGTTCAAGGGAAAGTTCATCAAAGTTTTAACAGGAAGAGAAACATAGCTATACAACTCAAGTCAGAAGATGAGTGGTTCACTAAACAGTTTCGGCTGACCCTTGGCAGTTATTAAACCATGGTATCTCTGTGTGTTGGACCTGGGCCTCGAGTCTTACCCTGACATCAGACAGTCATAAAATTACCCAGTTTTGCAACAATGAAAAAAAAAGACCCCAAACCCAGCTACAAAATCTGTCTGCTTAGCTTAAAGCTGATAATTCCACGTACCCCTGCTGTGTCTAGATGTACTGTCTTTTCAGTGAGTGTCTTGCCTTCCTCATGTGAGCAGACAGAGTAAGGAGGAGGGGGTCTACAGTTTCTACCGTCATTATAACCTTGACTGAGACTGAGCTGAGTCCCACTGTGGCTAAACAAAACCTGCTGTGGCTTTCTCCTGCATATCCCAACCTGACTGTTAACAAACAGCCCTACAGATCACATCTATCTCCTATATAATTTCTAGTCCGAAGAACCTAGTTTGAAAAGGAGGCATTTTTTTCTTTGGTTTGCAGAATTGTTCTGCTGTCAGCACCTGATTCAACTGTAACACATTCCTCTCTCTTAATGGGAAGGGTTTCTTTGAGTGACTTTAAGGCCCATTTGTTTCATTATGCTATGGTGAAGGAGACTCATTAGTACTCCAAAGAGCAGCTTTGACTGTGTTGCGGTCCTTAGCTTTTCTCTCCAAGCACTGTTCACCAAGAACAGTCATTCCACTGAATTATTAGTTTCTGTTACACATAAGCTACTTCTACTTGGCATCAGAATATCTAATTTTTTTTTTCAGTAACTAAAAATTTAACTGATCAAATGAAAACACTAAGACATTTCAATTATTTGAAAAGAACAGCCAAAGATGCCTGTAAAATCTGGGCTGTACCAATCAAATCATCATGCATGATGACTTCAAAGATATGACTGCATTAGCTTATATAGGAAGAAAATATTTTCAAGCTTAATTACTGATAGTTTTTAACAAACTTGGCAGTAAATCCAATTTTAACAATAACTAACTGCACAGTCATTAATCCTGGAACCTAAGCCAAATGTAGTCTTCCATACTGAGGACATCTGTGATTGTCTCCTTTGGAATTTGTTCTCTGTGCATCTTATATAAGTGTAGCAGAAATCTTCCAACTCTGATTCTTTTGTTTTATTTACAGCACATGAGAAAGGAGGCTTGGAAACCTGTCAACTAAAGTTTACAGGGAACAGAGAAGGGAAAAAAATAAATTTTAAAAATAGTTCTGATTAATTTGATTCACTGAAAAAAAAAAAAAAAGAAATAGAAAAAAAAGAATAACCATTGTAGTTTTCATTTGTACATGCATAAAAGAGAAGACAGAAACATGCAAAATGTGGTTAGAGCAAAAAAGCACCTAACAAGGATTTGGTTATTGTTGGATGCTGAGGTTTGCTCAGAGCAATGGGAGTCTCCATTCTCCACTCCTTACAGTTAAAAGAAGCACTTTCCCAAAATCCTGCTTCTTCCCAAAATTTACACAAATCCTCTTCCACTTCCAAGGAAACCACCCCCAGCTCATGGCTCCCCGGAACACAACCGCGGTCCTCCGTTATGTATGTCAGTACATACTGATCTATTTGGATATTTTAGTTCTGAAAAAGGAAAGCATCCTCTGATTTCATGCTGGCTGACCTTGCCCTCATCACGCTTGGCTTAATGGTGAAGCAAAGGAATATTTTTAGGTATTGAGGAAATGAACAGTGAAAGAATATGCAAGATTTCCACACTATTCCTTCCTGAGGTAATGCTTAAATGCTTCTCAGAAGCCTGCATAGATCAAGGTTTCCCACTTACACTTCTGCTTTTATATCTTCTGTTTACTAGCGTATATATAGTTATTGCCACTGAAAAAAAGTGCGAGGCATCTAACTTCAAACAGTACCCTTAAATGGTGCTGACAGTGTACTTTACTTGCAAAAACCAGAAAGCGGAACAAATAAAAAGAGCTGTTGTAAGACTAGCTAAAGAGGTTCAGGTACTTGCCATAATCACTTTGCAGCTGCAGATAAGCCTGAAAGAACATTAAAGTTTCACAGCAGAGATGTGATGTGGAGTTGATCATGTCAAAAGGTTAAAAATGTTTTTTTGCTTATGCTTCTGGAGAGTAGATTGTGAGATCTGTATAAATCATTCATATGCTATTAAAATAGAGCTCTGATTCACTTTTTGAGAATTTCAACAGATTACCATACCAAAGTACGCTTTCTGTCCAGCTTCCACTCTTCAGCTATCTGTCTGCTTTACTCTATTTCATCCTCTTCAATATGATCTCCACATCATTTTTGAAAGCTCAGCACTTTGCAACTCTCATTTTCTGGCACTATAATTTCTTTCTTCTTTTCAAATAACTGTCAAAACATACTTCTTCACTCCTGAAAGCCTTTCCCTTTTTTTGTGATAAAAATTATACACAAAGTGGTTTTGGTAAAAGAGTGCAAAAGTACTGCATAAATGAGATTCTTTTACTAATTCAAAAATTTTTAAATTTTTCAGAGAAATATGTTCAATGTTCCAGATTATTGCCACTATGAAATTATAGTAGCAAAAGCATTCATGTAATTTATCAATGAAAATTAACAAAACTAGATTACATCATATTAGGCCTTTAAAAATTCGTAATTTTGAATGTTAAAAAAACATATTTTAGATTGAGTTAGATTGAGAATTAATAACTTTGAGAAGGTACCATTTTAAAGAAATTCAGAGTATGATGTTGGAAAGTCAGGAACCAGGTTCCAGTTCTGGTATTCTGGGAAACAGTTCTTGGGGAAAAGTTGGATCTGGTCAGGTTAATCTTTACATTATGTTAAGCCTAACTCAAGCCATCTGAGTAAAGACGACCACATGTTTTATTGCTGTTGGACCTTGGGTCTTCAAGCACGTTCACTTGTAAGGATTATACATTTCTGTGGTGTCACATATTACAGTAATGAAAAATGCTAGTATTGTACATGGGCATAATACAAATGCAGAGAGAAATTCTATTGCATAAAGTGTCTGTCATTATTCATACTGAACATTGAAGTTATTTCTAGTGTGGGTCAGGCCTACCTTTTTAAATATTTTACTGCATACATTTGACTAAGTAAAATATTCATGAATATATTTCAGAATAATCGAATCTAATTTAGATTCTAATTTAGAGTTCTTCTGTTCAACAAGTTGCACTCTTCGTATTCTGCATACTTGTGAATTGGAGAACTGTTTCCCGCTCTGGAAAACATTTCTGAATGCTAAACAGATTGTACTGAAGAAGTACTACTCATTATTTTCCTGTGAATGTATCTCAGGCATCCAAGCAGGATACAAAAAAAACAGGCCACGTGAGCTAACACATATGATGAACAGTGATGATATGAACTGAGCAGTTTGCAAACAGTGCACAGATTGAAAAGTTTTCATCAACGGTATTTAGCAAAAGCTTATAAATAACACAGATATGCATGAATGTCAGGAAATATTTCTGAATTAAAATGTGGCTTAAACACATGAAGGTTTTGGGCTGGCATCTTCTCCTTAATTGGTTGTACCTTTAACACTACTGGATCTCTGTTTCTTAAGACGGTGTTCAGTGTAATGACTAAATGTAATAAATTCATGCCAAAGGTTGAATTTCTTTTTATGCATAATATGTGGGAAGCGAGAGTGATTGTACAATGCACGATACTCCTGCATCTATCTAACACCGCATCTCTTGTAATGGAAAGCACATGGACTTTTTAAGCCCGAACAAAAGGAAACAAATCAGAGGAAAGACCAGTATGCATTACAGATTCCTGTAGCCTGGCTTTTCTCGCATTACATGAACTTGGAGGCACTGCCAGGTGCCAGCCATGATAACACTGCTACAGGCAGAAATTCTGGGTACATACAAAGCTCCTCTAATTTTAGGGATTGCTCCATTGCTTGAAACAGAGATTGAAAAATAGGTGAGTGAAGGCAAGCAGCAACCTGAGATACCACAGGACGCAAGTGGTGGTATCTCTTTCACGTTTAATTCTGCTGCACTTACCCCCAGACCTGGTGCTGAGGAGGCAGGATCAGGCCAACACGCCCACTCTACCATCACGGACACACTGGGAAGCAATCAGGCACCGTCCAAAACCTGCAACAAATAGCTCATTTCAGCAGTTTGCCAGATTGACTTTCATTCCAAGGTGAAAGCAATGAATTGGGCTCTGTCAGAACTGACTTCAGTTTGGTCTCACAACGATGTGGGGACTGATGTGGCAATGGGAACACTAGCAGTAAAACTGGTAAAACGTTCAAGGACTTCTAAGGTTGTCAGAGCTTGCATCTAGAGCCCCAGTTATTTCTTACTGTAAAGCTGATCAGAAAATCCTCCAATTTTTACATAGATTTTGATGATATCACAAACTGTAAATGTGTACTATCAGTTGTGCATACCTAAGCATTCATTATGTTTATTTTTCTTTTTTTTTTTTTTTAGTGTTTTTTAAAATCTGATTCATCTCTGAGATTGACACAGTATTCAATTTGGATGAAATTAAGGAGTTCCCCAGGAAGATATGAATAACCCCGCTGCCTTTTCTCATTGTACAAGATCAGCAATTATTTCTGCTGCTCCTCACTCAAAATGCTACCAAGAAATGACAATTCAACCATCCATCCTCTGCAACGGGCATTTTGTAGAAATAGAAAATGGGGCTCTCCTCAAACACTACAGTAAAATAGATTGAATTGCCAATATGTATACTTGGACTGGGAAGATCCTGTCAACCACAATGAAACAGAAGTATTCAGCATTTTAGCCATCCTAATCTGCATCCCTACATTTCTGTTACATTTTCTCCTGGATAAAATATTTGCTTATGCAATCTCTGCTGTGTGAGAAGATCAAAGAGCAAAGTCCCATCTCAAGGTTGTGTCTCAGATCCAACCAGCAGAAAAGTTTTTGACCTCACATATGATGAACAGTACCTTATCACTCGTGAATTTCTTCACAAAAGCAGCAAATCAACTCTAGGAAAGCTCAAAGTTTTAATCAATGTACAGAATTTGTCTAAGGCAACAGAAGGAGTCAGTATCATAGCTGGGATAAGAGAAAGGAAGTATATCTGTATAAAAATGAATAGAATTTTTTTTAACACAAATTTGCCATAAAAAAATCTCCAAGCACTCAACAGGAAATTTTGAATGGATTCATTTCTCTGCAGTCTGGGGCACAAACAGTACAACAAGGTTGCCATAAAATTGCCTTAAAACATTCTGTAGACCTGGTTGTGGTCGCCTCTCTCTGCATGTGAGTGTGTTTATTTGCCTCGGGGTTTTTTATATTACTGTTGGCCTCATGTTCTTGAGGCTTCATATCGTTATTTATGAGACATTCTTCAACTTAAAATGAAGATTTGCAGAGCAAATTATACACTTGATGAATAAGTCCTGCTTCCAGAAACACCTTCAAAATGTATATATATATATATAGATATAAATTTCCAGGTGGTAGGAATTAACCTGGTCTCTGCTAAACTGGTTAATTTAAAATGCATAAAACATCACAGGAGCTCAGGAGAGAGCAAGCTAATGAATGTGGTGTTATATGCTCAGCTTCATTCTTCATCAATATTTATTTGCTTTGCCTACCCCGCCTTCTATGACTAAAAGACTTTTAAAAGTCTTTCTTCATTTTAAAGATGACTTTGAACCAAACTCCCACTCCAAATGAGAGTCTACCCCTCTCTTTCCTGCATCTACCTCCAGAGTGAAGAAGTTGATAATGTCACTGCCCTTCATTGCACAGAGGCAACTCAGTGAAATGTCTGTTGGAGACCTTCTAGTAATACCAATTTAGCTCATATAGAGTGGCTGGAACAAATCAAATCTTCATTTATGGTGTGAAAAGATCCATCAGGAATTGTTTCTTTAATTTTGTTGCTGTGGAAATACCTGAACTTGTCCCCCTGAATTAGCAGACTTCATACTGCAGTCATTTCTTCTGTATGTGGAAGCTTCTGATCTTCAACACCAGCAACCTGCCTAGACCTGTCCCCCTCCTCTCCTCACCTACTTGGGGCCTGGCCACCTCCGTCTCTGTGTTTAGAAATAAGACACCCTTCGGGCTAAGAAGGTTGCACTGATACAACTGCAATCAGATGCCGCAATTGTTCATGCTAGCTTAACTGAATTTTCCATTTTTGCCATTGCAAGCACCATAGTACTTTATGTGAGAAGAGGTCCATGCATTTATGATGATGCACATATCCCTGGAGCTTGTATGGCAACTTGCAGTTCAATGATTGGCTTATTTTTTCATGTCATTGCCACTAACTTTGGGGTCCACTATGAAATTCCTTCTGTGACAGTTTCCCATCAACACAGCTCAAGTTAGAAGAGTAGTTCTTATACGCTCTGTCCCATATGTGTTATGGCATTTGGTGGACTGAAGCTTCAGTTACTTTCCCCACACACCGTTGCACAAGGGCTGGTGTCTGCCAGCCTCGCTTCATGTGCCCAAGCCCCACCTATGGCATTGGGCTTAATGCTTCCCACGGGCTGAATTCAGGCTTTCAGATACATCAAGCTGGTAGAAAACACTAAGCACGAGGACTTAAGTGGGACTGAGACCACCTAAATAAGACCGGTGCCTTTCCAGACAGACGTTGAGAGGACGATGTCTCTTGTTTCCTGACTCAGTGCCCAGGGAGGACCTTACCACCCAGTGTCTTCCTCTTCTTCTGGGAGCGCACCAGGAACTTCCTAAGCTGAGAAACTTGGAGCATAATTGATACCCACCCAAAGAGATAGGGGCTTTTCCAAGCAGCAATTAAATAACCCCTTTAGTCCATAAAACGACCTTTCCCTTATATTTTACTTATATTACACTCCATTTTTTTGCTGCTTATAGTTTCAGGATTGTAAAAAACTCTCTTGTCCTGGAAAAGGCTTCCCCAGCAGAGTGAAATCTTAGACTGACAACAATTTTCAGATCTTTCCCCATTCAGTGATCTGGAGCATTCAGCAATGTGGAACGTTAAAGTTTGTCACAATTATCAGAGGATTTATTAATTGACTTTTCTGACAAGGTTACCTAGTGGTTACAGCCACCTTGTAATGAAGGTGTCAGTTCTTACACTATGGAGAGTAATGATAAACCCTTTTGAATGCCTGTTTCTGAATGAAGAAGGACAGTTTGACAGACCTTCACACCAAGCAGCTTCAGGTTTATGAAAGGAGAGGTCATCCAGAATCTGTCAAGGAATCAGCTGGACTTAAAGCTCTGGGATGCTGTCGCTGTGAATTAACCAAGTTGTCTCAAGCAAAATCACACCATTTCCAGTGATATATATCATGGAGAAGAAAATAGAGATGTTTCAACCCTGAAACAAACTGCAGAAATTTCCCTTGTTTCATTGGTAAGTTTTTTGGTTCCAAGTTTTTAATCTTCTGTCCATCTTCAGAGGCTTAAGTTTATCACTAAAAGATATGTTCTTTCCACTGTTAAAATATTAAATTCTTAACTGATAACTGAAAAAATACTAATTTCTCCCACAGCGGCTGATGTACAGCAATCTCTTTAAATAGTTTGAAATACATCAAGAGAAAAATGAAAAAAAGGAAATCTAAAATACTTCAAGTGAAAAAGTCAAATGACTTTTCTTCTAGGAAAACTCCCCTTTATTCCTCTCACATGCACAGAGATGCTTCAGAGGGAAGTCTTTTTTTTAACGAGTCACTTGCTAGCACCAGCAATCTCTCTTAAGGCAAGAAAAGTCAATCCACTCTGGGATTTTACGTCAAGAGATTTTTTTTTTAAATGATTCCTAGGAGTTCTTTTGCTGAAAACAAAGGAGTGAAGGGAAAAAAGTAAAAGAAAACCCATGCAAACTTTTGTCTGATCTTCACTCGTACACTTGTGCCTCAGCTTAGCCTGATACCTGACTGCCATGCCTTGATGCTAGTACTCCTGCTGGCACCAGGCTGTTTGGTTCTGGGTAACTTTCCAAGCACATTGTGCCAGTTTTGTCCTTGAATTGGATTACTTCCAAAGCCAGATGAGACAGAGCCTGGAAACTGTCAGACACCTGCGAGCTGGAGCACTTCTTCATGGATTTTCTTTCAAGCTACTAAGGCTGGTCACACTTAGCTGCATTAACTCCTCTGTCTGGTTTGTTTCTTGAGTAGATCCAGAGCCCCTGGGTGATGCTTTACTCTTTCAAGGAGAAGGAAATGCCACCTTCTCTCCCAGCTAGGGCTCACAAATCTTCAGGCAATATGTAAAAGCACAAGAATGTCAGTTTGGGTTGAGTTCCTCAAATGCTTTTTGAAGGTCACAGTAGCACCTTGCTCTATCCATGGTGTCTCCAAGAACCCCACAAAACCCAGCCATCTCAGGTATTCACATTGGGAGGGTTATACAGGAGCAAAAGTCCTCAGAGGACTGAAATAGCTGCAGCTCCTATCGTTGCAATCCTGCAGCTGCAGGAGGAATTCACAAATGCCCTTCCTGATCAGAGCTGCTATTGCAGGTTTGCATCATCCAAACAGGGCTTCCCAATCTAAAATACATGTATGTCACTCAGATCCTGGTTATGTAAATCACCATCACTTTACAAGTGGAGAGGAGAGGTCAATGGGGCTGAGTGAGGAACCAAGGGGGGACAACCCCCCTTTTCCTCTCATTGCTTCAGCTGCACCTAGAGCCTGCACTGCCACACTACCCTTTACCACTGAGGAGTCAGTCTCTATAACCTGCTCTATAACTTTTTTCCCTAACGAAACATCACTGGTCATATTCCTAGACAGGGCATTTCACTGGTGCTTGAACTAGTCCCAGATCTTATTTTTATGATAGAGAACTGGTGTGGTGGAGGAAGAACAAAAAAAGCTGAGCCATTGATAAGACAATTTTCTTCTTCCAAAGATAAAGCCTACGAGCATTCCTGTCATCACCAGTAGGGGAGTTTTTCCTCCAGTTTTCTGAAAAAGAGTTTAATATGATATACTGGAGTCTGCAGCTCCCTTCACTCCACTTTGCATTTCCTTTCCAGCCCTGTAAAACAAGCCATTTATTCTCTAAGATCATCAAATTTTAATTCTTTTAATAATCAAATTACCAGCAAAACTAAATGTGACAGGTCCATTCCCAACCCTTTTAATGATCCTCCCATTTTGCCATCCACAGTTGCCTGCCTTTATCACTTTCTCCCTTGTGCCTTGGCTCAGACATCGACAAGCCCCAAAGGCTTTATTTATGTTAATTAACAAGGAAGTTTCCTTCCAAGTGAATAGCCAGATTATCTGACTCTTGATTTAATGGCAGAGTCAGCTTTATATACTGTGATTTACCGTTAAAAAATACGAACCAAGAGAAAACTGGCTTTCTGAAGTGCTCGAACAGACAGCAGTACTGCTCTGAGTTGGGGTATTTCAGCTCTGGCTGAAGTCCTACACTTGAAGCAGGTGCTGCAGTTTTTCAGTCATCCATTTACTTTTTCCCTTTATTTGCAGATTTCCTCTGCAGCCCCAGCTCTCTGCACATGCCTGGTATGATGATTGCTCTCTTTGTGGCATTGCTCATTCTTTATCTCTGGGCAGCAACTTAAGGATGCAGCTTGCCCCAGAGACACTATGCAAAGTGAAGCTGTGCTGTAGGTGGTGTGGTGTGTTTGGAACAAAGGCAGAAGGAGAAGGGAGCTTGACAAAGTCACTTACACTGGATTTTATAGAGGGAGATTTTACAGAGGGAGATTTTACAGATGTAGCAAAGCTTGCCTCTCTCGTGGCCCAGGGTATTTGCTGGAGAAGCGTGCTATTTGCATGCATGCTTCAGAGGACTAGAAGTGGGGGGAGGATCTGAACAGTCAAATGGGAGGCTCAGAAGTAGGTTGAAAGCTGAAGATACATATTTAAGGTCTCCACGAAGACTCAACATGTACAAATCCAGGCACTGCAATTAAGTCAGCATGCACAGTTACTCATCCATTAGTCACTCACTGGCTTCTCCAAATACATCATGGTTGGGAGTCCCTCCACTCCCTTTATACAGGAAACTACCCATTACTGATGTATGTGCAAGATTTTTCTGCAGCCTTCTACAGCTCAGCCATATTAAACAACTCACCACTGGCACCCTTTTGATTAGGGGGGCCAATGAAGGTAGATGCCTTTATTTGGTTGGACCCATTTTTAGGACATGAGACCCTTCTTATTCTCTGACACATGTAACCCTGACATTTCCTTCCTATCCCTCCATGTCCCCAGCATAGCCAGCTGCTAGCCCTGAACAACAGCTCATTGAATTATCTGTAGAAACACCACCAATTAACATCAACAACTGGAAGTAAAGGTCTAGCAAATTAGGTAGGAACATTGTGAAGGCCAACGTACATGACAGCATGTGTGCTCGCTTCCCTCATCTTTCATCCCAGGACCAAAGCTGTCTTGATGAACCTCCAGCACAGCATGAGAACTTGGTAGCAGGGTTCTCTGGTAATGAGCGCTGGTCAGAGATCTGATACATTCATGACTGCTTTTCATGATGCTGTTACAGACAGTATCCTTTTTCCTTTTTCCCTTGTTCCACTTGTATTCCTTAATACATATATAGGAATTTCTATGAGGGGCAGTTTTGGAGCCATCATTGGTGGCAGGGAGTACAGGGATCATTACAACGGAGACCATAATAAGTACTTACCAGAGAAGGAGGGCTGCAAGAATACAGTATGGGCCCAGGAAATTCCAGCACACACATCTGCAATGCGTATCAGGAATGGGTGGAAAAGATAAAATATCAGAGATATGGTCATCCTGAACATTGCTTGCTTAACTAAGAGCTAACATTACCGTCATCCATAACACCTGCCTAGCAACAAGAGAGCTTCCAGCTTCTCCTAGCGGTAAATCTCAGCACAAGCTGTGCGTTTCTAGGTGTCTCACAGAAAGGTCATTGCCAGTGGACACATAATGGGCATTAGCAATTCTGAACATTTTACCAGCCTCTCTTAGAAGTGATGCATAAGTCAAACAATGACCTGTTTAGCTGTGCTGTGCCCCTGAATGAGAAGAGCATCAACAAACTGGAGCATCAGTGCCTGGAATAACAGAATACATTTTTTAATGATTTATGATTTGAGCTAGCAAACTTGCTAGCCAGATGGATCTGCAACTGAAAAAACCAAGGCTGACCCGAGGCTACAGAACCTATGTCAGCACACTGCAGAGGTTTTACTGGAGATTGTTTGTGTTAACTCATTGCCACATAATCACCTGGTTAATTTTTAAGACTTTTTTGCGTTTTATTATTGTTATCACTTAATCCAGACAGTCTCTCTTCACTTTCTCGCCTGGTGTTGATATGTCAACTTTTGGAGTTCAAATAACATAATAACTTGCTGCAAGATATTAAGCTTTATTATGTATTTTTGCTTCTGAGAACAGCAGGTAAAATTTGCAAAGTCATGGGAGGGAGACAGCACACTGAAAAGACAAATGAGGAGCAATCATCTCCCTCTAACCAACTAGAATTGTACCCACAGCTTAGAAGATATATTGGATGATTTCAAAGTTGCTGTACAATGGTTAATGGAGGAAGATCAGTTTATGTTTATTTATTCAGAGTAGCTATCTTTTAATAGAATATTAACTGGACTCTTTCTTGCAGAGCATGTTTCTAACAAACAATTTTGTGTATAGAAAGAAAGAAAGAAATTTTAAAATATCCACTCTCCCTTCTTTATTTTAACGTTTGAGACGCTGTCTGAAGACAACCTGTTATAAAAGCCATTCTCTATCTAAGGTTGCATATATGGGCTAAAGGGCTCTTATCCTTCCTCATCAGTGTGCTACCTGATAAATATGATGCTTTTTTTGCTCTTGGCATCCTTCAAATAAATTATTTTGTTTCAGCATTACTCTGTTTACTCTTACTCTTTTTATAAATTATATACCTTCATGTCTATGTAATGAAAATTTCAGATGAGCAAGTATCAAATGATGAATGCAATACATTTGTCTGACTTTCTGGGCAAACATCCTGCTTTATTCACAAATCCTATTTTGCTTTCACGAATATGGTCATCAAAATGAAGCCCCTTTTAATCATTACTCACAAATAGTGAGTATTATAAGACCGTGCTTTCAGGCAAACTGAGATTTACTGGAAAACTTGCAATCAGTTCTACTGTCATATTCAGGATACAGAATCCCAGATACTCCTTCTGACTGGTAATCACTGGATAACGAAATGTCCACATCTTTTTGACTATACATAAGCTAAGCTGTTTTGATTTTGGTGAATTGTGACACATTATCAAATTTTCAGGAACTTCAGCACTTTCTCTGACTTCAGATATTCAATTTTCATCTCCTAAAACTCTCCTGCTTGGAAATCCTCACCAAGTAGGATTTCCTCCTACTTGTTTTCCATTCCCTAATGTCCATCTAAGCTGTCCTTATCAAGGTCAGTTTTAATTAGTGAACTGAAGATTGAACACTTTCATTAGTGATCTAGAAGAGGGAGCAAACATCATATTAATGCAGTGGATTGATGATATTAGAACGGAAGAGGACACAGCCAAGGGAGAAGGAGAATTCAATGCTAAGGAGGACAAAGAAGTTATTTCTCTTCATCAAAAATATCCCTTTTTTCCTGTGCCCCAACTTTTTCTATCATCTTCTCTGTCTCTCAGTTTGATTTTCTAATTCAATAGCTCCTTGTTAGGCATACATCATATTTTATGTTTTATCCTAAGATACAATATTTATAATCCTAAACCCTAAATCTGGGTTCAGCATGGGCTTCATTGAGGACAGTGAAGCCAAAGACATGGTACTCCATGTAACCAAATAACCTCTCTTAGAGGAAGGTTAAAATGCATATTGGTGCAATATGGTAAAGCCACTTGTCTTAGTTTACCCCATCTTTTATGCAGATGCAAGGAGATACAAGGCCTATCTAAAAAAATGGGCAAAAAAATTGCAAGATGAGTTGAAACCGAAGTTTTTGGAGCTCATCTTTGCTTTCCTTATCATGAACTCATTCATACCAGTTTAAACCAGATGTAATATGTTATCACACTTGTTTGTAGCTTTTCATATGGACCTTACAGTGAAGAAGACGCCACAAACTGGAGAACATAGAAGAATGAAGTCCAATATATTTTGCATATCACCTGAAGATGCAACTAACCTTCCCTTTGCCCACACACTTGGAATGAAAAAGCAGATGGAAAATACTTCTGCTACTACATTCACTCCTGCCTGTATTGCACAAGGTTTCTATGCATCACTATCACAACTAATTCTTTTCTATCAAGCCAAAGAGAAACAAATTAACTCCTTACTCTTCAAAAGAGGGCATCTTTGAAGACCTTCTACTCAACAGTGTACAAAGGAGGATGAAAGGAGCGTCCGATACTTATAAATGGATGTGCAAGAACTGGTCAGGATTTTCTTAATGGTATGCTTTGCACGGTTACTATTCAATAAGGTTAACCAAGTCTCAGCTGTGAGTCAATGAGTAAACAAAAAGGTATCATAGCATGGTACAAGTGAGACAAAAGGGAAACATTACAAGATAACTAATTGCCTGGAGGGTAGGAAATTTGCTGTAAATGTGTATGAAGTTGCAATTTACTGCTGTATCCAAACTAATATTCGAAGATGCATCTCTTTCATATATTCCTTTGAGAAAAATTTATAAAATACTAGTTTGCAAAAGACTAGTGAAAAGAAAGCCAAGAGATCCTTGACACATTGTGAAGCACGATTTTTATTTTACAGCCAGGCCTTCCTTTTCCTTCTACCCTTCCCTCATCACAGTACATGAGTTTCAAAGGGGTCTTTGAGACAACGTAGGCTGCAAGACAGGAACATATATGATAACAACCAGTGCCTCAGCTGCCTCACTCCAGCTTTATGTTAATAGCTATGAGTTTGGAGATAAGCAGGTTTGACATTCATCCCTTCGAAAGGCTCCTTTTCATGTCAAAAGCAGAGCTTCTGGGTGCTACGCTAGTAAGTATTTCACAAATCCATCAAACAACCACAACAGCCTTATGACTAATCCTGTCCCACTTTTTCTTTCTGTCCATCCATGTTTGGTGTAGTTGGAATGGCTTTCTGGTAGAAACATCACTGAGCATTTCAAAGGAGCCCCAGTACTTCCACAGGATCTCCAGAGATCTTCCCTTTCATGCCTAGCTTAGACTCACCAGTAGCTCCTCCTGGGAATATATCCATGTGTCTTACTTCAGTAAAAGCTGTTGCGTAACTTGATAGTTTGAAAGATCTTCATTGATTCCAGATACTCCTTGCTTATCCAATTTCCCGCTCAACATCATGACCGTGGTGTATGCTCTATCCAACTTTGTCTAATAAGACATCTAAAGATTTGTTGGCCCCTGCAGCACTCCCAGCTGGAGGTAAGTTTGGTCTGCAATGAAAGGCAATTAGTGAAGACAGCTCCACCCAGCTTTACCATAGGTGGCTGGATAAGGAAAATAAAAATGCTGCTGCAAAAGTGTTTCTCGTTTGTATTTTGCTAGTTCATCACCTTAAATTCATTAAGGGGAGGTAGATTCTCACCTTACTTACATAAACAATAACTGGTGCAACACCACAGCCACCAGTGGAGTGGCTGATACACTGCCTGAGAGAGGAACCGGGCACACAGAATCTATCCCACCACAAACAGCTTAGACAGCAATACAGCAAAAATCCTTGAGATGCAGTAACACTGTTTATTTCTCAGATAAGTGTTCCAAAAATCTACTAAGACAACTTGCCTTCAATGCACAATTCCTATATAAATACACTCCCTCCCACCCCATTCTTCTCAACGGTGAGAAGTTTGGAATAAGCATTTGCTGTTTTTTTTTTCCTGTTGGTGGGTTTGTTTTATTTCCATACATCTTTGAAATTCTGGAACCTATGCTTATTCAGTAAATACATCTGGCTGATGCCAGAAATGGGATAGTGGAGCTTTCTGGAGAAAGCCCATGACCATATGGTATCCTAATAGTACCCCCCAAAATGCTGAGGCCAAGATTCACATGTGGCTCCAGGGGCAGAAACAAATTTCTGTAATGCTCCTCCTGCCTCTGTGTTATAACCACCTCTTGTGTCCTGACTTACATCTAATTTGTGAGTTCTTGATGGTTCAACCATTCTGGTTGGTGGTTGTACAGCACCCTTCCTAATAGTGCCCCGATAAGATTGGAACACCTAAGGACTCACTCAGCATAAATATCCTTTCTCATTTCTTTTCTAAGGTATAATATGCATATAGCATTTGTACAACTAAGAGCAAAAAGAGGTCTAGACATATTTCAGTGGTATTTTCACCCAAATCCATAGAATAGTTTTGCGTGCTGCAGACCATTGAGCATAGGCTTTTGCTGGAATGAAAACCAGAAAGGAATATGTATCTCAAGCTCACAAGGGACAGAGATGAACATCTAATATCAAGCATCAAAGGTTCATCCCAGGCTACACATGATTTATGGGGAATTTGAATTGACACTTTTACGGCCTTTTACAAATTTTGTAAAACCATATGCCTGAAGATGATATTTTTCTGAGTTACATGCTTTTGAGCATTATGAGATGCAATCAAGACCTGAAAGCAAGAATTAGCACGGTATGAACTTTTAATTTTATATTGTTTTTATTGTAGTTTAAAATTTTAAGCTCACCGTAAATGAAAATAACATCCTCTGTTTGCTAGCTGGCACAGGATCAAGGCTAAATACTTTCCAGCCTGAGTCTTCCGAGATTCTTTTTTTCTGGATGCTAAAAACCTTTATTTCCCTTTATAATTTTGATTTGCATTGGAAAAATTAAATATGAGTTTTGATGTGTAACCGGGTGATACAGAGCACCAACATTTTCTGCTTTTCTGACATAAAATAGGATTGTGATTCATTTCATATTTACTCTGTTTAGAAAGCACAACCTGGCTATTGAGTTGCAGTCCTGGGTGCCAGGTGGTAACCAGCTCTCCAGGACAGACATATGCACTTCTCATCTTTGTAATGGCAATAAACGGGTGTCAATTTTTCCTTTTCTACCATCCTTGCCTGTTTCAAACAGTAATAGAAGACTGACTAACTTACACAAAAGTAGAAGGAGGGGGATGCTTGTCCGCTTACTGCTTGCATTGCCTTCTACCTCTTCTCCTTTGGAAACACGAGGGTGCCCCATTGACAGAAGAAAATTGCTTAGGACAAAGATACTAAAACTTTAAAGAGAAGCACAGTCCAGATCAATGCACAAGCATTATCTTTTTTTTGAAAGTGATACATTTTGAAGTGATATATTTTGAAAGTGATATATTTGGAGCATTTTAAAGGACTTTCTTTTTTTTTCCTCTCACATAACTGCTTCCAGACCCTCATGCTACAGGACATGGGAGTTCTGCTTTACTTCTCCCATTTCCCAGCATCCAGATGGCTCTCTTCTGCACTTTTCTCACTCAACAATGGATTTCTTCAATACAAATGCTGCTACACAAATGCATGTGTGTACAAATCACTTAATCACAATTCATAGAATTTAGGGAAATGGGCAAATTAGGTAATCATAACTGTCCTTTCTAGCCTTAAAAATTGTGAATGAAGAAGTTTGCGAACACCCAGTAAAATTCATAGTTGTGGCTACTTTGGGGAGTCACAATACTTTACTTGCAATATTGGAATAAATACTGCGTGCCTAATATTTTAAATATTCTTTTCCTCCAGCTCAGTACTAATCTTTCACACCTGTAGAGACAGGTAGGACTTGAAAATATTTGTGGATAATGAGCTCTTTAATCATGTAGACAAAAGTTATAGAGACAAAAGTCATAGAGACAAAAGTCACGTAGACAAAAGCGTCTGTAGTTCGACAACCAAGCTAGACTGAGACCCACAATTTTAGTACAGAAAGATTGGAATAGCAGTTATAAAGGATTCTACAGCACTTATAGTTAAATCACAGTGAGCTGGAAACTATATCTTCTTGTTCTAACACAGATAAAATCAGGGAGGTCCCCAGATGTGTATTATGCAACAGGTCAGACTATCTGACTACAGTGGTTCTTTTGGATGTTTTAGTCCTGGAATCTGAGCCTGTAGTTGATATTGTATCTCCAAGCATAAATTTAGCTCTTTGCAAAACTGCAGTGCATGATTAAATCAGAAATTCCAGTTATGCTGCATGCTGGTACTGGAAGGGAAGAAAACTCAGCCTGTGAGATTAGAAGCATGGTAAGAGAAAGATGAGATGTTCTCAGCTACCAGGAATATCAATAACTGGAATTTACTCTGAACCGTTTGTTGATAATTTCACAACTTGAATTACTTTTTCCAAGAATACAAATGTGAATGGGGAAAAATTAAGTTAGGACTCCTCCAGATGCAGCATACTGTCCTGTTCTCTTTCCTTGGCAAATTGATCTGACTCCAATTTGCAGTTGCATATTTGATATCCCTTTTTGTCCTGAAAGATAAAGCCAACCTGAATTATTGCTTGACAGAATTGCTACAATAGTGGCATGAATTTGTCTTCCACTTAGTATGAGGGACTGAAAAAATGAGGTGCCATTTACAGGAAGGATGTTACTTAATTTTAAATACAAGTGATTATAATTCGTTACACTATGATGTTATTACTTCAACAACAACCCACTAAAGTGTTAGAATTCTTTCTTTCATCCAGTTTGATTAATCTGTTGGAAGAGGAACTTCTAGGACACAGACTCACAGAATTGATAACTTGGATGTGTCAGAGAGTTGGGGTTGTTCAGCCCAGAGAACAGAAGGCTTCAGGGAGACCTTATAGCAGCCTTCCAGTACCTGAAGGGGGCCTACAAGAAAGCTGGAGAGGGACTTTTTACAAGGGCCTGTAGTGATGGGACAAGGGGTAATGGCTTTAAACTGGAAGAGGGTAGGTTTAGATTAGATATAAGGAAGAAATTCTTCACTGTGAGGATGGTGAAGCACTGGAAGAGGTTGCCCAGAGAAGCTGTGGATGCCCCCTCCCTGGAAGTGTCCAAGGCCAGGTTGGATGGGGTTTTGAGCAACCTGGTCTAGTGGAAGGTGTCCCTGCCCATGGCAGCGGGGTTGGAACCAGATGATCTTTAAGGTCCCTTCCAACCCAAACCATTCTATGATTCTATGATTCTATGATTCTGTGTTTAGAAGAACTGTTTTTATTTATGGTATTCTCCAAGCATTTCTAGACATGACTTACCAACATGGTCACATGACGGACACAGGACTTCAAGTTGTATGAAGCTTCACCTCCACCCCAGGTACTCAGTCTTTCCAAACGAAAATAATTTCATGAGATCAATGCCAAGGTGGTATCCACAATTAGATTAAAATCCCCTCAGGCAGGAGAAATAAATGGCTTCTCTAATAAATGCTTTGAAACCACCATGGATGGAAATAGCATCCTAGCTTGTATCAGAAATAGTGTGGCCAGCAGGACTAGGGAAGTGATTGTCCCCCTGTACTCAGCACTGGTGAAGGCCACACCTCAAATCCTGTGTTCAGTTTTGGGCCCCTCACTACAAGAAGGACATCGAGGTGCTGGAGCGTGTCCAGAGAAGGACAACGAAGCTGGTGAAGGGTCTGGAGCACAAGTCTTGTGAGGAGCGGCTGAGGGAGCTGGGGTTGTTTAGCCTGGAGAAGAGGAGGCTGAGGGGAGACCTTATTGCTCTCTACAACTCCCTGAAAGGAGGCTGTAGCAAGGTGGGGGTCGGTCTCTTCTCCCTAGTAACAAGTGATAGGACGAGAGGAAATGGCCTCAAGCTGCGCCAGGGGAGGTTTAGATTGGATATCAGGAAAAATCTCTTCACCGAAAGGGTGGTCAAGCATTAGAATAGGCTGCCCAGGGAAGTGGTTGAGTCCCCATCCCTGGAGGTATTTAAAAGATGTGTAGACGTGGTGCTTAGGGACGTGGTTTAGTGGTGGACTTGGTAGTATTAAGCTAACAGTTGGACTCGACGATCTTAAAGGTCTTTTCCAACCGAAGTGATTCTATGATTCTATGATCTCTGAACAGTGTACACTGTTGTCCTCTCCAATAGTGATAATAACACGATCACCAAACAACATCTAGACACTCTATGCACTCTGCCTGACAGTTTTTGCAGTTACGTAGAGCCAGTGGCTCATTAGAAGCTCGGCTATCGGTTCTCTTTAACTCTGGTTTTCAATCAGTGCAAAGTTCTTTTGAAGGAGGAAAAATTTCTCATTAGTGACAACAACCAAAGCTGGACAAGTGGCCTTTTGTCCTTCTTATTAGTGTAGGTGCCCCAAACAGCTTCCAACTAGATTAAAAATATTTGTGAACAACTAACTATCCAAGAGTCTACTTTTGCAATCTTTGACTCCACAGAAGAATTATCTGTATCCCGATTTCAGTATCTTTGTGGTTGAAGCTAATGCGGTATTATGAAATGAAGACTGTTGTCAGTTTTGGGGAGCTTCCAGATGAAAATCTCTAGTGAGTAAGGGGTATCAACAAGTTCCTTTCCAAATGGCACATTTTATGCTCTTTGGGTTCTGAACAGTTATAAAAGGCAGGAAGGAATTTTGTAGCCTGGGAAAGATATCTCTATAAAATATTACTGGGTAGCTGATGTGCAAATCATTAATATAAAAGATTACAGTTATAGGAATGTAAAGCCTTTCAACTAGGATATGAATAATTGCCAGAGAGTAGGATAGAGTTACAGAAAATTTTCCATCATCAAAGAGAAGCTGTTATAGGTAAAATGATACAGAATATTGTTTGGAATTACATTAAATTATACTGAAATCTTTAAATCACTTTCCTTTTACAATCACTTTATATCTTCTACTTTCAAATATGTAATTTTTGAAAGTACAGCTTTTTGGAAAAGAAGAGATTGCAAACTGAACAGGACTAAATTTTAAAAGGCATGATATGTGCAAATATTTCATTTTAACTGGTGGCAGCTGTTTAAGGAAGTGAAAGGCTGATCAACTCTGTAATGGAAATAAAGCAGTCATTGAATACACCTCAGTGCTGTGGCAGGAGAAGGAACAAAGCAAAAGCATCTGAGTCCAAGGAGCCTCAAGTGGCCCCTGCTGTAAACATGCAGTTAACCAAGCTGTATGAGATGGGGAGCTATTCACTCCGCTCATAATAGGAAGAGTTAAGCGGACCATAAGTGTGTTTATGTTTACAGAACTGTATCTTTCTCCTCCTGCAGAAATGATTGTTCAGGGTCTCCGTTGAGCTGCCCTGCATCTTATCACTGTATTTTTTATTAGGCCATTAGCCTGCTGTTTCTACCTCACTCATGCATGACTTGCTTCAGGGGTCATGAAGGACCTGGTGTGAGTGAACCCTGGGAGCCCTCTTCTTCACACCAAGCAGGAGTGCCTGAAGGGCACCACGTAACCGTCCTTCTTCAGCCTCCTTTAACATTGATACACAAAACAAAGATAGCAAACCTCCAGACTAGACCCCAGTGTGAAGCTTTCCTACACAATAGACGTTATAGATAAAACCTAAACATTAAGGTAGGGGCCAGAACTGAAGTGACTGATAGCTTTTGTGTGGACCTGAACTGACTTTCAGTTAGGCCCTAATTGAAACATGAAATATTTAATAACAGTTCATTAAATGTCTTTGAACTGATATTTGTCAGGCATTCCAGTTTTATGAATTTTCCACTTGTCATTGTTTAAAAATTTTAATTTCTTTTTCGCCTGATTGCCACAGAGAAAGATAATAAATGACTAGCCCTGGAGCAGGATCCCATAGAACACTGCATGCTGGGACTTTCACAATACATTTCTGCTCCAGGGATCATGGCAGACACAGTGAGCTGTAGAGCTTATTGATGGCATGTCTCTGCCTCACCTCGTGTATTCCCTGTATAGAGCTATCGACAGATATTTGGCACCCTCCACCACCACCCCTCCTTCTGTCCTAACAGACAGGGCTTTCCACCCTCACAAAGGTGCTTGTCATGCTTGGCACCTGCTCCATACTGCCGTGGACCAACCAGATTTGCTCATTTTGGGATCTAGTTAAATCCCTTACTGCCTTATTGGATGAGTCATTTCATTTTTAGTGACTTCTTCTAAGTTTCCTGCATCTCCTTTTAACCCAGCAATAAAAAAAAAAGTACGGAAACCATGTCCTGGCATTGGGGCACTTAAACTCCATTTGAGCAAGTGTCTTGCAGTCTGACCTTGGGGACACAGTAAGAAACCTGCCGTTCTCTCAGCCTTGTCCCTTGAACTAAAAATGGAGGTGATCCCAAATCCCTTTTTAATGACTTTGAAGGCATGACCTAAAAAGCTGTTGAACTGGTAGGAAGATCAGTTTGATTTTTCAAAAGGGAGCATGGAACAGGTAGATGAAGATCAGGCAAGAAAAAAAGCCCAAAGACCTGAGTAAGAGAAGGGTAAAGCAGTTCCAGTATAATTCCCACTGAAGTCTCAAATCAGTGTTGCTATGAGAAAAATAAGATGTAACCAGACACCTTGGAACAGCCCACCTCTCCTTGTAACTGTCACGTAAATGGTTTTTTGGCAATGGCCAACTGTGTTGACTTGGTTTGAACCATGTGCACAAAAAGTCTATACACAGACTAATTCCATACCATCCAGAATTACTGGGGTGTTTGCAGTGTCTACTCCCACACTGTAATTTTTAATCCTGTTTCTTTCCCAGTTTCGAGGTCTGGAAACCTATCATCAGCTTTTATGCATTTTCCTCAAAATGTATAATCTTATTTGAGCTTCCTTTTTTGGTTTTTAATTTCATTGCACCTCTCCATATTGCATCATGAAGACCATCACTGTCCCTCTCTTAGAAAGTTACCTTAGACAATGTTTTCCTAACCTCCTCACCGTAACTTTTCCTGTAACTGGACATTTCCTTCTCAATCACTTCTTTTTAGAATTTAAAATCATTCATCCACTTGCCCCAGCAACCTTTTCACTCAGAGTCTTTCCTCCTCACTATAATTTTGACTTCTGAAATACAACAGCTCTTTTCATTGCAGCAACCTGAACTCCCATTCTTATAGACCTCTTCCATGTGTCCTGTGTGAGGTCTTATTTCAAACCTTAGCTACGAATACTTTCCACCACTATTCTAGATTGTCCTATCTTTTACGTCTTTTTTTAATACTAGTTGACTTCCTTTAAACCAGTAAAGCATTACGGGATATCATTTGTATAAAAGATGATTGTTTCTTTAAAGTTATGTCCAATTTTTGCTTGGTTCAGGATGGGGGTATTTTATGCCCAGAAGTTCATGATCTGAGGATGGATGTAGTTTAAAGGACAGAAAGAGAACCAGGCACATGGCCAGTTTTAGCCTACTTTTGAGAGAAGGCAGCAGTACTTTACGCCAAGTTTTTGGACTAACTCCCCATCAAATATGAATAAGATCAGATTTTTCACTCTAGCGAATTTTAATGAGGTATATTTGCTACCAAATAGTAAACATTTGCTGCACCTAATATCTCAGAAAATCATCTACTTTGTCAGTCTTTGAAGCCTCTCCCTGGGCAGAGTATATTCAAATCAATTCATTTTAAGTAATAGAGCACAAAGGAGTTTCTAAGATGTGGGTGGAAGTTGGGCCATTTATATAGAGGGCTATATGTGGTAGGGCTCCTGGGCAACAGTGGGAGTTGTTGATCAAGAACCTGACAAAGCTAGAAGCATTGGCAGCGTGAGAGCAGTCATGGCCATGAGGAGGACTCCAAGTCCAGGAATGGGGAAGAACAAGGGAAGGGAAGAGTTATGCAGAGCTTTGAAGAGAGCAACAAGAAGGCTTAATGTGATGCACTGTTGAATCACAAGCCAACAACCATCTTCTGTTGAACGGCGTTGTATTGTACTTTCTCTCTGTTTTCAGCAACAATTGTCACAGTTTATTCCTGCCACTGCAGTGCTATAAAAAGTTACATATTGTTATCTAAACACGAAGAGAGGGAGGGAAGTTAGACAGGTTTAGAAATCCACTGTTATAAAACCAGCAGAAACTGTGCTGGAGAGAGAGCCTGAAGGGGAGATTGTTCCCAGCTCCCCAGAGGCCTCCACCTGTGTCATCCTGTCCCACCTGGATGCTTTCTCCCCAGCTTAAACAGAGCCATTAGAGGGTTATATATCATCCCAGGGCCTGCATCGAAAGGTTCATTTTGCTAGTGCTGCATCATCATCCTCATCTCAGCTGTTTAGCGACACAGTGTATCAGTCAGATACATCATTGGAAGGGAGACGATTTGAGGGTAATGTATGTAACAGATAATACAATTGCAAAGCTGTTGGGGCTTAATTATGGGATGCGAGCAACCACTGCATCTGTACCACAACCACCTGGGAACACAGAGAAATGAATTATTTTCCATGTGCACGTCATATTGATGACTCTTTTCTATTGCTACTCTTGATACTGGCAGTAAATTAGATTAGACAGAAGGGGATTTTTGCCATTTCAGTCCATGCTAACTGAAAGGTAATTTTAAGTCTCTGCATATTTACTGAGTAAACTTCAATCTGGCAGCTTTGAACAAAGGAGAGAGAGGAGAGGAACGAAGGTTTTTTTAAATGCCACTGGCTTCCTTGTGCAACAGACTGTTAAATCCTATTAGCAAAGTTTCCCCAGGAGTAGCTACAATAAGTGAGGGATGTGGTACTCTCAATTGCTGTGATGCTTAAATATCCAAACATTTGGTTTGAGGACAATGTTTTAACTTTTTTTGGATAAAATCAGTGAGAAGACAAACTGTACTGCCCTTGAGGCCTCTGAATCCACCGAGTCAGCCCAAACCCTTCAGGAGAGTTTGGATGCTCTTGTGGTTTCAGAGCCTGATCTAAACATCAGAGATGTCAATGAGCAGTGTCACCTGAGCAGGCTTTCAACAAGGCTCTCCACACTTGAGTTGCCTCATTATTTAACTTGCAGAGAGGTGGCAAGTCACTGACACAGAGACACCAGGTAAAGGGATACTCTCTTTGCACAAGGAATTATGATTCTAGTGTTGGTACATGAGCAAGAAAATGCCATCTCAATCCTGATTGCTTTTGCAGAGCTGTCATACACCTATATTTTTCAGGACTTTGTGTTTTGGAGGCCTTCTTACTTGTACACGAGGAGGCATGGAAGGAAACTTTTTTATTCAACTCTTATCTTGTTTCAAGCATGACCATAGCTGTTCTCTTTCAGTACAGATTTAAATTCAACATTTTTTGAAGGAACAGTTTGGCTTCAGCTCCATTTCAAGGGGTGGGGGGAAGGAAAACCAAAGTGATTCAGTTTCAAAAAAGATTTCATGCTGACCAATTCAGTTCAGCTTCAGTTCAAGAAAAAAATATGTCTTTAAAACAGGTTTGCATTTGGGTTCAAGCTGAAGTCAACTCTCTGCTTGTAAATCCCATTTATCTTAGGAGGGAGGCATTCATAAGCAGTAAATAAGAGATAGTGCATAACAGTCACTCTAGACATAAAGCTCCACTTCAGCATCGTGAGGACAGTAACAGCTAACATACTTGTCGAACTGGGGATATTGAAGCAGCTCTTAATTTTCCTGAAACTAAAAAGACTCCCTTTTATAAAAATGAACACAAAAGAAAGACAACAAGGAATTGAGCATGATTATTTTCCAATAGCTATTCATTCAAAAAAAACATGACATCTAATGACATTGTGTTGGAAGAGCCAAACCAAATTGCTTGAAAAGATGAAGTGCTGCTTACTGAGTCAGGTTTTATTTGGTGGTCTCTCATCTTGGTACTGGTTTAGCTCGACCTTGCTTAGTTTAAAAGAGCTGCCAAAACACACAGTTGGGCAGTGACATTACTGCAAGTGTTTGATAAATTCTTCTTCTTTTACCTTCGGCCTTCTGATTTCCTGTAACTGATTGAACATTTCTACCAATGTGGCTAGCATAAAGATTAAATATTTTCCAGTAATGGATGTGAAGGGAAAGAAAAGATCAAATACAGATTACTTGCAAATATAAAATAAACAGCAGTCAAAGGCCTGAGTGAGAAGAGAGAGCCACTGTTCTGCTGTATTAGAAGAAACCTATATAATTTACTCAAACTGTATTTCACAGAATCATAGAATGGTTTGGCTTGGAAAGGAACTTTAAAGATCATCTAGCCCAAACCCCCTGCCATGGGCAGGGACATCTTTCAATAGATCAGGATGCTCAAAGCCCCGTCTGACCTGACCTTGAGCACTTCTAGGGATGGGACATCCACAACTCTGGGCAACCTGTTCCAGTGTTTCACCACCCTCATCATAAAAAATATCTTCCTTATCTCTAATCTAAATCTACCCTCTTTCAGTTTAAAACCATTGTCCCTTGTCCTGTCACTACAGGCCTTGGCCAAAAGTCTCACTCAATCTTTTTTATAAGCTCCCTTTAAGTATTGAAAGGCAGCTATAAGGCCTCCCCAGAGCCTTCTCTTCTCCAGGCTGAACAACCCCAACTCTCTCAGCCTTTCTTCATAGGAGAAGTGTTCCATCCCTCTGATCATTTTTGTGGCCCTCCTCTGGACCTATTCTAACAAGTCCATGTCTGTCTTGTGCTGGGGGCTCCAGAGCTCGCTGCAATACTCCAGGTGGGGTCTCACAAGAGTGGAGTCTCCCTTGACCTGCTGGCCACACTTTTTTTTTATGCAGCCCAGGATACAATTGGCTTTCTGGGCTGCAAGTGCACATTGCTGGGTCATGTTGAGTTTCTCATCAACCAACACCCCCAAGTCCTTCTCTTCAGGGATGCTCTGAATCCATTCAGCCCCCAGTCTTGTACTGATGTTGGTGATTGCCCTGACCCAGGTGCAGGACCTTGCACTTGGCCTTGTTGAACTTCATGAGGTTCATACAGGCCCACTTTTCAAGCCTGTCAAGGTACCTCTGGATGGCATCCCTTCTCTCTAGTGAATCAACTGCACCGCTCAGCTTGGTGTCATCTGCAAACTTGCTGAGGGTGCACTCAATCCCATGTCTTCCCATGACATCAATACTGTTTAAAGATTTTCTGCTCACTGCCTGCTCCATTCTGTTTTCTTGTTTAATGCAACAGGTTTCAAGATACGTTCTGATGTTGTCAGTTCCTTCTCCTTGCATCCTTACCTCTCTGTGCTTTTTCATGGCTGAAAACCCCAGAGTGCATCAAGTCATCAAACGATAAAAATGAAACTGGGGCAATATTTCAATATCCTGTTTGTTTTGAGAAAATATAGATCAAGATTGAGCCTTTATCCTAACTTAGCCACTAAGTCTATGCGACATGTCCACCTTGTGGTATCTGTCAAAGATGAGTTGATGGGTTATTTATCTCAAGTCAACTATGATCAAAATTATACTTAGCTTCTGTAGTATATAGTCACAATCAAAATAACCACTTGCATACTTTCATAACTGTAGTTCTCAACTGATGTTTCCATGTGTGACACTTCTCAGTATTTTATAGAGCCTTGTAGTGTGTTTGAACCCCATTGTCCATTCAGAGTTTCCTCCACAGAGTATATTACTGTTAGCTGCAATTAGTAAATTTTGTTTACAGTCTGCCAGGAGATCCATCTACCTGGCCATCTATACCCAAAAGACACCAGCACCTCTGAAGACAGGCACATGCAGGAAAGATCCTTCAGAAGGAAAGTGAATACATAATATCTCCATTATATATCAGTTTTATGAGTGACAGAAAGTGCTCAAGGGGTAAGATTTGAACTTGAGCAGAATCCCAAGCACAAAATGAGTCTCTGAGGAAATGTTTGTCTCCAAAGACAAGCAAGATCAAGACCCCAAGCAATGAAAGCAATTCTGAATACTAGAGCCTTGCCGGAGGATTACATCACAGCTGGGAGAGCTGAGCAAGTGGGTTGAAACAGAGTGAATCCCTTCAAGGTGAATAAATGTACACAGTCATAGAAGGACACCTTCATTTCCTACATTGTTGCTGTGTAAATTATGAATTGCATCTGTACATACATCCTCTACTTTTACCATAATAGCTGTCTGGGTTTGAGTGCTTGCAAGAACCAAGCTAGCCAGAGAGAGTGTCCCAAAGGGATCTGCAAAAACAGAAACAGGGGTGAATCCTTCATCCCATACCAGATCAAGGGAAATCCAGAAGTCAGAGGTATGCTCCTCCACTAGGCTGTGTAGGCTGCGTCCCAATTTTGGTGAGACAATATTAGCCAAGGCATGGGACAAGCAGTGCAGAACTCCTCTGAATGTTGTGACAGTCCCTGTGTTTAAACAGGTATTATTCAAATGTGTCTTTGTAAAGTCTTCAGCATAGCCCGGAGATGTTGCTTAGTTTTTGTGTATGCCTCAGTTGAATTTTCATACTAGAAGACGGCAATAGTGAAAAAGTAAAATGTCTGTGCTGTAACCTGGCTGGCAGCCCTCTGCCTTGTTACAGCCCTCAGGAGTTTCTGAGCATTGCAACAGATCAACTTCTGGTGGTTTTGTAACACTGGTAAATGCCCATCAAGGACATGCTTCAGACAGTGAAGGTCTAGTAAATTAATGCAGATTTGAAATGTGTTCTCTAGGGCTTATAAGTTAGTACTTTTTATTTTAAAAGTACTATACACTTCATCACAGTCCTTCAATAACACATACACACAAAAAATCAGGCAAATCAATCCCTAATGTACTGGAATCATGCCAGTAATTAATCTGTTTAACTACTGGGACTGAAAGAACAGATGGGAAAATGCATCCCTTTTCACCTGAAATAGCAGTGTTGTATCTTGCGTTCACAAGTCTCTAACAGCTCTGTAATATTATTTTACAATTTAGTCATGACAGATGTAACTCTAGTCACTGTAACTGACCTCTTCCATAACATGTGATGATTCATTATGCTTAAGTCCTTTTAAAATTTGGATCCAAAAAAGAGAGAAAAGAGAAAGGAGAAGCTGAGACAGCTGTGACTGTTTAACCTGGAGAAGAGAAGGCTTTTTATTAATGTATATAAATACCCGAAGGGAGAGTGCAAAGAGGATGGAGCCAGGCTCTTCTCATTGGTGCCCAGTGCCAGGTTCAGGGGCAATGGGCACAATCTGAAACACAGAAGGTTCCCACTGAACATCAGGAAACACTTTTTTACTGTCAGGGTGACCGAGCACTGACACAGGTTGCCCAGGGAGGTTGTGGAGTCTCCATCCTTGGAGATATTGAAAAGCAGGCTGAACTTTTGCCATCCTGGGCAACTAGTTCTTAGTGGCCCTGCCTGAGCAGGGAAGTTGTACCAGATGACATCCAGAGGTCCCTTCCATCATTAGTAATTCTGTGAGAAAAGAGGGAAAAGAGAAAGCAGAAAGAAGAAAAGAGAGATAAAGGAAAAAAGAAAAAGAGAGGAAATAAGGAAAAGGAGGTATGCTGGTTTTGGCTGGAAGAGAGATAATTTTCTTCATGGCAGCTAGTATGGGGCTATGTTTTGGATTTGTGCTGAAAACAGTGTTGATAATACAGGGATGTTTTCGTTATTGCTGAGCAGTGCTTACATAGAGTCAAGGCCTTTTCTGCTTCTCACCCCACCCCACCAGTGAGTAGGCTGGGGGTGCACAAGAAGCTGGGAGGGGACACAGCTGGGACAGCTGATCCCAGCTGACGAAAGGGATATCCCACACCACAGGACGTCATGCTCAGCATATAAAGCTGGGGGAAGAAGAAGGAAGCAGGGGACATTCGGAGTTATGGTGTTTCGTCTTTCCAAGTAACCATTACGTGTGATGGAGCCCTGCTTTCCTGGAGATGGCTGAACACCTGCCTGCCAATGGGAAGCAGTGAATGAATTCCTTGTTTTGCTTTGCTTGTGTGCATGGCTTTTGCTTTACCTATTTAACTGTCTTTATCTCAACCCACGAATTCTCTTACTTTTACTCTTCTGATTCTCTCCCCCATCCCACTGTAGGGGAGTGAGCAAGCGGCTGTGTGGTGCTTGGTTGCCGGCTGGGGTTAAACCATGACAGACAGACAGACAGACAGGAAGGAAGGAAGGAAGGAAGGAAGACTAGTTTTTAAAGATTCAAACAAGGACGAATGTTCAGTTGGTCTAAATCAGTCAGAGGAACTTGTCTAATGGTGCCTATTTATTTTCTCTTCAGCAAACACATTTCCTGTCAAATCATGTGGGAGCTCCCACACAGTTTCATGTTTCTCCTATTCTGATCAAGGATGTATCTGTCTTTGCTTATACCAAGCGATAACTGTCCTCAAGGTACTAAGCAACTGAAGAGAAAACAAATGATTGAACACATCTGCTGAAGTAAAGAACAAATATTACAGTTAGGAGCATCTTATCCCCATCTCATATCAGGTACTACATACAAGCCATTAAAATCTCGGGCTAGGGCCTACACCAGCTGGCCTCTGTTTCCCTTGTTCTCTCAGGAATTAAAGCTTACATCATGCAAACTAGACATTCATCACCTACCATTTAGAATCTTATTACTTTATTCTGATTCATACTTGATCAATAAAATAAAAAGTACATTAACAATGAAAAAATACAGAAATATCTACTAACTTCCGATTAACCCCAGTTCCTTTTTACCATCTCTACCGTATAAAGGTACATCAAATTGCAGCCTACTCCTGATGCACAAAGTATTAGGAACACAAGAGAAATATAGCAGAGCACCTGATCATTAAACCATGACCATTAAGAACTATTAATGCCATAATGAACCATCCTCCTTGGTATTAAAGAACAATATGTATGTTAATTCAACTATCCCAAGTTATTATGCTAAAAAGCTATGCATGGTCGAGTCCTTTATATAAGTAATAAGAAAAACCACTATTGGTTTTGGGGGATTTTGGAATGCTAGCCATGAAATTAGGACATTTTTAATCCATTGGTCCACATTTGTTGCCTCCAAGCTTCTTAAAAGAGATGATGTTTGATCAGGTGGTGTTCCATTTATTTTCAAAATATTTTAGAATATTAGGAAAATTCCAAGGAACTGGTGTAAAATGCATATGATCCAATATTTTAAAAGAAAAATGTGGGCAATTACAGGACTAAATTTCTGTCTGACATGTATCCTGGGGAAAAAAAAATAGCCTGCCTAATATGAGAATTGATTAATAAGTAATTAAAGATGGTAATATGTAAATCAGAATTCAAGTGTAAGAACAGATCTTGCTAAAATAATACAGTGTATTTTTTCCTGAGATTGCAGGCTTGGATAAAAAACCCAATAATGTCAAAACAGTAGAAATCACTATGGTTTTTCGCTTTACACCAGAACCAACTTGTAAAAGAACTAGGAGGATATAAAATGAATATGTAGATGTTGAACTTTTTACAACTGGTTGACTGCTAGTCTTTGACAGAATGTATATTTAGTTGGATTTCTAAGCAGACAGTACTGAAAAGAGAGGTCATTGAGACAGAGCTACCTAATAAAGCAGACACACAAAAAGTATGCTTTTATCAACTGTCAAGTTATATATGAATGAATAAAGAATAATGTATTATTTCCCTTACCTCTCAGAAATTAGTCACTTTATACAAAGTCATGACTTCTGAGCGTAACGTAGTCATAGAATCATAGAATCATAGAATCATCAAGGTTGGAAAAGACCCTTAAGATCATTGAGTCCAACCGTCAACCTATCACTGCCAAGTCCATCTATACCATGTCTTCAAGCACTGTATCTATCCATTCTTTAAATACCTCCAGGGATGGAGACTCAACCACTTCCTTGGGTAGCCTGTGCCAGGGCCTGACCACCCTTTCGGTGAAGAAGTTTTTCCTAATATCCAACCTAAACTTCCTCTGGCGCAGCTTGAGGCCATTTCCTCTTGTCCTATCACTCATTACTAGGGAGAAGAGACCGACCCCCACCTCGCTACAGCCTCCTTTCAGGCAGTTGTAGAGAGCAAGAAGGTCTCCCCTCAGCCTCCTCTTCTCCAGACTAAACAACCCCAGCTCCCTCAGCTGCTCCTCATAAGACTTGTGCTCTAGACCCTTCACCAGCTTCGTTGCCTTTCTCTGGACACGCTCCAGCACCTCAATGTCCTTCTTGGAGTGAGGGGCCCAAAACTGAACACAAGATTTGAGGTGCGGCCTCACCAGTGCCGAGTACAGGGGCACTATCACCTCCCTGGTCCTGCTGGCCACACTATTCCTGATACAAGCCAGGATGCCATTGGCCCTCTTGGCCACTTGAACACACTGCTGGCTCCTGTTCAGGTGGCTGTCAACCAAAACCCCCAGGTCCTTTTCTGCCAGCCAGCTCTCCAGTCACTCCTGCCCAAGCCTGTAGCGTTGCATGGGGTTGTTGTGACCCAAGTGCAGGACCCGGCACTGAGCCTTGTTGAACCTCATACAGTTGGCCCTGGCCCAACAATCCAGCCTGTCCATGTCCCTCTGTAGGGCCTTCCTACCCTCCAGCAGATCGACACTTCCACCCAACTTGGTGTCATCTGCAAACTTACTGAGGGTGCACTCGATCCCCTCATCCAGATCATCAATGAAGATATTGAACAGGACTGGCCCCAATACTGAGCCCTGGGGAACACCACTCGTGACCGGCCGCCAACTGGATTTGACTCCATTCACCACCACTCTCTGGGCTTGGCCGTCCAGCCAGTTTTTAACCCAGAAGGGTTAATATAACTCCTGGATACATAATTTGAGGATTTCTGAGTGTATGAACAGAAATTATACAGCCTCTCAATTTGATAAGGTATCACAGCTGTAGGATTACTCCTTCTAGTTCTGGTCTCTACACTTCAGGATGGGTATCAAAATATTAGGAAGATCACATGGGTAACTTAAGCTGCCCACCAGTTATCACATACAGAACTGAAAGGTGAATTAAGCATTCCTCTATCTCACAGGCAATCACACAGAAAGATCTAGCCTAGTTTAGACAAGCTCAGACAAGAGGTAAGTCATGAACTTTCATCAGGCAAGGTAATTAACCATCAAAACAACTTACCAAGAGCTATGATGGATTTTCTATCACTGGAAAATTTTAAATCAATATTGGATGTTTTTCTGAAAGTTACATCACAACTCAAGCAGAGATAATGGGCTTGAAAAAGGAATCAGTTAAAGCAAGTCCTATGGCTTGGTCTATGCATTTCACACTGGATAATTACTATAGTTCCTTCTGGCTTTAAGAGCTGCTACACTAGGAAAATAGCAACACATTTGAGAGTTGTAACTGGGATTTGAGGATTAGCATGCAACATTTTTCTGCTTAACACTTGAGTGGATGACTTGGGTGTCCTTGTTGTGGTCAGAGTACCTGATGAGACAGTGACTTGTAAATTCTGTCATGTTTACTGTTTTCAGTATGTGTGTATATATAGATGTATCACTGTTTGGGGCCTATTTTACATTATCAACCTGATGTTGAAACTTTTGGAAAAGCTGGAAAGTAGAATCCTTAGTTTCACAGAGCATCTTGAGTATAATGTGAGGTCATGGTCCTTCGGCTTCTCATTGAAAGTTCTCAAAATGGGCTATGGAAAGCTTAACCATCTGTTCAGACTTTCTCGGTCATAGATATTGACATTTGCTAAAGGCAGCTCCACATTTCCAAAGCAGCTCCCTTCTATCCAGTCACTACAGCTCCAAGCCGAACAAACCTTGTGAAACCCAGTTCCTGCACCAATCTTTACTACCTAATTTGGATCGCTTTTCCCAAGTGTCCACTTCTGGTTTCCATAAACATCCTCTGAGACCCTGAGCAAAAGGTCATTGTATACCTTCTGCTATCAATACCCAGCTGTTTATCTTAACTCATTTCATACATCTTTCAACTGCTTATCTTCTCTGTTGAAGCGTTAAGTCTTGGCTATAAAGACCAATTAATCAATTAACCAATGCATAATATCTTATCATGAGGACCATGATTTAATTGTTACTATAGTGCCATGCATCAATAAGTTAACAAAGAACTCATGAAGTTCACAGAACTCACACTGTGAGAGATAATGCAGAGCACATTAAAATATCTTTTTTTAAATATATTCATTTAAATCATATAAATCCACTCTGAAGCTCAATTTTTACTCTGTCAGAGGTCTTTTATTATGTTATTATAATCACATGTAGCAGCAAGAAATCAGGGATGGAAATCTATCCATAACACATTGTTGTTTAACCCGGCAGGCAGCTAAACACTACACAGCCGTTCACTCACTCCCCCCGCGGTGGGGTGAGGGAGAGAATCAAAAAAAAAGGTAAAACTCGTGGGTTGAGATAAAGACAATTTAATAGGACAGAAAAGGAAGGGAAAATAATAATTATGATGAAAGAATATACAAAACAAGTGATGCACAATGCAACTGCTCACCACCCACTGACCGATGCCCAGCCAGTTCCCGAGCAGCAGACCCCTGGCCAGCTTTTCCCCTAGTTTGTATACTGAGTATGATGACATATGGTATGGAATATCCTTTTGATCAGTTGGGGTCAGCTGTCCCAGCTGTGTCCCCTCCCAACTTCTTGTGCACCCCCAGCCTACTCACTGGTGGGGTGGGGTAAGGAGCAGGAAAAGTCCTTGACTTAGTGTAAGCACTATTCAGCAGTAATTAAAACATCAGTGTGTTATCAACATTATTCTCATCCTAAATCCAAAACACAGCACTATACCAGCTACTAGGAAGAAAATTAACTTTATCCCAGCCAAAACCAGGACATACATGTTAGTTAACGGTTTTCTAAGTGCTTTGAAAACAGTCTGCTTCCACAAGTGTACGGTGCCTCCACACTTAAGTCTTCATTGAAGTGTCCTTACCACAGGCAGTTTCATGATGACTGGTCAGGCTTAGTCACACTTTACTGTATATCTGCTCTACAGTGCTTGATATATTCTAAAAAGCCAAGAATATGACAAACAGTAATTATTAAACACCAGCCTAGGTGCAAAAAAAAGCTTTATAGAGATTAATAAAGCTACAAGGGTAATAAAGCAAGACCTTTCAACTCATGGAAAAAATAATCCCTTTTATAAGATTTCTGATATTTAGGGTTATTGAGGCTGGAATGACTTTGTCTTAGTTATTGATTTCCAAGTCTATGTGATTATTGCTCTTTAAATATTGCAGAGTCATACTGTGCCTTGCTGCAGACTCTAAACCAACAAGCAGTAGAAAGGCCACTTGAGTCCGAAAGCCAAGAAATACCATGTGAGGTCTTTTTTTTCATCTTCAGCTGACACATGAAACTTCTGTTTAGACCTCTTCCTTTGTCAAAAGTGAAATTACATACCCCCTACCACCCTTCCTCCCTCCAGCTTGTTATGCAGTGATTAGCAGCAGTCTTGCTAGACAATTATTTCTTCCTTTGTATTAATCAGTAGGAGCAGAGTGACTCACTCCACCACAGAACATGAAAGTCCTGTTAGGTCATCTGGCCTTCCCTCCACTGGAGCAGGAGATATAAGCTGGTGCTCAATGCAGTCAATGCTCAAATATCTCTACCTACTCTTTTTTCAGCCTAATAGATAAGTTATCAGGGAAGTTTCTCCTTAGCCAGTGATTTAGAAGTTTTTATTTTCACTTCAGAAGCGTGTAGATGAAGAAATAATCTGCCCAGTAAACATTTCAGGGAACTGTAATTTCAAGTAGCTGAAAACTACACTGTTGAAAGACCCTTCTATACTGTCAGAGTAGTCTAAAGACAGCTTTGGTCTGTCTTAGCATAATGAGAGCCAGGCTCAGAAACCAGAAAACATCATGATGCCAGAGGCCTCAGCCTGGCACGTAGTGTAGCATCAGGTAGGTGCATGCCATGATGCCCTCTGGGAACAGGGAGCTACACCAACGTCCCACACACACACACACGCACATGGAGAACCTGCCACAGAGAGTGAAAGCTGCAAACTAGCATCAGTCACTTGCTTTTGTATAGAAAGCAAGAGTTTGCCATCTCCAAGACTAGACCGCATGAAATTCCAGCTGTGTTGTGCTCTGCACATCAACTCTCCCTATTGCCCTTCAAACTCAAGAAGAAAGGAGATTTTTATTTGCTCTCGTCAAGAGCTACAAGAGCTGCTCTCTTGCTTAAACAGCTCCTTCACCCTCCCCTGAATGAGGCTGCGCTTGGACAGCAGGCAAAGGGAGATTGATTTTACAAGAATGCCTGTGAAAGGGAGACCCGTTGTCCATAAGGGGCATAGAAAGAGTGTAATAATTATTACCATCTTTTCAGTGGTCATTAACAGATCCAGAGAAGAGAGGAAACTGTGTGGGATATCTAATGTGGTAGAAAAGAAAACCTAAGCCATTGCTGATATCTTAATATCTGTGCAGTATTTAGCAGAAGAGTCTTACCATGCTTCACCCTCTCAGTTGGGAGAAATTACAATGCCATATGAATAATAGATGAAGTGCTATTTTGATGATGTAAATTAGTATTAATGCAGAAGATTATTTTAATAGTGTGCATAAATGGAATTTTCAGTGCTGAAAGGAACCCTAATTAAATCTGATTCTTTCAACCATTCTCTGCTATGCCACTCAGCATTTTGGCAGGGGGGAGGCTGTTTGTTTTCTCTAACACTTATTTCTGTCTCCTATTTAAATCATTTATTGTTATATTTAGTCACTACAATCAAAAAGTAAAATAAAAACCTAATGATGAGGTCAAACAAGAAGCCTTTTAATAATGCAGAGCACGCTGCACCAGAAGGAAAACATGCCAGCACCTAGGGAGAGTCATACAGGGGACAGGCATGCTTTAATGCTAGGAAGCTGGAGAAACTACTTTCCATTCCTCTTGCTTGTTTCCCTGTAACAAAACTTGGAATTTCATCAGCACAGAACAGCCAAGAACACTATTCCTGCAGAAAGCACAAGGGATTTTTCTGCCTTGACCTTAGCTTTGCCTGTTCTATACAACAGGGTCACACTCGTACAGTGATATGCATTCACCATCACCTGTAATTGGAGCACTGCATTAGCTCTGACTCAGGAAAAACAGTCATATAACATCTTTCAAGGGTCTTTGTCCCACAGCAATTTCCCATTCAGCACGCATCTACCTGAATCCCTGTTCGCATAAGACTGACCAGACTATTTGGACCATCCTTCTGCAAGCTCAAGTGCTTCTAAATTGCATTTTCTAATCCACATGCAGGAAAATAATTATATCAATGAGATCACCCAGGAATGCTTAAGACAGTGAAAAGCATGGCCGGCCTGTTTGCATTGCAGAAAGTGCAAAGCCAGGAAGACGCTATGATAATTTGATAGCTCTTTTCAAGCTCCACTTCTCCTCCTTCATAAAGGGTGTAGGATCAGGATGAATCAATAAAAGGTGTTTACTTACCTTAAAAGTAATTTTTTTTTTTTTTTTTTTTTTACCCCTAGAATAAATGAGTGTGGGTCAATACTACGTGCCTTTCTCTCTCTGAACAGGCAGAGCAGCTGAATCAGCCCTGCTGTGAAAAGACCATATCAGTTATTGATAATGACAACAGCAGTAATGTTGTATGTAGGCTCTTTTCACTGCAATTCTTTTGGGGCAGTGGCTATATTTTATTACATTCTTTATGAAATGGTTAATACATTCTGAGGTGTTGCACAGTACTAGATTACACAGAACCTCACCTTCCAATGATTGTGGCTTGCTCTTCCTTGGAGAAAGAGTATTCAGACAAGAGAGCAATCTCCCAGGTTATGTTCCCAGTGCTCAACTCTTCCAGATGCTACATGATAACAAAATATCCATCATTACATGTTCACCTTCTACAATGTGTCTTTCTGCTATACTGTGAAGAAAATACACTTGACCAATCCTGACCAAAAACAGCCAGCTGACTCCACTTTCACAGAAAATTAGAATTGTAGTCAATGTTCCTACTGTCCCTCTTTGAGAAACATTACAAAACATAATTTACCAGAGCTAGGATTAAAATTTCGGTTCTCTGATGAGATCCTGATGTCTTGTGGCCAAGAGCAGCTCCACCAAAATCAATGAAAGGAATAAGGGGAAAAAAATCAAGACCTAGAAGAAGAAATCCAGGATCTAGAACACACATGCAAAGATCCAGGATAGTAATAAAAATAAGAGTTCCCTGTACATGCAAGAACAGTAGAGGCCCTTGAAGTACAGCCATCTCTTCAACTCTACATGCGCTGCACGTAGAGTGCAGTGGCTGGAGGCTACTCTACCTTATAGCAGGGGCCAGTCACTGTCCTCCACAGCCCCTGCTCAAAGGCGGTTTAAAGCTATGATTGCATCTACGTCCACACAGAAGTAAGGTACAGTATTACTGTACAGCCTGTCAAGTGCTAGTCATTTGAGCAATATTTATGGGCATGTATTGTGATATGAAGCATAATAGACAATAACAAAATATTGATGGCATATCCATCTGAAGAATCATCATTTATTTGTTTTGTGATGGGGCTGTTTCATAATTTATTGCAAAGTTGCTTTGTGCTGTAAAATGCATTATCCAATTGTTTCTAATGTACGATCACAATACATTATTGCAAGCACTGAGGTTAACCTCAGGTGTTTAGCATTTTTAATTTGGCACAGCTCATAAATGAGAAGGCAGGAGTGACTAACCCATTTTGGTAGAAATTTAAGTTACATGAGAACGATAGATGCTGTCAAACTGGAGGGACCATTGACAACAGACTGTGTAGCCTTTGCATTCAGGAGACAGAACGAGTCTTATTTCAAGCTGCTTTGCTTTTATTCTGGTGATGTTGATACAGATATAAATGCCTATTTATGGAGGTCAGGAGTTTAGGTTTTTGCTGTCCTCCTGGGGCTTTCAGTAACGTCCTCTCCCAGATACAGGTAGAGATTACCAGCCCTGCAGGCCCAGGCTTCCCCCTCCATAGATGCTACTGGTTCCTCAGACCTGTCAGCAGAGCAGATGATATCAGTGCACCTCAAACTACCTCAGTAAAAATGAGCTGGGTTAACAAAGACTTATTGTTCAGAAGAATTCAGAGAGCTACACCCCCAGGCCATGGAAAAAAGCAAAGGGGTACAGCCACTGTGATCACGCCACAGGTACTTGTACTGTACACATCTACCCACCAATCAAGTCACATCTGTTTCTCCTCCTAAATCGCATTTGGCTACTAAAGACAACATCATCTTCAAGTGTGCAGTCGCTACTTTTGTCTCCTCCAGATCTCTCCCTCAAGACTCACCTTTTCAAAGATGTCCACAAAATGCACCACCTGACTGCTGATAGCCAGCTCTAACAGTTTGCTCCAGGGAGGCAGCATTGCTCGTTTGGCCCACACATTATCCACTCTCCACACCACAGGTTTTTGTGGGGTTTTTGGGGTGTTTTCCTCCCCCAATTAATTGCATCCAACCATGGAACTAGATTAGGAGGATAAACATTTATTGACCAAGTACCACCTACACATTTCAGACCTGGGTGCAACTGCAGCACAAAATGAAGTGCAGAAAAAAGATCCTCAAGCGAGCCAGTAAGTTCACAAACCCCAGCATGGGTATATGGAAATGTCAATTCAGGTCCAGCACCAATAAATCTATTTCAACACTGTTATCTGTGGATAGCTCTAAATTTCTCCTATGACTTGCATTGTGTGGCTGGAGTGTGCCTCCACTGTGCTCTCCTTCAGGGCCAATGCCAGGGTGAGATTTTTCAGTAAGACCTTCACTTTGCACAAAAATGGGAGGTTAAAATAATATGTAGCTAATAATTAACTCATTTTTACATAATTTTAAATTTCTCATAACACTATATTAAAAAATACAGTGCAGTCACAGACCTAAAGGTATATTATTGCCATCAGTGTCATAAAAATTGCTCTCAGAGAAGCAATAATGAGAACTCCAGCATTGCATATTCTCAGCCAACTTTCAGGATATGTAATGTGTCACTGCTACTTGTCTGCAGTCATTAAGGAGGTCATCTGACAAGACAGACCTGAGCTTGGACTTCAATATTTTTATCATGGAAATTTCAGCTTCACTCAGATGTGTTGACCTGAAACATGCACTTAATCAAAAGGGAACTCCACTCAGAAAGTGAAAGCTGAGTTTTTTCCAGTAATGGCTAAAAATATGGTTGACGTGGCTGTGCATTTAATTGCACATCTGTTTGCAAGGTTATAATTTCCATTCCAGGTCACTGACATTTACTTTCAAGACACTTCCAATCTGATTAGAAATTCTGCATATAAGTCTAGCAACTAAGAAGCTAGCGAAGAGGTGAGTATGTTGCAGCTGAAGACAGAAAGTCACATCTCAAAATCCTCCTTAGCATTTTCCAAATACTCTGACTATATCATCTTAGGAAAGTTTATTTATTCTTTGCCTTTCTTTTGCAATATAGACAAAAGAAATCTGTGTTGAACTAGGTTATCTAAGCTCAAGCTTCATTCTGAGAACACTTACTGATGAAATATTTTATGTCAGTTTTCCCTTCACCTTGAATTTCAAGATTAAGACCTTTAAGTTTGGATGTCAGCTGAACAGTGAAAGCCGAACCAGACAGCTGTGGAGGACCACTGAGGAGTTCATACTGCTTACCTCTCTCATCCAAGAAGTGGCATATTTCTGGAAGAAGATTTTGAAGCCTTTTCAGTGTTTTTCCTTTTCTGTTGCACTGTTGTGTGGAGAAGGTAGGCAGCTGTAATGTGCACTATTAAAAGACCATTTTTAAAACGTAGGTAATGGAATCTGACAGGGATGAAATCTGCTGTCCTCAAGATGGTCTGTGCTACCAAAGGACTGCTATTAACCTTAGCAGGGACTTACAAGCCCTGGAAAGATAACTCTTGTGCAGTAGATTGGTATCATCACTGAGGCAAGGGAAAACCACCAGCTGCTGTTATTGAAACAAGTTATGGAATAAGAACTTCCATGTCTTCCATCTACCTTATGAATAGCAGAAAAATGTTTCCTCCCAGTGTTTTCTTTTGTTAGTTTTAAACAGTTCTCCTTTGAAACCGTGCTCTATGGACACTATTCAAAGGAGTACTGGGGTGTGTTGACAACAGCTGCTGACTCGTTTAAGAGGAAGACAGTGAGCGTGCATGCTTCCAACTTTTTTCAATTTCCCCTCAGATTTTCCTGTTACAACTTCAATTTTCCTTGCTGCCACACTCCTAGAAATCTGGATACCACACATAGCATTCAGAAGATATATTTATAGTTATCGGAAAATAAGTTTACGCTTGCAAGGTGACCCTCTTCTACCAGTTCGACATCTTCATTGCATTTCTTTTGGCACAGACTTCTGGTGCAAGACATAACTATTGCAGCTTCAGGTTTCATTCCTAAATATGTGAGTCGGACCAACGCCAACCTCAGACCTGGAGGTATATCAGTTCTTCCACTTTGGCTGGCCTCCTGGATGCGCTGTTTGGAAGACTCAACTATGTTGAAAGGAAGGTTCTCTCCAGCCCTTTCTCTGCACATCACGTTAGATAATCCTTGATTAAAACTATGTAAACCGATGTAGGACTAGGACCCCTTTGTTCAACTTCTATTCCAACGTCTCTGCTATCTTTGACTGAACAGTAAACTAGCTTCAGTAAAAGATATGATTAAGATTTTCTTTTCAGTGACGTGATATTTGAAGATGGGGAAGGCCTAGAGGCAACATGGAAAGTGTTCTGGATGAGGTTCTTCATTACATACACATTCATCATAGTATCGCCTTTAAAGAGAGAAAAACCTCCTCGCATTGCAACCTCTCCCTCAGCCAGGAACCCCAAGGGGATGGAGGCATCTAAGCTATATGCTTGACTCAGACATACGCACTCTGCAGAGGGCACTTGAACACACTCCTCTGCTCAGACACTGCTTGGTTGTTTAATGCCAGGCTGTGTGTGACTGTCTGCCCCATGGGGTGGTAACCTCTCCCCATTGAGTCTGCAGGGATCCTAGATGCCACACACACTTCCTTTTTCTCACCATGCAGGGTGGCAGGGCAGGGGGCACAGATATCCAGTTTTTTATCCTCTGACACCTAAATTGGACATGCTTATGGTGTTTTTCCAGATCTTGTCCTTTGGTTTAATTTTTGCACCTGCTGTCAGCAGAATGCTGAACAAGCCTCTGGAAAAGCAAAAGGTAGGTATCCTGAACTAGGAGCATTGATGGATACTTCAGAGATTACTTGGCCTTAGCTTTCTGCATTTCTAAAATTCAGATAATGATTGTTACTTACCTTGAGGGCATACTGGGAAGCTTAATTCATTAACTGTGTTCATAAAGTAGAGCAGTATCTTTTGGCTCCTAATTTAAATTCAGTAGCCAATGTTAAGTTCCTAAATCAATATGTAGAGATGTGAACAAAAAGGATTTGTCTTTCAAAAGAGTTTGGGTCCATTCATCTCTCAGCAAGAACTCTCCTACTCTCTCTACTTTTAATTGACTCAGTTGAGAATTGAGAACCAAACATCTGACCATTATGATCTAAATTTGTGTTTATCACTGCAAAAATCCAGCCTGAATAACATGGCTATTATACTCCCCACAACAGCAGCTATCTATGATTAAAGTGTTATTCTCATTAACTTCATTATAAGCCTCTGCAATCAGAAGATACTTCACTGACGGGATCTTTTTGAGACTGCCTCTGCCCTGATTAAATGTCTTTGGTGCATATTTGCAATTACATTTCAGCGAACATACATATATATATGCGAACATTTCAAATGTCGACACCATAGTCTTACCTCTGCAGGACCATGGAGTAGTTTTATCTCCTCATAAGCCAGAGAGTATGTTGTCTTTTTCTTTCCTTGATTTCCTCCCTATTTCATGGAGCATCTGTCCATAGTGTTCTCACATTATAGGAGGACTGGAAATGATCTGGACCTACATGTCAAATGTAGCTTTCCCCACCCCCCACCCCTCTTATCCTCTCATTTCTTTTTAGATGCCAACTTCATTCCTTTCAACTTCCTTTGAAGCAGCTGATCCTTTCAGGTGATGCCATTGGTTTGACAAGGACACCTAAATCATTGAATATAATATCATTGTCATTCTTCAGGGTTTCTGCTAGCTGCCTAGAGGGATGACGGAGGAACAGTTTCCATCTTAGGTATAATTTGTCTCCTGGGATGCTTTAGAGGAAGATTTTACCTCTCTCTGAATCACTGCAGATTGCTACAGACAGGCATAGCTGATAAGTTGTCTCTTTGCTGGTGATTCTCACTGACACACTCATATCCGGGGGGGAGGGCATATGCCCCTCAGATCAGAGTGGTGTAGAGTGCTGGAGTTGGATTTTCACCTTTGTCTGGAGCATTTTGCACTGCTTGCCTCCTATGAGTAGTGGAGGATGTCATGGCAAAGCCCTTGGTCTTCTTTGCATGCCATGCTATAATGGTGGCATTTGATTTTTTCATTATCAGTCTGGGCACAGGTTGTTATAAATGGTTTATTGGCCTGTGAAGGCAAGTGAAATAAATGTTTTATACACCTTTCTACACTACACATTTATTATACACTTCTTTATAATTGTAAGGAATTGAACTTGTTGAACCAAGTAGTCCAGTCTGCAGTTTGCATGTTCACTTTGGTGTGACTAGTTGTTTCATCAGCCAAACTCTTTCAATGGATTTTTCAAATCTCCTTATGCAATTAATTTCTAATTATTGCTGCACTCCTTTGTGTGTAAAGATTACAACAACCTAGTCTAGTTGAAGTTTTAACCACTTGTTGAAGTGGTGAACTTGCAGTACAGTCTGCATTCAGATAAGCCACTTGAGCCCAGTTGAGGAAACAATCCCATTTCAGGGAAGCATTTAAACACATACTCAAAAATAATTGCTTGAGGTGACTGGGATTATGATGGCTGGATTTACAAGGATTTCCAAGACAAACAGGCCACTGGGATAATGCAGTTAAGGCCTCCCCATGTTTACAGTTAACAGAGCACCCAGGAATGATGTGACTAGCACTTTGCTCAGATGATACATTAAAATGTAGGAAACTAATTAAGCAACCAGGCTTAGATTTACTGGGTAGGAAGGGAAAATCGCTGCCTTAGAAAGCATCCTTACTCCTGGCTGTCGTGCAACTCTAGCTGCTCATCTGACTTGCTGAATTTGCAGCACAGCTGGATCTAGCCTGGCCCAGTGGTCACTTCCAGCTGCTTTGGTGTTTTCAGACTCATTCTGAGAGAAGATCTCTGAATTTCTATGGTTTCCCTAATGCTAAAGGTTCAACAGTCTGGAGAATGGCCTTATTTTTCCCTCATGTGTGATACCATGACATGTCTCTCAGTCTCTTTCATTTCTATTTTTCTCCACTATGAAATAGCCCATAACTCTACCCACCACCAAGCTGTGGTAAAAACAAACCCGTTTGTAAGAGTGAAAGCCACTTCTGTTTCTAAATACTCCCACTCTTTCTAGATTGTGGAGGGGGAATGACAATGAATATACCAGGATTCGTCCTTGTTTCCTGCTAGGACTTTTACACTTGTTTTGACCCTTTGTGTTAAGATACTGGGTTAATATCTGGGCAATGCCTGGAGTCTCCAGTGGGAGGTTTGAACCCACAGCATTATTAAAATGAGCTGTAGTTCACTTTACCGGAAAAAAAGAAATTATTAAGGAGCAGACAGGGCACAAGGTTACATGAGCCAGTCTAACCTTTCTTATCTTCCTTTAGTGTCAAAACCTTGTTCTCAGGAATATCTTTCTCATGCTCCTCATTTGTCTTCCTCTTGGGTGGTCAACAGCAGAAGCCCAGACTGCAAGTCAGGTGGTAAGAAGATTTCTTAGCAGGGTTTGAAGTCAACAAAAATCCAGAATCACTGGAGCCAAAGCTGCGAAGACCTGCCAAACCTGCTCTTAGCTTAGCTCTGCTAGAGGAAATTACTACCTATCCTTACACCCTGCTTTCCATCTTCCTTTCCTTTGTTTCCCTAAGCAAAAAAAATCAAAAAGTTCTTCGTTTACAACTGTATAAGTGCGATGTCAGTGGCACTTTGAGCATTATACTGTATTAAGTACTCCATGCACTCCTCAACAAAATAATTGAGAGAAAAGATCTTGAAAGGCTTTGTATTAAACAAGTGAAGACAAGAGGAACACAACACACTAGAGACGCTGATAAACAAACAAAGGCCTTATCCGAACATATGTCTGTAACCATTTTCAAATGATTAAAGAATTAAATTTTTTTTCACTTTGGAAGAATGCAGAAATAAGCGATGTTTAAATCTTTAAGCAGTAAGACCTGTGGTCTCACCCTTTATTGATTCAGGTACTATTTATCTCCTTGCATGTTTCACTGCAACTAAACAAAAATGGTTCCTATTATATTCTATTCCTTTTAGAAAAAAAAAAAAAAAAGAAACATATCCTGCCTGGGAGGAAAGCCAAAATGTTGAAAAGATATGATGAATGAGAGTAGACATTAGCTGAAGCAGGAACACTGAACAAAAAATGCAAGGCATCGGCATGGTACTGCTTTTATTGTCACTAGCGAATCTAAAGGCTACCACTTATTAAAGCATAAGCAATTTTTTTTTTTTCAACTTAATAGTTAACTCCGTATAAACTGAATGGTGGCTATTTTTAATTAAATGTCCACCACTGCCACAACCAGTCCCCAAACAGACAGGCTGGAAAATGCAAAAGGTATCCACAGGGGCTGTTGTTGCTTAGTTCCCGAGATGCACAAGGGAGCAGCTCCATACTGGCTCCCAGAGCAGGAAGCCAGGGCTTTCTTCTTCCCCATGCAAGCAGAAATCTGCAGTCAAACAGTCAAGAGAAGGCTGTAGAAATCTTTTCCTCAGTGGAGAATTTTCCTGGGTCACAAATCCCCCAGTCATTTGAAAGTCAGCTCCAAAGTACAGTGAAGTTTTCTGGTAATGTTTCCACAGACCGTAAGGTTTCATTTAGTTCTGCAAACATTGTGAAATGCCCTACCATGTCCTAGACATCAACAGATATGACATGGGTCCCATGGAAGATTCAAGACCAAATAGAGACCAGGTGGGATGTGCCAAAAAGTCTAAGATGCTGCTAAGTATTTATGTTTACAGAATGGGCCCTAAGTGAATTACGAGCAGTTTTGTCACCACCCTTCACATTGTCTCCTAAAACTTGACCTAGATGATTTGCCAATCCAAATGAAACAGTCAGTCCCTTTGAGCATGCCCCAGTAAACTGAATTTGCTCTGTCCTGCTCACAGTTATCTTGGCATGAATCAGTTTCCAGGCAAAGATGTGCAGTTGCGCTGGTGCAGTGCCATACCCAGGGTTGGAAAATCAGTCTCCCAAGAAACCCATTATCATGCTCATAGATCCTGGATCTGGCACACATGTGGCCAGTTTGATGTCCAGGCAATGTGAGCTGAGCTCTATCTGTACATTACTCCCTGATATTAACGTCAGCCATTTCCTGTAGAGAACATGAACTGGAACTGGGATTAAACTCCTGCTCACCTTTAATCTCAGACCTTCAGGTCTGAGCTTGGGTGATACCTGTTAATATCAAGACTTCTGGAAGGACTTATGTGGGTCTGTAGACACCCAAACCTCTCAAGCTTGCCAAGTGCTCTTTCAGCAGCCTCTGTACCTTCACATCAACTACAAATGTGCTGGTAGTAGCCTGGGCACATTTCCTCACTCTTACCTTCTTCCCCAGCTCCTTCAAGGAGGCACTAATTGCTGTAATTTCATCTGCCATTTTTGTGCAGACAAGACATGTGTTTTCAACCTTGTGCTCTGGGATGCTAGAAGGGTGAAATGTTTCCTCTTTTTGAGGAGTGCCTTAACAGCACTATGCTTAGACAGGTTTCTGCAGGCGGGATGTCCCCCTGAGGAAGCCCTCTCTTCAAGAGCACTGAGAAACGGAACAGCTAATGAGACTAAACTACTGGGTTTTTTTAAACATAAGCCTTTGCTCAGAATGAAAGATTCATATGGATTATAGCTATAAAACAGAGCTCTTCCTGAGCTTCTACATAGCTCAGGGCACCTCTGCCTCCTCCTCTGCAGTTCCCTCAAAAGAGGTGGCAGCAGATCTATCTGCCCAAAGTGTCCTACTCAATCAGAAAGTGGGTAAATCCCAGCATCAAGTGGGTAAATTAATCTTCTACTAGTCTGTAGTCTGTTTTTATTAGCACTGTATCTAAAAAAAACCCCACCTTGTGCAGAACTTATCTTAAGATCTAAACTAGCAACACATGGGGCTCAACATAAGCCAGCAAGAAACAACGAAGAGGCTTTAAGTTCCCTAGCTTCATCGAAAGACCAGGAGTTGCTCCTGCATACCTGTGCAGGATTATTAATAAGGCCAACATTTGTGAGAGCAGTTTTGGCTGATGCATGAGCTCCAGAATCTCTGCCTGTCAGATCTGTGACCAATGTGGCCTGCGATAGCAGACTCAGCCCGGGTGCACTTAGCTCACTGTCTGGGATGCATTTAAAGCTCTTTGTTTTCATTATGAGATGAGGATTTGCCAACCCTAGTACTTCTATGTACTGACAGCTTAACTGCTGATGTCAGATTTTGCTGAAAAATGAGTTAATTTATGATTGCATGAAATGTTTGTCAAAAAGACAAAACACTTGGATCTGTTGGCAGTATATAAAACTATAAATACTAGAGAACATAGTGACAAGAGCCAACATTTATTAAAATTATGGCCTGTAATGTTTTCAATAACCTCTTTCATTTGTTTATTATTATTTCACATCAGGAGGTTTCTAAACCTCGGGGCCGGATGGGATCCACCCAAGGGTACTGAGGGAGCTGGTGGAGGTGTTCACCAAGCCACTTTCCATCATCTACCAGCAGTCCTGGCTAACCAGGGAGGTCCCCGTGGACTGGAAGTTAGCAAATGTGACGCCCATCTACAAGAAGGGCCGGAAGGAGGATCCAGGGAACTACAGGCCTGTCACCCTGACCTCAGTGCCGGGGAAGGTTATGGAGCAGATCATCCTGAGTGCCATCACACGGCATGTACAGGACAACCAGGGGATCAGGCCCAGCCAGCATGGGTTTACGAAAGGCAGGTCCTGCTTGACTCACCTGATCTCCTTCTATGACAAGGTGACCCGCTTAGTGGATGAGGGGAAGGCTGTGGGTGTTGTCTACCTGGACTTTAGTAAGGCCTTTGACACCATTTCCCACAGCATTCTCCTGGAGAAACTGGCTGCTCATGGCTTGGATGGGCACACTCTTCGCTGGGTAAAAATCTGGCTGGCTGGCCAGGCCCAAAGAGTGGTGGTGAATAGAGTCAAATCCAGTTGGCAGCTGGTCACAAGTGGTGTTCCTCAGGGCTCAGTATTGGGGCCAGTCCTGTTCAATATCTTCACCGATGATCTGGATGAGGGGATCGAGTGCACCCTCAGTAAGTTTGCAGATGACACCAAGTTGGGTGGAAGTGTCGATCTGCTGGAGGGTAGGAAGGCCCTGCAGAGGGACCTGGACAGGCTGGATCGATGGGCCGGGGCCAACTGTATGAGGTTCAACAAGGCTCAGTGCCGGGTCCTGCACTTGGGTCACAACAACCCCATGCAACGCTACAGGCTGGGGGAGGAGTGGCTGGAGAGCTGCTTGGTGGAAAAGGACCTGGGGGTGTTAGTTGACAGCCGCCTAAATATGAGCCAGCAGTGTGTCCAGGGGGCAAAGAAGGCCAATGGCATCCTGGCTTGTATCAGAAATAGTGTGGCCAGCAGGACCAGGGAAGTGAACGTCCCCCTGTACTCAGCACCGGTGAGGCCGCACCTCAAATCCTGTGTTCAGTGTTGGGCCCCTCACTCCAAGAAGGACATTGAGGTGCTGGAGTGTGGCCAGACGAGGGCAATGAAGCTGGTGAAGGGTCTAGAGCACAAGTCTTATGAGGAGCGGCTGAGGGAGCTGGGGTTGTTTAGTTTGGAGAAGAGGAGGCTGAGGGGAGACCTTATTGCTCTGTACAACTCACTGAAAGGAAGTTGTAGCGAGGTGGGTGTTGGTCTCTTCTCCCAAGTAACAAGCAATAGGACAAGAGGAAATGGCCTCAAGTTGTGCCAGAGGAAGTTTAGGTTGGATATTAGGAAAAACTTCTTCACCGAAAGGGTAGTCAGGCACTGGAACAGGCTGCCCAGGGAAGTGGTTGAGTCCCCATCCCTGGAAGTATTTAAAAAACATGTAGATGTGGTGCCTAGGGACATGGTTTAGTGATGGACTTGATGATCTTAAAAGTCTTTTCCAACCTAGACGATTACATATTTATATGATTCTATGATCCTAAAACCATACGATCCAGGCAGCCAGACCACGCCTTGAATACAGGTGGACAGCAAGCTTCAGCATGAAGGACTTGGGAAGGGGCACAAGTAGAGAAAGGAGGGAAGTCTTTCGTCAATTTAGTCATATTTAGACCTCTCCATAGGTAAGTCCCACTACTCCTCCCAGAGGTGCTGCTCCTTATCCAATGACTTTCTGATGTCTTTACAACAGCTGCTTGGATAGTAATCATGGAAGAGTAACACCAGGAAAGTAAAAAGTAAGCTGTCGCCCTCCTGACCTTCTGAATCCACTCTTGGGAAGCAAACCCTTTGGCTTATTGCCAAGGGTCACAGTTGCATTTGGAGGCCCCAGACGACTCCTGATCCATGAGTTCATCAGGGATCTTGGCACACTGAACAAGGTTAGGACCCTCTATAACCAGCTGTTCTTGTTCATTCCTACTCACCTCCTGCTTGCTTTGGATCCCAGATCCCTCCAAGAGGTAGGCTTCTCTTCAGCTGTACTCCCTCCTTGCTATTTATGTCACTGATCAGGACTCCACTGTGCCAGTCCTCGTACAGCTACAGAAGAGGGGCCTTGCTGTAGTGAGCCTTACATCTAAAGGCTGGTAGGTAAAGGGCAGAAAGGGAATGAGATGTCCAGAGAAAGCAAATAATTCACCTGAGGGTAAATCATGGCTGAACTTAGGTTTCCTGACACAAAGCTTAGCTCCATGTCTGCTAATCCTGCCCCTTAGCAGTTTTCTCCCTACCCTAACCTGTCTTTCCTATTCATTCCTATTGTATTCTTGTGCATACTGTTCCCCTTTTACCTATACCTTTCTCTCACTCTTAGGGGAATTTCCTGGACTTCATGCTCTTCTACCTTGTTCTCTGCTTTACTAATGTTTTTCTCCTGCTACTGGCCCCCAGTGAAAAAAACACTGTGGCTTTCATTTCCTCACTTATTCTTTAGAGTTTGCACGTCTCAAGCTGCTCTCAGCCATGCTGGTCCAGAAAGCAATCAAGGGAAGAACCATCACTATGAGACCGGCAGACTTCCAAACAGACAGCATGCCAGAGTCACTCCACTGTCAATGCATGAGCCTTCCTACAGTGTTTGCTCAAATTTTCCATTTATCTTGGTTTTAAATAGATTGTCCAATCATTCCTTTAGGGGACTATAGCGTATTGCTCAGCACTTAATCATTGTAATTTATTAGCACTTCTATGCCAAAGATACAATGCCCTTTCCACGGAGCATGCAACCTGCCATGGTTTAACTCCAGTCAGCAACTAAGCACCACACGGCCACTCGCTCACCCTTCCCCTGCCCCGGTGGGATGGAGGATTGGGAAAAAAAAAAAAAAAAAAGTAAAACCTGTGGGTTGAGGTAAAGACAGTTTAATAGGACAGCAGAGGAAGAGAAAAAAAAATAATGATAAAAGAATGTACAAAACAAATGATGCACAATGCAATTGCTCACCACCCACTGACCAATGGCCAGCCCACCCCCAAGCAGTGATCACTACCCCGTGACCAACTCCCCCAGTTTCTATACTGAGCATGATGTCATATGGTATGGAATAGCCCTTGGGCCAGTCTGGGCCAGCTGTCCTGGCTGTGCCCCCTCCCAGCTTCTTGTGCCCCTGGCAGAGCAGGGGAAGCTGAAAAGTCCTTGACTGGTGTAAGCACTGCTTAGCAACAACTAAACCATCAGTGTGTTATCAACATTATTCTCATGCTAAATCCAAACCACAGCACTGTACCAGCTACTATGAAGAAAATTAACTCTGTCCCAGCCAAAACCAGGACACAACCCCAGTCAGGCTCCTCTCAAGTCAATGTCATGGAGATATTTCCACTGATCATCATTGAGATTGCTACGAATCTGTGTATTTAGTAACACTAAACTTCTCTGTTAATCTGAACACTGGGAAAAGCTTAAACTGTTATTTCTTTTATACTAAAGGCTGGAGGTGGAAGTATGAGTCCTAGGGAAAGCCTGAGTGGAAGATATATGCTCCTCTGCCATTTTGATTCTTTGGGCTTAATGCAGTTGCCCAAAAATAAGTGTGTAGTGACTTTTGAGATGCCAGTGGCATCCAAGATAGCTGCACAGGTATGCCACAGGACCTACAAGAAAGGCAATTTCAGGCAGGATGCCTCAAGGACTCTGAAGTGGTCCTAGATGCCTTTAATCAGGCAACTAGATGGTGCCCCCTTTCCCACTAAGTCCAAAACAGGAGTGTAGTAGGGCACAATTTCAAGATTAGCTTATCACATTTCCCAGGCTGTTATCTCCTGCATAGCTAGCAAGGACCAAACTGGCATGACTGAGACCCCTCTGGCCCTTAGATTCCCACTTACCCTTAACTTCTGCTGCTGAAGAGAAGGGATAACAACTCAGTCTCTCAAAACACCTTGTCTAATCTGTGTGGCCAGCTGGAGTGGAGATCTGAGCAAGGAAAACCATATATTCTGACAGAATGTTTTCTAGGTTTTTCAGGGGAAACTTTGGCCATCACAGGTCCCTTTTTGGCTTGGAGGGAAAAACTAGTCAGATAAATGGCCAATATAAGGATGTGGTCCCTTGATCTTGAAAGTGTGAGCAGTCAGGCAAAGAAACTGCATTAGCAGAAAACAAAGAGATAGCTGCAGCAGTTAACCTATTCCAGTACTTAGAGGGTCACAGTAATGCTAAATATGCTTTCCTATCGGGGCCATTGCCATGAAAGGGCACTCTGAAGACAACATACAAAGTTTCTAACATTTCCCAGAAACAGTCACCTCAGCCGCTATTTGAGGAACTAAGTCGCGGTATTCACCAGTGCTGCTCCCAATAGGTCCTCAGAGATGTGGCAGTCACTCATGTTTTCAAAAGCATTGGTGATGCTGAACGTTTCTTATAAAGTCTAAATGTCTCTCTACACAAGCTGCTTTACCAGCAAACTTTCACTTTTCCTGGTGCCTTTACATTAATACAGCAAAGATATTCAGTCATTACATCTTAGGACACTGAGGAGACACTGGTTTTTGCTGCCAACAGAAGAGTCGACACTGAGCAATTTTACTGGAGTTTTTCACATGGAATTGTAAGGAAAGATATTGTCTAAGAAGCAGAGAAAATGAATAGATGCTTCTAATTACATGATTGATTTGTCATGATGTGGCAGGTTAGCCCTGGCTAAGAGCCAAAATTCCACCCAGCTGCTCACTCACTCTTCTTCAACAGGACAGAGGAAGAAAATAGGATGAGAAACCTTGTGACTCAAGATAAGGACAGGGACATCACTTATCAGTTACTGTCATGGGAAAAACAGACTCAAACCAGGGAAAATTAATTTAATTTCTTGCCAATTAAAGTAAACTGGGATGGTGAGAAACAAACTAAAACAACACCTTCCACCCATACCTCTTCCCAGGCCCACCTTCACCCCTTCACCCCCAGCCCCTCTCCCCCAGGGGCGCAGGGGTGGGGATGGGGGTTGCGGTCAGTCCACCCCAGCCCCTCTCGCCCGCTCCTCCCTCCTCACACCTCTCCCTGCTCCAGCGCGGGCCCTTCCCCGGGCTGCAGTCCTTCAGGGACAACCTGCTCCCGCCTGGGCTCTCCACGGCCGCAGCTCCTGCAGGAAACATCCCCCTGCTGCGGCCTGGGGCCCTCCCCGGGCTGCAGGCTGGGGCTCTGCTCCAGCGGGGGCTCTGCAGGGCTGCAGGGGATCCCTGCTGCGGGCCTGCAGCCCCTCCTGCCCTCCTCCTCCTGCGCCCTCGGGCTGCCTCTGCTGCTGCTCCCGCCTTGGCTCCCTCCTCCTCTGCCTGGGCCGCCTTTGGCCCTTTCGGCAACCTGTTTCCCCCCGGCGCCCCCAGCTTGGCTGAGGGGCTCAGCTGTGTCCTGCGGTGGGGCCCTTGGAGCCGGCTGGGACCGGCTGGGACCGGCTGTGTCCGGCACGGGGCAGCCCCGGCCTCTCCTAATGGAGGCCTCCCTGCAGCTCCCCTGCCGACACGTGGGCATGGACACACAGTATGCATGAGAAGAAAAGTCTTAAACTAGGACTAAGGCATTTCAAGTTTAAGGACCATTATAAATCCGTTTCAGCTTAAAAATCAATTATAAGGGTACGATACTACCTGAACAAATTGAAGGAAAATTATATTACTAGAGGAAATTTACATTTCATGGATCTTACAGGAGATTCATAACTTGGGATATTTGAAGACATGTCTATGGGGCAGGTTTAGTCTCACCTCTTCAAACTGTGGGCTCAGATAGATAGATAAACTCTAGAGGTTCCTTGTTGAGTAGGTAGGTCATAGTCACAGAGCTCTTATGATCATCAGCAGGTTAAGGTCAGCAAAAGCCGTACAAGCCTAGAGCAAACATGAATAAGTACAAGTTTGCTTCTTAGTCAGGAAATAAGCTTGCTGCCCTTCGCTAACCCCCTGAAGCCCGTCACATGGATACGGCAATGAGGCAAGGCGGGCAGCCACCGCACAGCAAGTCCTTCTCTTCTGCATGTGGACAAGGACTGCTTGAACTAAGCAGCAAGGAACAGTCATAACAACTCAGCTGGCTTCCCACAGCAACTGTGAGTCAGACCCTTAATTTGGTTTACCCACTGTTTAGTTCCTGCTGTACTGCTGTGGTTCAGTTGAGTTGGATGCATGGCAAGTTGCTAAAGTAGTTCTCAAGTGGAGAAAAAGCAAGTTTAACACACTTCGACAGTAGATTTTTGGTCCTCCTTGTACCTGGAAGCCCTGTTTGAAGAGAAGTAATAGATTGGCAGGACACTTTAATATCATAGTTAGACAAGCTGGACATCATCAAGAAAGATCACAGATGCTGAAATCCCAAGGGAAGAAAAGGTAGCAATGAAGTAAATAACCAAGCAATGTCTCTTTCCTCCCTCACAGTTCTGACAACAAGGAAATTAGCTTTGATGGTTTTCAATACCACAACACAACTGAAACTCAAAGGAAACAACTCTCCTTCTCTGAAATTTATCACAGTACTCGCAAATTCCCTATCCTGGAAAGGGCAGGCTTCACCTGCCTGCTCTTTTATCTGTCTCCTGTGCGGCTGTAGATGTAAATTCTGCTTTAAAAAAAAAAAAAAAAAAAAGGAGTTTGAGAGTTTGAGATCTTGTACCTCAGCCAAGATTCAATGTACTTTTCAACGTCAGCAAATTGGAAAAACTCAGTGTAAGTTGGAAGTTGAAATAAATGAGCTCTGAGATCTCTACCTCAGTGGAAGGATTTGTTTTGTCTTTTCTTCTTCTTGGCTGCTTGTATTATCTTTTCCTGAGCTTTCTTGCCTCTTGCCTTACTGTGTCACAAGCAAAATAAAAAAGCATTTCACAGTGCAGTCTGTTAAGGAACATGGAGAAGAGGGCAAACTGACTGCCCAGCTGAAGGCATCACAAGCAGATACTTTCTAGTGAAGAAGGTAGGAAAGATCCACCTGCCTCTGCAGATGCCAGATCCAAAGACTCATTCCCAGACACAGGAACCTGGACTGCTTGCAGACAAACAGCTGCACTGTGAATTGAAGTCAAGACCAGGCATTAAATTATATGAGACAGCCCATAGGAAAAAGAAATGGCTCCCCTCACCCCGTGCACTGACCTTCTCTGTCTGGCCAAGACCTCCCAAAGGTTCAGTCAGCCACTGTGAAGCTCAGGATGGCAAATCCTATTTTGGTGTGTGGTTTTATAATAGAAACATTGCACTTGGGATAGTGCTCAGGGTCCCTGCAGAGGGGAAGGAGATTTAGATTTTTCTGAAAACGATCTATAAAAGTCATGCATGAAAACCGAGAGCACCCATGCTAGGAAATAGGAAATGCTGAGAACAGATTAATCCCCCTCTTCTTCAGGATCTAAGTGTCTTAGCACAACGTTCATTTAAACCCTCTCCTTAAGACAGAAGCTACCTTTCAAAGAGACCACTGGAAGTGCAATGATCTGCCTAGGATGTAGAAGATGTGGATGGGGAATCACATTTATGAAACCTTTGGGAATGCAAGCCAGGCCATATCCTGGTCGCTTCATTTCCCTGTGAGCCAGTTTTGCTTGATAAGACCTTGTCCCATAATTGTTCCCCTCTTATGCAAGGTGAGGAACCCTGCCTGGAGGAGCAGCCAGGATTATGGAGTTAACATCAAGCTGGGCAATGTCAAAATCTTCTTAAACGTTTCAGTAATAAGAGGATGTTATTTTGAAACTGTGGAGAAAAACACACATGAAAAACAAGCTATGGTAATGAATTTTAAGAAGTAATTTAATGCTACTCGTAACAGGGGAGCATAATCTCTCAGAGTGATGAACAGTCTAATTAAGGCTAATTTATGAATAATAATTCAATCTAAATAGCCTGTGTGTGTATGCGTGTGTATGTGTGGTTGTGCAAATAGTGAGTCTGCCTCAGCACTTGGTAATCCTGTGAGTGTTTTGGCAAGGGTGCTAATGAACCATAAAGTACAGAGATCTAGTTGTCTGACAATGCTTCATAATAAGAACGGGAAATGAAGTGTAAAAGGGGACTGGATATGAATGCATTAAATGTTGCTGGTTTTTTACACTTATATGAAAAGAGTGAACGACCAATGAATGGAATTGTACCAGGCAGCACTGGAGGTGTTTCAGATACACTCTTTGATCACTCATACTCCTGAAGCAGAGAAGGTTTTGTTTGTCTTTTGTTTTAAGAATCACACACCAAATTCCTTGTTGCAAGGTTATTAAAAATATTTTTATCTGTCATAAAGCAAAAGCTATGAATTCCCTCAGAGGAGAAATAAGGAAAAATAAATCCTTCCTAACATTTGTTGTGAAGCAACAGTTGCAGACCCAGCATCAAGTTTTTATGTATTTTGGCCTCTGGTTTGTCTCTCTTAAACAAGTGTTTCTAAGCAGGATTAGATTTATACTGCTGATAATGTGTAGAGCAATGTTTCCTGCCATATTGCAGAAGGAACCAAAAGAAGAAAACATAATGTTTTCCATTTCTTTGTTTCTTTGCAAGGAACATTCATTGAGAACTTTGCTGAGAGATTACATTGGTGTGATCAGTGTCTCTTTTTTTTTTCACTCAGGCATAAGATGTATAAGCAGAAGAACATAAATAGCTGTAGGAGAGAAAAATTACCTACTTTTCACATAGAACACTGGAGAAACCACTACTGCAGTGCTGTGGGCAGTTTTCATGTCCACACTTTAAAAAAAAAAAAGTTAAAAAAATGGAAGGGACTTAGTGGAGAGCTAAAAGATTTGTTTGGGGTCTGGCAAACATGCCTTCCTAAAAGATACCAGGGGTGTTTGATGGGAAGGTTAAGAGGCTATGAAATAATTCTCTATGGGTGCATCTAACCTGACCTGTGGTCAGCTTGCTTACAGCTGCACAGGGGTGAAAAGCATGTGAAAATAGGGAGTATGTCGTGGGTTAACCCCAATGGGCAGCTAAGCACCACACAGCAGCTCGCTCACTCCCCTCTGGTGGGATGAGGGAGAGAATCAGAAGGGTGAAAGTGAGAAAACTCGTGGGTTGAGATAAAGACAGCTTCATAGACAGACAGACAAAAGCTGTGTGCCTAAGCAAAGCAAAGTAAGGAATTCATTCACTAATTCCCATTGGCAGGCAGATTTTTAGCCGTTTCTAGGAAAGCAGGGCTTCATCATGGGTAACAGTGACTTAGGAAGACAAATGCCGTAACTCCAAAAGTCCCCCCTTCCTCCTCCTTCTCTCCAGCTTTTATTGCTAAGCATGACGCCATATGGTATGGGATATCCCTTTGGTCAATTGGGTTCAGCTGACCCCACTGTGTAACAGCTAAAACATCAATTTGTTACCAACACTGTTTTCGTCACAAATCCAAAACATAACACTATACCCGCTACTATGAAGAAAATTAACTCCATCCCAGCCAAAACCAGTACAGAGGAGAATAAGCACGTTTCAACCTATCTCCCCAAGTAAGCGTCACAGCTGTTTCATGGGTGTGGAAGAGAAAGAAGCTTTGAGGGAGGTAAACAGGAAACAGGGGCAGTGAAAATACAAAAACCACATGAAATTTCATCAGTGAGGCTCCTGCCAAAGGCGTCTACATATTTCATAGAGCATGAGAGGGACCAGGCCCTTTGCTTGTAACCTAATGCTTGAGAATCGTTAGGCTAAAGAAACATCTATTAAGCTTTGGCTTTTTTCAAAGGGGTAATTAGGTAGCTTCTCAAGACTTTTTTCCGAATTGTTTTCTATTATTTTACTTGGTGTTTTTTTTTTTTTTTTTTGCACTGTCTGAGACTCAGGCAGCTCTATAAAGAGATTCAGACAAATACAATACTCTTATGAAACTGACTTCCCTCTACTTAGTCCTCCAGCTAGGGAGTTGCTTTCTTATATAAAATCAATTACAACTTTTTTGAAAAACTGATTGACTCTTCCAAGTAATCATAAAGTGAGTTACTCAGATTTACTTCTTTTCAAGCCACATTCTTCTTTACAGTTGCAGTAGAAGATGAGAAACAAGGGAAAGGCAATATATATCAACGTGTAATGCATTGTTCACATGCGGTAACTCATGGTACTCAGCAGTAGCATCTAAAAATAGGCCACAAAATGGAGAGAGATAAAAATATATAGAGAGGTATATAGATATATCTCGTTCTCTCTTTAAAGTTTCAGCAAAAATTATTCTGCCGTTTCAAACAATGAAGCTAGGGGAAAAAAAAGATGCACCTACATCATTTCTGGATTCAGACTTACCTAAAGTAGAGAACAGGTGGATGCTGAAGTGCTCATTTTTAGAGGGAAGTGAGAAAGAGCAGTGGCACAATGAGAAGATGTCAGAGACTTCAGTGGCTGGTGAACGAATACCAGGTTGGAGTTATGTTGGGTAAAGGGAGAGCCAGCTCGTACCATACTGGCCCCAGTACAGCTGAAATACACGGAATGCTCAGTATCAGCAGTGCCCTGGTGCTCTGCTTTTCCTAAAGGGCTGCTGTTATTACCGGGAGGATAAAACAGTTTCTAGAAAGGAAATTATCCTGGGGAAATGCTGCTTGAAAGCATCTGCATAGGGTATTGCTGCAAATAACTGCCTGCTTTATAACCAAGTAAAGGAATTTGGTGAATACAAGATTGTATAAGGTTTACAAAGGCATACTAAGATGTGAGATAGGAACTCAGTACAATCTACAAAAAAGGGAATTGTAGAGGATTAGGCACCCATGCTGCTTGGGTCCTTTTGTAAGTGCTGTGAGGCACCCTTATCCATCTCTGTACGCAGAAATCCCTTAGGAAACTCCCCAAGCTTTAATCATATCCCTTTAAATGAAGCTTGAACCTTGAATTTCAAGTTCCAAGCACAGAAATGAATCATGAGTGGAATTTTCCCTTCACTTTTCAGCTCCTCTCTGAGCCTCCCCTTCCCCCTCTCAGGATCTTCAGTGAGACACAGCCTGTACTTGCAGAGCACAAAAAGGCACTTTTTTTTTGCTGGAGGAAAACAAGCAAAAGTAAGCCGTCAAGGCAGGACTGCATGTGTTCACTGATCTGACACATTTTGACTGATGTCTCCTCTTTGTCCCTTGTGTTTCTGTCTTAGCCTTCTCTCTTTGTCCTCAACTTCCATTGAGATCAACAGAAAGTTTCTTATCACACCCTAACTGTTATTTACAAACAGCAAAGCTTGGAGGTTGGAAGGCTTAAACGTTTTCCCTTAAATGCATGTTTTGATTGTGGAAAAAGCAGAGTCCTTAGAAAAGTTCAGCAAAATTGCTTCTGCCGTTTGAAGGAATGAGGCAAAGGAAAGAAGCAAATGTAAAGTAATTTAAAGTAAATCTAGGGAAGTAAATCTTCCATAGACTTAAGGTAATTATTTCACTGTTTTCGTGATGATTCTCTAACACCTTCACGCTCACCTCCACACCTCACTTAGCAGCAGTGTCTCTCTCTCCTTGTGCCTGATGAGCTGCAGTTGCAGCAGAATATGTGGCACAGAGTCTCTAGTTCCTTCTAAAACTCCCCATCTAGCAAGCATGGTCCATCCCAGATTTTGGAAGAATGGGCCAAATTTTTCCAGCGGTTGCTTCTTTTGGCTGGTAGGGAGAGTTATGGGACTGACGGCAGGGTGGCTGACACCCAGGCAGCCAAGAGGAGCAGAAGGGACAAGAACCAGGCTGTGAGTGGAAATATTATGAGGATCTTGGGGAATGGAGGACCACAGGTAGAGGAAGGGAGCAGCACCGGAATGAGCAGCGACAAGGTCGGGGCAGAACAGTCCCCAGAACAGCAAATACAATTCCCTGAGCTGCACCATTGCCCTGGGATCCTGCAGTTTGCTGTCAGTCCCACTGCGAATGGGACACAATTGGGACACACAACCTGCACAGGGGGATGCATGCTGGTCCTTTGTCATCTCACACCCCTAAGGGTGAATCTATCGCCTCTCCTGGGAGACAGAGGACTACTACAAGAAATATGGCCTGAGGGCTCCTGGCAAATTACAAATGAAGTTCTCAGATTGACAAGCTTAGCTAAATCTGTAAGAGACCCAGACGCAATCTTGTGCTGGGAGAGAATGGCAATAAAAAGCAATCTTGCTTTTATATTGTTGAGCAGAGGCAGTAAGCATTTAAAGAAATGCTCAGCCAGCAAACTGAAACAGCAACAGCAAAACACTATATTTTTGTCAAAATTCAAACCACCTCAAGGAGTAAATTAACACTAACCAGTTCTGAGCTCCATCCCATCAGAAATGACAGTGTTGCCATATTTATTGTTTCAGTAAGCTTCAATTGCTGGAACAAGGACCCCTTAAAGTAAGCCAGGCAGTTTCAAGATGTCGTGTTTATAAGTGCATTAGTTGTGCAGATGGGTAGTTCTTTGCCTGAACTATTTTTAAAGACCATAAGAATTACTCATCTATGTTTAACACTGCTAGAAAAAATATCTGTCCAGTATATTTCAGACATAAAGTCAGCAAAGGAAACTGGGAGCCATGGAGAAAGTACTGGGGACTATTTTGTACTCAACTCTGTATTCCAATCTAATATTTGGTCCCACCTAGTTCAGTGATCAGTGAGAATAAATATTTCTTAGTTACATTTTGAAAGCTACTTTTATGTTATAATCTCTTTAGGAGTCTCAACATATAAGACAGATAAGTTATGATTGCATTTATGATGCAGAAGGGTAAAAAGATGCCCTGAGGAACCACATTTCAATGCCAGAATTGAGAATAAGGACTGATGTCCAAGTCTTCTGTCTGCGGGTGAACCTCAATAACTCTGCCTTCAACATGCACAGTTGCCAAAAGAGCCCATTTAGTCTCATTGTCCCAAGAAGCACATGCTTACTTGAGTGCAGGTTTCATGAAAGAGGGTCATTACATTATGGGGAAAGCTAACACCACCAGTCATAGAATCATAGAATCATAGAATCATTAAGGTTGGAAAAGACCCTTAAGATCATCAAGTCCAACCGTTAACCTATCACTGCCAAGTCCATCACTATACCATGTCCTCGAGCACCACGCCTATCTGTCCTTTAAGTACCTCCAGGGATGGAGACTCAACCACTGCAGTCAGCCAGAGTTACTGCAGGAAGAACAAGTGCCTGCTTGGGTCCAATCCTGCTTGCTTCCAAGAAGCACATCAACTTAGTGCTCCTGATTTTCTTACCTATTATAGTTCATTACTATGACTGCCATTGAAGAAGACATCTGCAGCATTTTTTTAATTGAGATGTATAATACTTGAGTTCCTTAGTGAATGTACTGGGTTTGGCTAGGATTGAGCAAATTTTCTTCATAGTAGCTCGTATGATGATATGTTTTGGATTTGTGAAAAAACCAGCATTGAAAACACACCAATGTTTTAGCTATTGCTGAGCAGTGCTTACACAGCGTCAAGGCCTGTTCTGCTTCTCACGCTGCCCTGATGGGGAGTAGGCTGGGGGTGCGCAAGAAGTTGGCTGGGACAGCTGAGCCCAGCTGACCAAAGGAATATTCCATACCATATGATGTGCTCAGCAATCAGCACTGGGGGAAAGAAGAAGGAAGGGATGACATTGGGAGTTGTGACGTTTGTCTTCCCAAGTAACCGTTACGCATGATGAAGCCCTGCTCTCCTGGAAATGGCTAAAAATCTGCATGCCAATGGGAAGTAGTGAATAAACTCCTTATATTGTTTTGCTTGTGTGCACAGCTTTTGCTTTACCTATTAAACTGTCTTTATATCAACCCACGAGTTTTCTCACTTTGGCCCTTCCAATTCTCTTCCCCATCCCACTGCAGGGGAGTGAGCGAGCGGCTGTGTAGTGCTTAGCTGCCCATTGGGGTTAACCCACCACAGTGAGTCAACAAATATTGGTTTGGCATAAACAGTCAAAAAAACCTTAGTGAGATGCAACACACCATCTAGAACCTGACTGAGGTGGCCAAAAGCTTCATACTTCTGACGTAAAATAGTAACGCCACTCCTTTGAACATGTTCAGGTAAGAAGATAAGGCTTCTTTTGAAATACTGCAGCTCACTCCTACCTCAAAATAAATAAATAAACAAACCCTTCCACTTATCCCCAACATCCATTTTGGTGTCTGGGATCCTACCCTCTGCTACGTCACTTAGAAACCAGTAGACCCTTGAGCGGGAAGCCAATAGGCGTGGGTCCCCTGTCCTAAAGTTGCATTCCTGTGTGAATTCTCCTACCTCTAGTAAGAGTTACCATGCCCTCAACCTTTCTGTCAGAGCATTACTAGCATCTTTTGTCCTATACCCAAGGAGAACTGAGATCTGACATCTCAAACTTTCTTTTAGATTTGGTTGAAACTGGCCATCAGGTTAAAACTTGTAAGGGATTAGGGAATACTGACTAACAAACAGACAGCATGGCCACACAACCACATTTCCTACTGATTTCAGTACAAACTCAGACTAATAATAAAATAAATGTGTCATGATTTCTACCCATTCTCCTCATTTTAATTTAGAGAAACTATTTTTGTCAGGACACAGTTAGGAGCTATCATCACTAATATCCAAGATCCCCAGGGTATCATTTAGAGAACAGTGACTGAAAACATCTGTATTCAGCTTCCCTGGAGGCTCAGACTCCCATGTAAGTCAATACACAGCTCTCAACCTATATGATCATATTATTCAGTGGCAGTTAACCAAAAAGCCAATCCATGGGCCTAATGAGTCATGACTACCTTTCCAGATTGTGGGCAGATGACAGACACTTTTGGTTTTGTTTCCAGACTTCTTAGGTGCATTTTGCCTCAGAAAAAAAGCAAAATTTCGTTTATCATGGACGCATAGGGCAGTCGAATGAGGAAAGCATTAGGAGTCAGAGGCATCTAATCTGCTAGCAGTACTGCTCTTCTCACAAAGAAATGAGTCTGTTCTCAGAAGATTACAAGCTTGGCTTAAAATAACAGCTTTTATGAAATGCTGGCCTCTCTGCCCACAGGGGGACCTCCATTCATGCAACCTTTCCTTCATGGCAGTGTGTGCTAGAATTATATAATTTAATCTTCTTCTTCTTTGTCTTTTCGAATGAAGGCTGAGAATATCAAGTCTTTGCTATTGATTCTGGCAGCTGGGACTTGCTCTAAGAAAAACATCAACTGTTATGTGACTCACAACTGTGTCACAAAACTTCACAGGAATACCAGTGCCAACCTTCCAGCCTGTTTTGTTCAAGTAACTATACCACTTTTGAAGGTATTTGGAAGATGTCTTTTCTCCCTGTGCCTCCATTTACACTAAGTCAGACTAAAGCACGGACCAGAGCATGCTGTCCTGCATCCAGTCTTTACTGTTTAGTCACCAGGTTACCCCATGGCACAATTTTGGTCCATAATAACATGGGCAGTGCCTGTGCCTGCTTCACAGGACAGTGCAGCCTAACCATTAGGGTCAGGAGGTAGCATAGTCTAGGCTCGTCCCAATACATAGTTTGGATAAGAGGGTTGGGAAGATGATTTAATCATATGGATATAAGTTGTGCCAGGCCACCTGCTCTCACAATCAGAGGCTGAAGCACATTTTATTACCAGAGAAGACACAGCTCTCCAGCCCAAATACAGAAAGTGTTCAAGAAGGGACTAAGTATTAGCTTTTCTAAAGCTTTTGATTCGGCAATATTCAGGCTTAGATTTGTGATTTTCTTAATAAAAAGACCCATAAGTGCGTTCACTATCTTGTCAGAGAGCTGCAAGTCTGAATCTTTGCTTTCATAGTCCTCTTGTATTGTGCAGGTCTTGAAAGCTTTCTATTGTATCACAACATTACAATCCACAAGATCTTTCGAGATTTAAAAAATGTATTAGTACTAATCTCTCTCCCTCTTGGTCTCTCTCTCTCTCCTCACCTGTGCAGTTAGCCAGATGGTAACTAAGGCAACCTGGATTTATAGTGAGATGTGCAGACCATAAAATGTTTTATAACTCTCTAACTCATAATATTTCTGTAAGAATCTGTGGCACAAACAAACCCGGAGTATAAGAGCCGCTCATGAATAATACAGCTGTCCTAAGCTTTGCCATGAAACCTTTAATGGGTTAACCAGAATCTCCAAATCGCCTTCCAGATACAGACCTGACATCTCCCATCTCTAGAGACTGCCCATACTGCATTTTTGGTAATGGCACCTCATTCTGCCATCAAACTGTGAGCTAATCTCCAGCCAGTTTATTTCCAAAATTCTAATTTAACAGGGTCAAGCAAATGTCCTTGGAGGAATCAGATCTGCTTGCCATAAAAATTAAACCCCATAAAATTTGGGATTTCATCCCACTCTTACTTAGTTATTGGACAAGACTTTCCCCAACGGCAAGTCTGAAGTCTGATGTCTTGCATGACGGTAACACTAGAAAATAGAGACAAGATCTGCAGGAGGTGAGGAAGCCATGCCCTCAGGGATTCATATAGTGGTTAAAAATATGGATAAAATGGGTTTCACAAAGAGAATAGATCATTCCCATGTCCTAAGGCAGTGGAGTATATACCCTGTTAATACCACAAGGGCAGGGCCCAAAGTAAAGGAAGACAAATTCATTTCAGGAGCCACTTGAGGCAAAAAACCTCATTCTGTTCCTCTCCTCCTCAGTGTAGCTTTTTTGAGACCTGTTTCAATATGTCTTATGTGCCACAACCAGAGGAGCAGAAACAAAGCACGTTGTTTCCATTATGTGTCTGGACAGTGTCAGCCTAGCACTAGAAACACTCGTCTTCCTTTCAGATTGCAAAAGAAAAGACTCAAAAGCACGCAGAGAGCTGCCTGGGAAAGGTTATTCAAGGTTGTCCATATTTGGAGAAGGGTATTGCTTTATAGCAAAATATTGCAATGTACTCATTCAGTGTCTGTCTGAAGCTTAGGCACTCACTGAGCTAAACTCAGCAGTGTCTGCAAGTGACGGCACTCAATAATGTGATGGGACCCTGATCTCCTGCCGAGCAGGTCCTCACTCAGTCCAAGGCTTTCTGGACACAGCAAGGCACAGATTCAACCCAAATCTCCAGATCCACTTCAGTCATTCTTCATCCGTCTGCTCCTGCCTCATATTGCTCTCCCTCTGCTTTATATTTGCAGAGTCTTCATAGCCAAACATATTTGGTGTTGCCTTCCAATGCTAAACATTGCTTTCTTTTCACAATACAGTTTTTTCATTTCCTTACCCTGGAGCAAATACTTCTGAGAACTGCAATCTGTGCAGTGCTAGGGCATAGCTGTGTAGACAGACTTAGCCACAATTTATCTGCTGCCCTTCCAGATTCTTCCCAGGGTCACTGTTGTTATCACAGGAGCTTGTACACCCCACCAGCAGCACTTGCCCTCCCAGGGACTGTATCACCCACCTGGTGACAGCAAGAGCTGCTCCAGAGCATCAGGATACCAGCACACAGAGGTCGTCTTCCAAATGCTTGTCCACTGTACTAACAACAGTGCATATATGGAGGTCTGCACAACTCCCGTTAATGGATGAGAACACCATTTTGCAGAAAATACTGGGAAAAAATGTAATAGAGAAGCCTTCTGTTTTGATGAGTGTGACAATATCCTTTCTATTCAAAAAACCCTTGGCTGAAGTTTGTTTGCAGAGACACCTGAGCTGGATAAGGCTTTGAACTCTGAGACATCGATTTCACCAATGGTTTGATGACGAAGACTGCTGCTGTGATGCTCTGTGAACCAAGGAAATAAAACTCCTGGGATCAGGCACAGAAACGAAGCTGTAGAAGTTGCTTGAGAAATGGAGCAGTCAGTGGTGTAATGACTTGAAAGCTAGGGGATCATCCAAGCGATGATGCCTGTGCTACACACAAGGAATTCAATCCCTTCTCCCAAATAAGGGCCCTTGACAGATTATAACACTACATTCTGGACAGCGAGATATTGTGTGTCTGATGCCTAGACTTTTATTGAAGTCCAGGATTGTGAACTGTAAGTCATTTAGCCCACTTTAGATAAGTATCACTTTCAAATCGGATTATAATTTGCAAAGGCACAACATGTTCAGGGCAAAACTGTGTCAGACACCAAGATAAGGATTCCAGGAGGCTCCGCTGCATGGTAGCTTTGCAGACGAGGAACCAGAGTATTGGGAACATCATAGTAGCACGTGCACTGACAAAAGAGGCCTTTTTTAATTCAGCTTGAGACAAAGGTGATTTATCAGACATCCCAAGGCAATTGCCACAGAGAACTGGGGAAGACTGTGCAACATGCAGCTGTTTCTGGTTGCTTGTGGTGTTTTGGCACACATATACGTTATTAATGCCGCTATTGTTAAGTCTTATTTTCCCTTGTGTTATGTGAAAAGCTACAGCATTCACTACCGTGCCAGCGACCATCCTGTGAACGTATTTTCATTTCCCATTTTCCCACGTGATGCATTTGTCTATGTCCAGCGAAACAAACAAACAGAAGAGCCGCCAGCCCTGACTCAGAGGGGCGCTGGATGCCACAGGCAGCTTCCCAGAGGAATCAAGTGTGAAAGTTTCTCTAGCACGGCATGCAGACGGTCTCAGGCATGCTTTGCCAGCTTCACAGAAAATTTGGAATTTAAATGAAGGAAACACAGGTCTCCCTCCTGCCCCTGCTTCTCTCAGAGATGTCGATGGAGTGAGTCAGTGATGAGCTGCTGTTGCTGCGTCATTACTGCAATCATTGGGGAGAAGCCCGAGTCACAGGGAGAAGTTTAAGCCATCGAGTTACTCCTCAACAGAGTGCTGAGGCGAGCAGGGGAGGATGACATTCAGCAGTGGGCTCAGAAGCAATTCCCTAGTAGGATTAAGCTGCTTTGAAGAAGAGGCCTCCCATTCTCCTGGAGTCCCTTCCTTGCCAAGCTTTGCATTGACCTGAAAGAAGTTAAAAGTTATCCAGAGCCTGATAAGACAGGAAAGTTTTGGCTACGGTGTTTTAGTCTTTGATGCCATTGAAAAAAAGGACGAAAGTGCACAGACTCACAACTGTGGTTCAGTGTTATGTCCAGTGAGGTGTGCAGACACAGGAAGATACTGGAAGATTTGGATCCAGTTATTGGCTCTGTCAAAGCTTTGAGTGAATTTGTGAAACCACTGACACCCAGTTTTTCTCCTATCCATGTAGGCACTTCAAGCCATTGCTTAGGCATCATCAAGATACTGAAAACCACTGATCAGACCTCACCTAACCTAGGTACCTTGGGAACATAAGTTTCCTCCAGAGACATGCTCAAAAAAACCCAGTATTTGTTCACCAACTTCAGCTGATGAGCCATTCATAGAGCTAGTCCAAAGCAAGACTATGGAGCAGGTGTTTGAGACCAGATTTGTCCTGCTTATCTTATCAGTAGGTCTGAATTCTGGGTATGGCATTTGCACTTTGAAAGTCTTATGGTACAGGAACACTGGTGAATGTTTAGGGGCTTGTGGTGTGTGGGAAAGGGCAGAGAAGAGGAACATATTTTTGGCATCATCTTTCTAAACTCCTCATAGTTATTCTGTGGAACAGGAGAGTCCAGGTGGTCTCTTGTATTCCTAAGAGGAAATGCTCAAGGGATTATTATCTGACCAAGTTTTTTCTTTATTTGAACCTGGATTGTTTCTCTGTGACCTGAGTTCTATATTCTATGTTACTCTGGCACCTGCACTTAACTATTGAATTTTTCAAGGATCCACTATTTCTCTTGATTTATAAGATGACAGAGAGTGACAAGCCTGACTAATCACTCTGTATCTCAGTCTATGACATCAAACTTTCAAAAAGGTCAAGGAGGAACTGCCATGAAAGTCATGGTCCCTTAAGAATAATTTTGATACAGAAGCTGAATTTATATTAGCCAGCCCCACTCATGGCAGCATGAATTCCTGCCTGTTTCTGGAAAGGGTGGGTATCATAGCCTTCTGCTGCACCAACAAGAAGATAGAGGTCTAGAAGCACAGATCCACTATACTCAGTGTTTCTTCCTACTGTCCCTGAATAAAAACCCCTCCTGTTTTAGTTCATTGTCTAAAGCCAGTTTCTTCTATAGGGGCATCACAGTCCTGAAGTTTCCTGGGCCATCGTAACTGGAGAAGAAGACACAACAGGGCTTGCTGTGGCCCAGTCTCCCCCTTCATGTAAGGGAAGCACTAATTCTTAGCCATGGAGTAGCATGAGGATTCATTAACTCATGTTTACATAGTGCTAAGTATTAATTATTGAGTCAAGCTGCCACCAAAGGGAACAAAAGGCCTTGGCTTTCTGAATAATAGGGCAAGCACGTCTTGGAAGACTCCCACAGCCTATTTGACAGATGCGCAGTGTGACATGGCATGTAGGAAACTGCAACCATGTTTTCCTTTAAGTCACATAACTAATTAAACTCATGAGTTGGCTCAAGCTTCACCGAATAGTGTGGTGCTTTAGAAGGAAAACTGCAAAGCTTTGTGAACAGCTGAAGCTCTGAAGATGAGGATTTACTGATGAAAACTACAAAGACAACATTACTAGTAATCAAATGGTGAGTTTTTTTCCTTTTGGCAGGATCTTTTTGTGTGTTAAAAAGAGAAGGAGATGCACAAAGAAGTGAACATTTCCCTTTTATGAACAATTACGGTATCAACAATACAGCAGCATGCAAACCTCAAATAAAATTAGGACTCCACTGAACAAGTTATTAAGCAGTAAGGCAAAAGACCATCCCTGTTCAGCAAGAAAGGTCAATGTCTTCTACTCTGCAGCTGAGGAGAGCAGGGAGCACAGAGCATGGCTGCAGGTTTCCATTTGCTCCACAGATACTTGGTAACTTCACTGGTGGATGCAACCCTGTCATGAACAAGAATATGCCATTAGGCTAAAAGGGTTTATTTTCTAAGGACCATGCTAAGTAACAGAAACAACTGGGACTGTGCCATACCCTTTCTGTCCAGCTCTGGGGTTATCTCCTTTAAACTGAAAACAATAAGTGCCAAGGGCCAGACAAGATCTTGACCTGGCTATTCTATGTATACACCATGCCTCAGCAAAATAGTTGACCCAGAATACTGTAAGGGTCACTGCTTTACAAAACAGGAGTGTATTTCAACTTGGAAACACAGGGAACAACCAGGTATCTGGCTATATAGGCATCATTTCTGCTCTGAAAATTGTAAATGAGCTTCAGAGACATATCGCACATCCATGTGAACGTGACCATGGTCACAATTTTATCACTGGACTCTAATAACATGCTTGTAATTGCTTATAGCCCCAACATAGCCTCTCCCACTAGCCTATTTATCTTCACACATACACCCACCCACCCTCTTCACCCCCCAGTTTAAAGGCACCCCTGCAGCACACACCAAAATTACCCACAGGGTCAGCAAACGTAAGGAACACCAGCTCCAAAATGACTCCCCAGGAAACTCCTGCATGGATAAACTGTAGCTAACCAAGGTCAGATGGTACCAGGGAGTCAATGCTGTTAATCTTGCCAGGGAAGTTATAGGGCTCAGAAAGAGTGAGGGAAATGTCTTATTATTCCTTGTTGCTTTTATCATTAGCACTACTAGGTGTGCTATATCACCTGTATTAGTAATAGTATTTGTAGTAGCAGTAGCAATAACAATAGTAACAATAGCATTATTCTTAGGAGCTGTAGTCATGACTTCAGCTTTACTCTTACCCAAAAAATAAATCTCTTGAAGCATCTCAGCTTAGTCGCACTGGTGAAACCAGTGAAGTCTGGGGAGGTGGGCTTGCTGGTGATGCATGTCTGCTTGAAACTAGTATGGCATCTCTAGCGCATTTCCCATAGGTACCAAGACACTATAAGATGGCAACAGCACTTAGAGAGAGCACAGGCAACACAAGAGATGGAAAAACAAAATGCACTTGAACGAGTAAGGGAGGAGCACAAGGAGATCCTCATTTGGAGCTTGCAGGCTCTGCTCAGATTCACTGTCACCGGTTAACTGGTTCTGTAAGGCAACCACTTACGTGTAACTGATAGGTAGTAAAAAGAATTATTTGATGATTATCCCATTGCCTTTCCATTACTGGGCTGACCTGATAAGAAGCAGCTCCCCTATCCATCACAGCTGTGACCGTTCTAACTGAACTCGTTTTTCAGACCACTATCAGCCAGCCTTGGCTATTTTTACTCCTAGATTTATGGGGCAAATTCATCCCCTAAATTCAATTTTCTTTGATGAAAGCTTTTCAGAGATTTTTTTTCATCCTTTCTCCATTGTCTGTGAGTTATGCTTTACCTTCTCTGTCCCAGGTGTAAGTCCCAGAAGGTTATCTGCAGCTGCAGGGAGATTGCATTGCCTTCCTGTATTTCTTTTTAACTACTGAAGTTATTATTTTCAGAAATAATGTTTTTCATTCAAATTTCACTGTAAGCTTCAAGAAGTCCTAAAACAAGGTAGAATCTATGTTTGTGTATGTATGTGGGTTTTTTCCTCCTCTCCAACAGACCTTGGATCCGCTGGTGATCTGTGAGCTTCTGTGGAAGCGAGGGCATCAGTCAATTGCGCGCTGGAGGATGCTCACCATTCATTTGCATTACTGCTTCAATTATCCATTAATACCTGCAGCAGACTTGGATATTGCTATCTGTTAGGCACTTTGCATCAGTTTGAACAGCAGACCAAGAGTGCAAGTGAAAAAATAACTTCCACAGAAGAGATGGGAAAATCCTAAAATAAATCCTAAATCCCTAAAAAAAAATTAAATTCCCCAACAACTCAAACACCTACTCAGTCAGAAATGTCCTGTTACCCCCGTCAGCCCTATGCAGGGATGTTGTTGCCAGCCGATTTCCGACAGCTGAGTTTGGCTCTTTGGGGGAAATTTAGCCACCTCCTATTGCAAAAGCTGAATATCTATCTTGCAGAAGGGAGATAAACAAGTTGCAAACACACAAGTCTGAGTGAGAGACGTGGTACTGATGACTCCTTGGACAATCTGTACTGCATTTAAAGAACTAGACCATGTCCTGGCTGTGTAAAAAATACTTTTGAGGCAGAAAGCCCAGCACTGCCCAGAAAATACTCACTGAGGGAGCAAAATCCAACATAGTCCAGACTTCTGCATCCCCAGACACCCAAAATCTGGCTTTGGATGTGAGGTCTTGGCTTTTGCTCATCTTTGCTTACATTGCTGCTTGAATTATTAAACTAAATTGCTTTAATGATCTTGAGTTTCGCATTTCACTCCTCTCAGGCAGCTAAAGCTCAGCTGCGTTGGTAGGTTGGCAAGGCAAGCACTGAAGGTCAAACAACTCTCCAGACCCTCTTGGCACCACATAACAAGGCGTGAAAACTGAGAAGGGACAGTATCCGTTGTCAGCCAACCCTGACATTCAAGTCTGGAGCCAGACCAGAGCCCAGAGAACAGACTGCTGAATCTCCTCTGCCATTTGCATGGGTGCAGGTAAATTGAAACAAAGGGCCAGATCAGAAGGTGTTAGTCCCTGCAAAGACCTACAAAAACCACGTCAGACCTAGAATTTGTGACTTGGAAGTTTCCTGAAGGTATGCTTCTTCCCATTGAATCTGTAGCTAGTATTTAGGATGGATGGAGACCCTTCACTCAGCAGTGCTGGGTTAGGTACGCGGGAACACAAGCATTGCCCAAGCCCCAGGAGATCTGGCTTTGTCTTTTGCCTTTGGCAGAGTACAGACATTCAAAACCAAAAGCTCAGGATCCCATGTGGTTTCAGAGGATGACTGCAAGGGAGAGATTTAGTCCCTCAATTCTGAGTTTTCCACTTGTTTATTTTTTCTAGCCATTTTCCCCAAAGCAGTAGCTTTTGTCTCAATTTTCAACATCATGACTGCTTTTAAGGGAACAAATCTCAAAAAAAACCCAAAAAATAATAATTCTCTGCAGTAACCAGGTCACTCCTACTTTCATAGCAGTTCTTAATTCCTGTTTATAAACCTCGTACTCCAGCTGTGAATGGTGATCACCTGGCAGAAAAGCGCAGTAATGCACTGACCCACCACCCCAAGCAATCACTCATCATACCGTGCCGTTACAACATACTGCTGTGCTGAAACATCATAATCCCCCACCCCCAAATCCCACCCGTACCAAGATCTGGCCACAAGATAGACCTGATTTAAAACATCTACAAAGGTTATATGTGATATTCTGGTTACCCTCCTCCACTCAGCAGCAATTTGGTGTGGAAAGCAGTGACTTTGAAAGCAGCTGGCCTGTAGGAGTAGGGAGAAGAGCAGGAACCATCTTGCTACAGGGCACAGATAAGTGTTAACTGATACTACACACTAAAAAAAGGCTTGAAATAAAGACTTTACAGTGATAAATGGTGCCTCCTCTTCCCTCACAAGATGTCCCCAGCTCCCTGTTTGATGCCAATCCCCTTTAGCCATCCTGCTGTATCTTCCCACCCAGATTCTTCTCACTGCTCCTTCTGGCCTTCCTCCTGCCATTGTCCTATATTGCACCCTTCTCTGTCTGCTATGAACTGCATGTTTGTCTGTCTGTCTTGTGGCAGCCACTGGGAACTTCACTAGACATTACTCTTTAGGGAACAGCAGCTGCATTTCCAGCTCGGGTTTGTGTTTGACGCTGCTGTGCTGGGAGCTGCACAAAGGGCGCCTCTCCCTTGTTCCTTCGCCCTCCATCCCGGCAGTGCACAGCAAGGCTGGGTTGTCCACCAAGGAGCTCCCTCACAGTGTCTCCCCATGGGAAGGGCCCCCCTCAGTTGCACGGGCACTGAGCTGGCCCCACCCTGGCAGACAGATCTCCCAGTAAGGGGATGTTCTCTGGGCCCTGGTACATCACTCCCTTCTCTAACACCCCCACGCACACACACCCTCCACCTCCGCTCATCACCTCCTGCGCTGAGTCTCACTCACCACTCCCTGCATAAGGAGAGATGGAGACAGTGCGCCATCCAGTTCTTAACATCTCAGGTGCTCTGTTTCCCTGGGGATATTGCTCAAGTGAATTAATCTCTCTGCCAGGACGATCGGCTCTCTACAGGGATAGTTAGCTGTACATCCCCTGAGGACCATGGGAATTGGTTTTACTATTCTGCAGTGGTGTGGACCTTTGCTAGAATGAATCTTCTGCATTACACTGATCTGTTTCTCATTGAATAGACTTTGATTGATTAAGGATGTAACTGTTCCTCACACTACCACTAACCTTCTTAACCTTGGCATCAAGAAAAGATAAAAGTGTGAAGAGAAAGCTTCCTATCCTGGTACGGTCCTCAGATTACTGTTCATTAGTGATTTTTCAGGTAGGCAGCAATGAAGCTGCAACAAGAAGTCCAAGGGCAATCAAGAGAGACTTCAGGGCCTTGGGACAACTGGTTAAGGGATCAGGAGCACAGGTAGTGTTCTCCTCTATCCTTCCAGTTGCAAGGAATGATGAGGGAAGACACAGGAAGAGCCAGCAGATCAATACGTGGCTCTGAGCGTCGTGTCACCAGCAGAATTTGGGGTTTTTTGATCACAGGTCGGTCTACACGACACCAGGCCTGCTGGCAACAGTGAGGGTACACCTGTCTCAAAGGGGGAAAACAACCTTTGCACAGGAGTTAGCAGTGCTCATGGAAAGAGCTTTAAACTAGATTTGAAGGGGGAAAGGGATAAAACCAGGCTCACTAGAGATAACCCTGGGGGCAGCATGCCAATGTTTGAGGGATGGTGTGCTAGCAAGGTCCTTTGGTCTGCCGTCTCAGTGGAGGTAGGGGATGGAAATCCATGCGGCAGCAAAGATGCAAAGGTTAGGGATGTGTTAGAAACCATGGAAGCACCTGAGAATGGTCACATAGGAATTAGGGTTTCTCCCCCCACAAAGGTGGTGGGATCAACACCCCAACTGAAGTGCATCTACCCTGATGCACACAGCATGGGCAACAAACAGGAGGAACTGAGAGCCATTGTGCAGCTGGAAAACTATGATATAGTTGTGATCACGGAAACATGGTGGGATGACTTGCACAACTGGAGTGCTGCAATGGATGGCTATAAACTCTTCAGAAGGGACAGGAAAGGAAGGAGAGGCAGTGGGGTAGTCCTGTATGTTAGGGAGGGTTTTGACTGTCTAGAGCTTAATGATAGGTTGAGTGTTTATGGGCAAGAATCAGGGGGAAGGCCAACAAGGCAGATATCATGGTGGGAGTCTGTTGTAGACCACCCAACCAGGATGAAGACGCAGACGAAATATTCTGTAAGCAGCTGGGAAAAGTCTCGCAATCGCTAGCCCTTGTTCTCGTGGGAGACTTCAACTTACCAGATGTCTGCTGGAAATACAATATAGTGGAGAGGAAACAGCCTAGGAGGTTCCTGGAGTGTGTGGAAGAGAACTTCCTGACACAGCTGGTAAGGGAGCCAACTAGGGAAGGCGCCCCGCTGGACCTGTTGTTTGTGAACAGAGAAGGACTTGTGGGTGATGTTACAGTTGGAGGCCTTCTTGGGCACAGCAATCATGAAATGATAGAGTTTTCAATTCTAGGAGAAGTAAGGAGCGGGGTCAGCAGAACTGCTACCTTGGAGTTCCGGAAGGCAGCCTTTGGCCTGTTTAGCGGCCTGGTTGAGAGAGTCCCTTGGGAGGCAGTCCTGAAGGGCAAAGGAGTCCAGGAAGGCTGGACATTCTTCAAGAAGGAAATCTTACAGGCGCAGGAGCAGGACATCCCTGTGTGCTGAAGGATGAGCCAGCGGGGAAGAAGACCAGCCTGAGTGAATAGAGTTTTGGCTGGAACTCAGGAAAAAAAAAGAGTGTTTATGACCTTTGGAGGAAGGGGCAGGCAACTCAGGAGGACTACAAGGATGTTGTGAGGTTATGCAGGGAGAAAATTAGAAGGGCCAAAGCCCAGCTAGAACTTAACCTGGCTACTGCCATAAAAGACAACAAAAAATGTTTCTGTAAATATATTAGCAACAAAAGGAGGGCTAAGGAGAATCTCCATCCTTTATTGGATGCAGAGGGAAATATAGTGACAAAAGATGAGGAAAAGGCTGAGATACTTAATGCCAGAAACTGACTGCTCATGGCTTGGATGGGCGCACTCTTTGCTGGGTAAAAATCTGGCTGGCTGGCCAGGCCCAAAGAGTGGTGGTGAATGGAGTCAAATCCAGTTGGTGGCTGGTCACGAGTGGTTTTCCCCAGGGCTCAGTATTGGGGCCAGTTCTGTTTGTTTAATATCTTTACCAATGATCTGGATGAGGGGATCGAGCGCACCCTCAGTAAAGTTGCAGATGACACCAAGCTGGGTGGAAGTGTCGATCTGCTGGAGGGTAGGAAGGCCCTGCAGACGGACCTGGACAGGCTGGATCGTTGGGCCGGGGCCAACTGTATGAGGTTCAACAAGGCTCAGTTCCAGGTCCTGCAGCTGGGTCACAACAACCCCATGCAATGCTACAGGCTTGGGGAAGAGGGGCTGGAGAGCTGCTTGGTGGAAAAGGACCTGGGGGTCTTGGTCGACAGCCAGCTAAATATGAGCCAGCAGTGTGCCCAGGTGGCCAAGAAGGCCAATGGCATCCTGGCTTGTATCAGGAATAGTGTGGCCAGCAGGACTAGGGAAGTGAACGTCCCCCTGTACTCAGCACTGGTGAGGCCGCACCTCAAATCCTGTGTTCAGTGTTGGGCCCCTCACTCCAAGAAGGACATCGAGGTGCTGGAGCGTGTCCAGAGAAGGGCAACGAAGCTGGTGAAGGGTCTGGAGCACAAGTCTTATGAGGAGCGGCTGAGGGAGCTGGGGTTGTTTAGTCTGGAGAAGAGGAGGCTGAGGGGAGACCTTCTTGCTCTCTACAACTGCCTGAAAGGAGGTTGTAGTGAGGTGGGTGTTGGTCTCTTCTCCCAAGTAGCAAGCGATAGGACAAGAGGAAATGGGCTCAAGTTGTGCTAGGGCAGGTTTAGACTGGATATTAGGAAAAATTCTTCACTGAAAGTGTTGTCAAGCATTGGAAGAGGCTGCCCAGGGAAGTGGTTGAGTCCCCATCCCTGGAGGTATTTAAAAGCCGTGTAGATGTGGTGCTTAGGGACATGGTTTAGTGGTGGACTTGGCAGTGTTAGATTAACAGTTGGACTTGATGATCTTAAAGGTCTTTTCCAACCTAAACAATTCTATGATTCTATGATTCTATGATCAAGAAAAGTAGTGAGACACTCAGGGAAAGATCTAAAAACCCAACAGCATATACCTCCATAATCAGGACCAATAAGCCCAGCTACTTTTGTTTTTCTGGTAACAATATCTGCTACAAAACTGCACTATGAAAAAAGCAGGACTGTCTCTGTGGCAGGTGCTGCACTCACTGATGCTGGTTCTCAAGCAAATTGAAATAAATGAACTCTAGCCTCCCCAAACCCAGAATATTCATGGGCTGCACCCATAACCCAAGTAGCTGGGCTCTGGGCCAAGCAATTCTTCCAGGGAGAGGACCATCTTCTCAGGACACAATCTTAGTGGAATGAGTCTGTTCCTGCCATATCAGCCTGTTGCCTATGTCTCTGCACTGTTACCTTAGAGCCCTTGCAAACTGAATGTTCTCAGCACAGAGCTCCTTGGTCTGGTGCACATCAAAGACTGTCTGGCTTAACAGTGGACACGAGAAGATTCTCCTTGCTCCCAAGCACCATGCTGCCAGGCATCCTGTGGGGTGCGAGGGGACGTATATTCCCATTCTCTTGGGATTTTCCAGGAATCAAGTCCTGTTGGAGTATCTCAGCAGCTTCATTTTAAGGATTGGCATGCCAAAAGGATGAAAGGACTTGGTATTAGCCCATTATCTCTAAATCACTTTATTTCAAGCTGGGCTACGGTAAGAGCAAATAGTAGTAATACCAGATAGAGTATGCAGTGTAGATATAGATAATACAGTTCACAGAGACATTTCTATAAATATGTTACTTTCTAGTCTAGCAGGTTTCAAAGTTTCTTTCACACTCTGTGATTCAGCTAATAAGCTGAAAGATGCTTCTCAGACTTCTTATTCAAGGACTCGCACAACCCATTCACCATCTGGCTGCCTCACAAAAGGCAACCGGTGCATAGAGCCCTTCGCTCTTTTATAATTTAAGTTTGCAGTTTCTTCAGATCCAAAGATTTCCTACTCAATCAAGAAGACTGTTGTAGCATCCTATCCCCACACCATGGCCTGGCCCAGCTAACATTCGAAAGAGTAATGTCTTTTGGATATAGCCTAGTGCAATTTCTGTTTGCCCAGATGGTGAATAAAGATATTTAATGAATATTCCTGTGGTCAGGGGATAAATTATTAAGTCACTGTAAAAGAATATGATCTTCCTCCCTGCAACGGCTATAGTCAAATGCCAGAGGGAAGCCTCATTATTCACCTTCAGATTCCACAGAGCCATGTAAATTGACAACCACATTTTATCCAGCTAAATAAATGGTACTGATGCATGCGGCCTACTGTTGGATTTTGATCAAGACTATACTAGGCTGTTAAGGAATTTGTGATTAAATGATCCATGAATTCTGGTTTTGAGGGAAACATCAGCAGAACCATGCTAGTCCCACCCTACCCCTAATCACATGGCACCCCAGTTGGTGAGCTGCTTTATGGCAAATATGAGAATGTCATTGGAAATATTTGGTCTGAAGAGAGACTCAGCCTTGGAGTCTAACTGGACAGAGGCATTCAGTTCTTTGAACATTGAGCACAGAGCAGCCCATTACTGGCTCTGTGGGCATTACTCCTCCTTTGGCACATAATTTGCCAATGGATACCTTCTTATATCTCACTTCTTTTAAAAAGTCTTTATTCTATAAAGTCTTGGACTTTACTGTCCTTTCCCATTTTCAAAAGCTCATTTGTTTAATTTGTCAATAGGACTGTGCATCAGCTAGAGGAGTTTGCTTAGGGCCATGTCCATTCAGGTTTTGAATACCTCCGAGGATGGAGACTCTACAAACTCTCTCGGTGACCTGTTTCAGAGTCTGCCCCCTCCCCCCCGCCAGTCTCTCCCCTTCCAATAGCAATGCTTTCTCTTACATTTAAATGGAATTCCCTCTATTTCAATTTCTGTCATTTTCTTTTGTCCTGTCACTGGGAACCACCGAGGACATCTTGGACACCGCAAGATGGCTCCATCTTCTTTACTACACCGCATCAGATATTTATACACATGGATGAGATCCCCCTGAACCTTTTCTTCTCAAGGCTGAATAGTCCCAGCTCTCTCAGCCGCTCCTCGTATGTCAGATGCTCCAATATCTGAACCATCTTTGTGGCCCTTCATTGGAATCACTCCAGTATGCCCACATCTCGCGCGTACAGAGGAGCCCAACACTGGACACAGCTCTCTTGATAGTTCTCACCAGCGCTGGATAGAGGTGAAGGATCACCTCTCTTGATCTGCTGGCAACACTCCATCTAATACAGCCCAGGATGCTGTTGGCCTTTTTTTGCTACAAGGGCACATTGCCAGCTCATGTGCAGCTTGTTGTGCACCAGGACCTCTATGTCTTTTTCTGCAAAGCTGCTTTCCAGCCACTTGCTCCCCAGTCTTTACTGGTGCCAGGGGTTATTCCTCCTCAGGGGTAGGACTTGGCATTTCCCTTTGCTGAACTTCATGAAGCTCTGTCAGCCCATTTCTCCAGCCTGTTGAGGTCCCTCTGAAAGGCAGCACAACCCTCTGGTCTCTCAAATATGCCTCCCAGTTTTGTATTGTGCACATAATATAGGGCACCCAGAAATCTCATGCAGGACATCTCAGTTCTACTCTTAGAGCCAGAAGAGTGAAAATTAGATATCACAGAAAATAACTTCAGGGGTCTAAGTTCCTTATTAGTTCTGGATCTGAGAACTGCTCTCCCGGTCATATCTCGTTATCCTCCACTGCTCACTGAAAAGACCATATTTAAATATCACAGTCCTGGTGCATACACTTTATTTCAGCCTCCCTGCGTGTTAATATTATTAGTATTGATTTTCTGAGATTTTGCAGCAGAGATGGCAAAAGGGTCTCTCTGCCTCACGCTCTCTGCACGGCGCTCCACTCACACGTCATTTCTTTCGCAAATACGAAAGCTCCATCCCAGTTCTCCACATGCCACAAAAATTTGCTAACAATGAACCTTGAAAACAAGCCACCTTACAGCTCATGTCTTGTCTTAAAACTGTTTGCTTTGTTTTGTATTTGTCTCATTGGCTTGATTTTCCTTACTGAGGTTAATCTCTGCAAGAAGGCAGTGAGATTCTGCTTCTTCCCTTGCAGCTGATCAGAGAAGAACAGCATGAGTGCAGATGAGCACTTTTGTGAATCTAGGGCACATTTCTCTCCCTCCTCTGCCCTTTGCAGGGCACTAGAAGGACCTCATTAGGAATTCTTACTCACAGCAGCTTCAAGCCATCTCTTGCTACAGAAGAAAGCATTTTTTTTCCTAAATAGTTACTGAACAGTTGGTGCTGTCTGGTGTTTGGGGTATTCCTAGAGGGTGGTCAGTGTTCAAACAGGACCTGTCTAGCCGAACACTTTCAGTCATGCTTTTTGCTAAAACACACCCAGCCTCAGGATCTGGCCTGACCCCAGTGGATGTCAGTTGAATCTACAAATGCCTTTCCTGGAGTCAGAACAAGACTCACACTCATTCTAAATTTCTTCTCAACAACTAAAGTGGTCTCAACCAAACGATTTGCAGAACTCAGACATTCCCAGTGTCATGGATCACTGCCCACCTCACAAGCTGTGGTTTCTTTTGCACTAAGAAGAAAACGTTGTTCCTGTATTAGCAGATGGGGCTGTGCCAAGTGGGTTTCTTTCTCACTTTTCTGATGGGTTATTCTGCAGGCCAAGAATCTGTTTCGCACTCCCTGAGTGTTAGACCCATGGGGATCCTTTAGCCCTTCTTGTGGTGGGTTAAAAGGCTAGTAGGACCTGAAAGCCTAGTTAGTGCCTCCCTCTCTGGGAAGGCAGGCTCAGATTATACTTAAACTATTCACTATAATCAATGCTGTTGTTTGTTTTAGGATCCCCTTCCAACAGAGAGCATTCACAGCCCTCTGTGTCAGCCTTAGAACCACTGGAAGGTGGTGAGCATCACAACCAGCTTCCTTCCAGGATTAACTAAAGAAGCAAACAAGCTCAGTGATCAGAGTCACCATTCAAAGCACAAACCCGTGGCTATTTCACAAGGGACTGATGGGAGAGGTACTGCACAAGACCTCTGTTAACAGAAGCAGTGACAGGATGGCAGATGGAAGGGCTGGGAAAGATGGGGAAGCAAGAGAAATACTGATGGTATGACCCTCAGAGAAACAAGGAGAGATGTGGCTTTGCATTGGTTGCAAAGAGGTTATGAACTGAGCAAAGACACTGAGACCTGCTGTGTTTGGAGAAGTGGTACATTGTACATTCATTAGAAAAATTCAGACTGTGTTAGACAAGCATATTTAGTCTATAATCAAACAGTAATAAATATATCAATAAAATAAGACTGGATATAATAATAAAAACATGAAAGTAATAAATTAAGTACAGTAAGAACAAGAATAAAGGGATAGGAATATACCAGACTTCTTGGGCCCTGTGCCAGGATAGTCTTTGACTTGCACAACTCAGAAACTCAGCTACTCTTCCTTTTGGTAGCCAGCTCAGAGTCATTACAGAAGCTGGTTTTTCACTAAAGGTGAATTTGTAGGGGGTGAGTAAGGTCTGATCCATTGACTTTACAGTGAGGAAAGAGCTGCGGATGCCTTTACAAAGTGCTGTGGAGATTTTCATTCATTCATTTGTCTCTACATTAACAGCAGAGACAGTGTTACTGAAACCTTGGCCACTTGAAATCTTGGCCCAACTTGGAAATGAGACAAAACAGATATTCATGGGTATGACCCATTTAAAGAATAAGCTTCAGGTTTACCACATACAGACAGGGGAAAAAAGAGATCGCAATTTCTTTCCCAAGTCACAGGCAATATCCTCTTCTCATCCTCTTCCTTGCTGAAGGACCCTAAGCTTTTGCAAATGCTGCTGTGGCAAACACACACCTCACAGAACAAAAACTGTTGTTAGAGAGAAGAGTGGGTTTACCTATAGGAACTGGTCTGGGATTGAGGAGAGTGTGTGTTTTCTAGCTGTGTGATCAGCATGCATCCTTCAGAAATGTCATGTAATTTGTCAGTTTGTAAAATAATGAATCTAATATAATCCTTTTAATCTCCATTTGGTCTTTTTTCCCTGTCTAGATTTTAATAAGGAGATACCTTTTCGTTTAAAGGGTTAGGACTTCAATAATAATAACAACAACAGATTACTATGTATATTTTCACTGTTATTAGTGAAGGCAATCTAATGCCTGTTAAATTTCAGGTCCACTGACTCTTAATACTCCGCACCCTTCCCTGAATCAATAAGTCTGTACAAATCAGCTTCCTTTGCATCTTGTTTCAGGCACAAGGCTGGACTAAATGATCTCCTGAGGTCCCTTCCGAAGTGAATTATCATATGATCCTGTTATATTGTTGCAATTGGCTAATGATGCTTGGGCTACATATTTTGTCTGAAGAGGTGTCTCGTTGTCTGGCTGTTGTGGTATCAAAGGTTTCCAATTACTGAAGTAAGTAGTAAATACAGAGCTCAGTCAAGTGTACTGTAAAGTGTCAGCTAAGGGAAACACTAAAACTGAGGAGAAAGGAGCAGTGAGGAAATTTGGCTTATCTATTCACTACAAGCAAAATTTATGAAATTGAAGAATGATCTGCAAAAGGATGCAACAGAATGAGCATCATTTCAGTTACCTTAAATACAGACTAGGCTGAATATACAGTACAACAGGAAAAAGGAGGCCTCTTGAAGTGTCTGTGACAGGGAATCATAAAATAATAAAATAATTTATGTTGGAAGAGGAACTTGATCATCTAACCTCTGAATAAAGAAGAGCCAACTTCAAAGTTAGATCAACCTGCTAAAGAGCTTTTCCAGTCAGGCTTTGATCATTTCAAGGTTAGTACTGGCGCAACCTGTTCCAGGGTTTGACTGTTCTCATTGTGATTCATTTTTCCCGGGTACCAAATGTGAATTTGACTTGTGTCTGTTGCTGCTCATTCTTTTGCTGCACAACTCTGACTAGAGTCTGGCTCCATCTTCTCCATAACCACCCATACAATGTGGGAATGGCCCCATCTTTTTAGTGCTGCTACAGCTCTACTGAAAATCAGTTGAGTTGCACTGGGCTAAAACAAAGGGACAAACCTAGCTTATCCTTCTGTGGGTTCAGAGAGTGTTGAAATTTTCTCATCCTCAGTGTAATGATTCTTCAATGTCCTGCGTCATTTCCCAACTTGCTTTTCTTTACACGTGGATCTCAGCATTGCCTCTCATGATGCAGAGAAAAAGAACTATTTAATACCTCATATCCCAGCATCTACTCTTGGTACCTCACTGGGATATTGCCATGGAAACAGGGAAAGTTTGAAATGAAAGCGAATACGTTCGCTTTTCTTATTTTTCAGTAGGGACTTCAAAATTTACTGCGGTATAAAACAAGCCGTGTACCATCTGCTTATTGAAAATTGAATGCAAATGTTTCTTTTCTTTCTTCTGGAGTTCTAAATCACAGCCAAGGCATATCCCCTCAGAAGCATCCTTAAAGGTGGTGTGTGAGTTTATGTAGCTTCCTGTCCAGAAGTTAATTAGATGAGAAATATCATTGTCCTTCAGCCATGGATGGCACAGATAAAGAACAGACTGAACCAAAATGGAAGGCAACATGTACTGGAGACAAGCCGAGCCATGAAATCAGCTGCTGGAAGAGAATCTAGGCTGTATAAGTCACACAGCCTCCCAGCTATATTTTGGGAAAGGTCATTTTTTACATATGATAGGGGTGTGTAGAAGAGTCCTCACAAGCACACCAGCGTCATTTTTTCCCTCTGTGGTCACTTTTTCTGTGAATCAATTGAATCAAGCACCACTGAACGGGAGAGTTGAGTCCTCTGTTTGCAGGGGCAGCAGCATGAGCCTCCCAGCTGATGTGACTGTGATTTATTCAGACTGCCCTCTAATAAGGGGCACCAGAGCATGGTTTTCAAGGAAGTCAACAGAGATAAGTAGTTAAAACATCTAAGTCAGCTAGCTGGAGGAGGCAAAGGGTCTGTGTATGGCACTATTTCTCCCCACTACCTGCTGAGGTCTGTAAAGGATCTCAGTCTCTCTTCAAGTTATATGCCACAGCAGAGACCTAAATCCATCTTAGGACATAGCTAGAAGGAAGCTCATTTCTTTTCACATCCTTGATCTCTCTCATTGTATTGAGATTTCCGCTAAGGAAAACTTTTGGCATCATTTTGAATGCTGCTTTTATGACCCAGACACTTGCCTGTCAACGACCTCTCTCTGATGTAGGGTATTGCTCTTTGCACTAGCGTCAGTGTTGTGGTACACAGGGAAATTCCCCCTGACTTGAAGGAGATAGTCCAGACCCACCACTGAGCCTCTGGTAGCTTCTCAGGGGACAGGCAAGATGTGGCAACACAGATGAGTGCAGTTGTTTGCCCCTGATTTCCCTAGCCCTTTCCCAACTCAGTGGTCAAAGAGCTTGCGTCTCTTTATGAATTTCCATGGAGTCAGGAGTCAGGTTGGCAAGGAGAGGCTGACTTGCACCTGTCCTTCTGCACAGGGTCACCTCTTCCTCTAGAAGCAGAGAGAACAACCCAGCTCCCTCTGTCTTGCACGCTGCTCAGCGTATAACACTGATTAGCAGGCAACTCGTGGGGCTGCAACCATTGCAGGGCCATCCATCTCCTGCATGACTTTGCCTCTCCCTAATCTGTTACAAGGGAGAGGTGTTTGGGTAGCAGTTGCAACCAGACTGTGTTTTCTGTTGCTGTTTCTCTGGTAATCAGACAGCTACACTAATAATCATGTCCTTACAACCCTGGCTCCTGCTTATCACAGACTTCTTTTAGAATGAAAGCACACTGTGCCCTGTTCACTCAGCCATCCGTCACTTTGCCGTCCTGAATGATTAATGTCTACCTACCAGAGCCTGAACACAGCTCTCCCTGGGAGGCAGTGAAGCTGCAGGTGCGATGTTTTGGGCCCAGTGGAAGATAGGTATGAATGTGTGATCATTACCAGGGAAGTCCAGGGTGCTATGAAAAAACCCACAAGAGACTATGCTTTGCAGGAGATTTGTTTTAAGTGTGCTTAGGTTATGCTTCATTTAAGCTTCCTCCTAATTCATGGACATCAGGTCAAATCTTCCACTGTGTCCATTTGGAATGACAGATCTATTGTCTCTGGAGAAGTGTTGTTGATATTGAGAGACTATGTTTAAGTAACTATTGTGTCACTGCTGTTATATCTATGGGACAAGTCTTGATTCCAGGTGTCTCCTTCATGTTACACTGATTCAAACACAGAGTCACAGTCTTGTTCAGGCTGGGAGGGACCTCAGGAGGTCTCCAGCCCAACCTCCTGCTTCAAGTTGGGCCAACACTAAAGTCAGACCAAGTCATTTAGGACTTTTTCCACGTGGGTGCTGTGGTGGGTTAACCTTGGCTAAGGGACAAACTCCCACTCGGCTGCTCTCTCACTCCCTCTTCTCAACAGGACAGGGTAGAAAAATAAGAACAGAACTCTTGTGGGTCAAGATGAAGACAGGGAGATCACTTATCAGTTACTGTCATGGGAAAAACAGACTCAAACCAGGGAAAATTAATTTAGTTTCTTGCCAATTAAAATAAATTGGGATGGTGAGAAACAAACTAAAACAACACCTTCCACCCATACCTCTTCCCAGGCCCACCTTCACCCCTTCACCCCCAACCCCTCTCCCCCAGGGGTGCAGGGGTGGGGATGGGGGTTGCGGTCAGTCCACCCCAGCCCCTCTCGCCCGCTCCTCCCTCCTCACACCTCTCCCTGCTCCAGCGCGGGCCCTTCCCCGGGCTGCAGTCCTTCAGGGACAACCTGCTCCCGCCTGGGCTCTCCACGGCCGCAGCTCCTGCAGGAAAGATCCCCCTGCTGCGGCCTGGGGCCCTCCCCGGGCTGCAGGCTGGGGCTCTGCTCCAGCGGGGGCTCTGCAGGGCTGCAGGGGATCCCTGCTGCGGGCCTGCAGCCCCTCCTGCCCTCCTCTTCTGCCTGGGCACGGACACACAATACAGGTGCTGACTCTTCACCTGCTCTGGACAATTGCTCTCTCACCCTTTTCATCCCTGTGGTGCCTTCCTTACATGTGCCTTCCCTTCTCGGAGCAGCTTTTGAATTATGACCTCCGCCACAAACAGCCCTAAGGTGATGTTCACTCCCTCTCCGAAACAGCAGCAGCAGCAGCAGAGTTACCTGCTTATGACTACTTGATGTACTGGAGCAGGAGAATATGTTTGGGTTTTTTTCCCCATTAATTCATGGTAATACTCCCAGGAGAGTAGTGCATATTAGCATACTAGATTATAAACACTCTGAGGGAGCAATTTGCCTCAGTGTTGTCCATGTACAACGCCAAGCTGAATGGCCCCATTTTTGCTTGACATTAAGCACAACTGCAGTCAAAATAGCATGTAATCATGAATATAAGACCAAAGTAAGAATAGGAGGCATTTTTTCTAGTCTGTCTGGGCCTGCCTAGAAGAGTTGTGTGTTTAAAACAACCTTAGAATCATAGAATATCTCGAGTGTGAAGGGACCCATAAGGATCTTCGAGTCTAACTCTCTGCTCCTTGCAGGACTACCTAAAACTAAACCACATGTCTAAGAACATCACCCCAATGCTCCTTGAACTCTGACAGGCTTGGTGCCATGACCACTTCCCTGGGGAGCCTGTTCCAGTGACCAACTGTTCTCAGTGAAGAACCTTTTCCTAATGTCCAACCTGAACCTCCCCTGATGCAGCATCATCCCATTTCCTTGGGTCCTGTCGCTGGGCACCAGAGAGAGGAGATCAGCACCTCCCCCTCTGCTGTCCCTTAATTCTGCTGGTTCCTCAGATGGGCTCGTTAACTGTCTTTGGGCATCCCAAACTTGTTAAGAGCTCTTAGCAGTTGAAATGGAAAGAGTGTTTCTGATCCTGACCAGAATGGGGTTTGAGCTGGCTTCCCTGTGTAAGGATCTTTGACTGGATATAGAAGTACACCAGTTTCCTACAGAGACTTAACTGCAGTGGAGCAGGCCAGACAGCTCCCCAGTAAATATGGGGTAGAATAAATGTCTCTGTGTATTTGTCCAGAAACAGACACTCCATCACAACTGACTGGAAAAGTCCATACAGCATGGCCATGGGCTGAGGAGAGACCCGAGACCAGGTTTTACACCTCACCTGATAGGCAACATCTTGTTAAGACACTAACCTCATGATGGATGTGAACCCTTGTGCTATCTCTCTGGCTGTGTGAGGTCTGGAGAGCTCAGGAGCACTCCAGACCATCGCTTCCTTCAGCCGTTCCACTAAAGGACCAGACACACAAAAGATGATGCTTTTTTTACTGCAGCTCAAGACTACAGAATCCTTCTGTCTCTACAACTCATTCAGCCCTGGACCCTGTCAGATTATCTCAAGGAGCACAGGGAAGTAATGGCAAATTTGAAAACTCATCTACTGCAAGAAACTAGATGGTTACTCAATGGTGAGACCTTTGCTCCTGATATCAGCATGGCATGGATTTAAATGATCAAAGGCAGGCCAAAATAATCTTGAAATTATTCAACTGCAATTGCCACAGGCTGTGTTTGAGATTCCACTTACCAAGTGGGTTCCCAGAGCTCTTCCTTTTACTAAAACAGCATCTGGTCACCTGTTGTTAGTGGATCTGCCAGACTCAATTGACTTGTTTGCATTTGGGAATCCTGACAAGACCACATCTTGCAAAGCCGTATTGGGCTACAGGCTGTTGCAAGGAGGTGGAGAATGTCCGCAGGACAGCAAACACGGCGTGATTTGCGTTCTAGATTTCTTTCTCTCTCTCTCCATGCCTGTCCCTCAGGCAAGCAGACACTAATCATTGCCTGTAACAGCACTGGGTGATTAATTTAAGTGATTTAGTACCTGGGGATTCACCTTCACACAGAGATCGATGGTTTGGATGTTTTCTACATTATTACCCTTACAGCAATTACCTCCCACAGATACTTGCTCTTGTGCTAATGAGCCAGAAGCTATTAGCATCCACATCCACCATCTACATGTTTTATAGTTGCAGGAGGCCTCTTCCTTGGTGACCACATCTTCTGGGCAGGCAAATTTACAACATGAATGGAAAAGTCTTTTCTGCAGACATTTTGGGAAGGAAAAAATATAGGCAAATTGTATTAGCATTAGGAAGAGAAGTGTATCATAAGCATGAAATCAGAGCCAAGGAGAACTGAATCAGGCTGTCGGTGATGTGAAGAGTGCTGAGATTTCCCTGCTCAGTGCGAGTAGCCCAGGCAGGAAGGCCACAAAGGTAGAACTAGCAAGGTGTTATAACTTGCACCAATTTGGTGGGTGGACTCAAATAAGCGACGTTCAGCCTCAGTGTAGGCTATGCCTAGATTAAACTGCTTAGTGCAATGATGAAAAATTGAGGTAAGCTCTCTTATTAAATCTGACTAGTTAAATAATTCAAATTCTATTAATTGCTGCTCTACCCTCTCCTCTCTTTTTCACCACATCTGTATTCAGCTGAGTCCTATCTCAGTGATGTTGGCTTTTACGCTACTGCCCAACAGTTTGGCTCATACCATCCCACAGGCTCTTGCACCAAAATACAAATTAATTTAACCCCTCAGTCCAAATATTCCTCTTGCTTACAGTAATATAAATTCAGTGAGCTGACAGCAGATTTATTCTGAAATACAGAGTCCGTACCATGATAGTCAGAGCCCATGCCCAGTGTGGGGAGAGACAGACTAACACAGAAATACAAGCTGGGATCACTTGTACTGCGCAGTGTTTCGCAACGGCAATGTGAGTCTAGAATGGAGGGAGGTTGCCTCCTTGCTCCATCGTCTGCTCCTTTTGCCGCTTGGGAAAATTATTTCAACTCACATCTTCAAAGACAGAGACAAGGATAACATTCCCAAAGAAATCTTAGAGGAGCAGGGTGATTGCATGTCTGAGCAGCCCCCTTTTTATACATGGAATTTCTTACATTTTATGAAGTAGAAATAACAAAAGAAAAGCACAGCAACAGCACTAAATGTGAGCGTCATCAAGAGGCATAACTCACAGTTTGAGATCAAGGTCACTCATGTTGCGAGTTGGCCTTTTTTCCTCTCACTTCTGTGTACAACACAGCAAACCTCTGTCCTAAAACTCCACAGATGTGTCAGCATCTTGCAGTTTGTCTCTACATCGTACTATTCAAAATGCAGCTGGTAACACTCATCACACACTACAACAGTGAACTGCAAGATAAAAGCTGTTGCTTATGGTGCGCTGTGCAGCACAGGACACCAGAGGATGGTGTAAACTGTTCTTCCTTGCTTGAAAAGTCAGCTTCTGGCTTTTGCCTAGAGAAGGACACCAGATTAAACTGACTATGGTGTGACACACTGAGGAGATGCTCTTCTTGCCCTGTGGCACCAGCAATTTAGTGTCTCCTTTTTCACAGGTCCTCTCCATCAGATAACTGCAAAGTGGAAACAGGTCAAAGCTCAGGTCTGAACTTCCCTGTGATCAAGATGTACCATATGTTCTCCTTTTATTCAAACCTGAGTCTAATGTCACAGCTATGGGTTGTTCCCTTTGGAAATACCAAGTTCCTTCATATGACCTGAACGTCCAGTGTGAAACTGGAGTCTGTTGTGACACAAGACCATTAGTGTACGAGGTATGTAGAAGCAATGTGGCTATCAAAGGGATTTTTTCTTCCTCTCAACCTTGACTAGGAGGTAGAAGGGAAAGATTAACCTCCAAGTAGAGTCCATGTAGTCTGAGGTGGTATAGGTCAGTAGTTTCTATCATTTCTAGCATTTCCACCCTCTTAGAAACCACGCGACACACTCCCACCCCAGCCAGGCCTGGAACAAATAACCATAGTGCTAAGACAGGGCAGCTCATCTGAATCCATACCAAGTGTTAAAGCCAAGAGTTTCCATTAATAGCCACTATGCAAGTGGCCCAGTACATTGATTTCATCTGTAGGAACATTTTATTCCTTTCCTTCAACAGTCAAAATTTCCCAGCAGTAAAATGCTGGAGCCAAGGATAGTCTGAATATAAGCGGCAACTGGTCTTTTGTACCTCCTTCAGTGGCTGAACTTGGACTGATACACTGATTGCAGGTCTTCCAGAGCTTTTGTCTTCTGCCTTTTAATCAAGTAACAGTTTTTCACTGGCTCTGAAGATCCTAGAAATATGCCTTTCTTTTTTTCCTAAAAAACATTTTTTTTAATAATGGAAATAAAAATATTTCCTTCTCTCAGTTCTAAATGTTTTGATTTCTGTTTAATTGGGTATTGCTTTGTCCTGTGAGAGTGAGAAAGCACAACAGGGAAGAGCTCATTTACCTTTTCTGTACTGCTCATTATTTTGTACACTTCCAGTACAATTCCCTCATTTGTCCCCTCTCAAAAGTCACTGTTTTTACAACGGGCAAGCTGAACTGAAGACATTGCCTTAGGTGAGAAAGATGCAGAGATTTGGTCACAGCATGATTACAGACACAAACCCATTTTCAGCGACTGAAATATTTTGTTTGCTGTCAACCAAGCAGTTGATGTGTACTGAGCAGGCTCTTGCGTTTTGCTGCAGGATGCTTAATTTCTTTCATACTCTGAGACAGGACCCAGGCACATGGCAGCAGCCAAACCCTGAACAATCAGGCATCTGTGACTTTGATTCAGATTTATAAAGATATTTATATGCCTATAGATGAAAGATTGAAGGGGTTTTTCTGCATTTTTCCCCCATGCCCTGAAGTCTGACATCCTGGGGTTGTTAAGAAAAGGTCAGCACACAAGGTCGTCTTCAAATTCTCCTGGCCATGCCGCTGTACAACCTGGAGCCCTTTAAAATGTGGTCTTCTATGCTATATTATTGATTGCTTAACTAATTACTCTAAAAGGTTTTTTTGCTTGCAAAAGGGGTGGATGGGGTTCAACGACACTTTGGATTGTCTATGCTTGCTGGATAAATCGAGATGATAAAATATGCTGGCAAATACCACTCCAAAAAGAAAGAAATTGTTGATCTTAATTGCTAACAGAGATGTTATCTCATGCAGCACAGAAAACACATGTGCAATTGCTTGGGTATATTTATCTCTATTGTTAAAGTTTTTTTTCTCCTTTCTGTGCCATAAGAACTCCCGTCTTCACCATCAGAAAATGAAGTTTTTACAAGCGTTTTTTGTTGTTGTTTTAATGTAGGCCATGGGCTAAATATAGGGTGTATATAACACTGACTGTGTCCTAACACACAGGATATGCCAGCTCTTCACTCATTTATGAGTCTCATACACATCAAGAACAGATGAAGGCTATGAGACAAGCTAATCTCACTCTCGTTATAATACAGAACAGTGATTTCTACCATGTACTTTCTGCATTAAGGCAATGTAAGAGTGCAGAAGGTAGTTGGTCTCTGTTTTATCACTGCATGTCATGGCAAATTTGCTGCAACTAGTTTTTTATTCTAATGGTTAACTATTCTCACTGTTCATGTAGACATTTTCTTTCATCAAGGCTGCTGGAAGGAAATATAAAACCTCTCATTCTCTGTCACCGCGCAGCTGGGATCAGCTTCTAGCCACAGCGTCATCAGGAAAAAAAAGAAAAAAGAGGGGATTCTTCCTGTTGGTAAGACGTTTCTGAAACATGAAATATTAGCTCTGGAAACTTTTAGAATTCTTCTATGAGCAGCAGTGTGTAGAAATCACATCGTAAGGACAAAGTGAGGTCCTGTACCTGACTTCACTTGTGACTTACCTGGATGGCAACAACAGTACAAGTTGCCCAATGCTCCATCCCAAATGAGAAATCGTGCTTGTGCCTCACAGCAACACCTGCCACCTAAAACTGGCACAGACCCACTTCCCCTCTTTTGCTAGGAAGCACTAGATTAAGAATTTTGTGAGCGAAACACTGATCTCCTCAAGTCAGGAGACGTTATGCTGTTCACTTTGGTATCCTAAGATCTTGCCTTTTAGCTCCACAAAGTTAAGGTGGGGGGAGTCTCAACAGCTAACTGCAGTCCACCATGCACTGACTCTGCTCTCATGCCTCCCCTAAGCACTTGCCTTTTGCTTATTCTCTACTGTAGTCTTCTGGGAACAGCATGGTTGGGTATTTGATGAAGGTTCATACTTCACTCTGCACGTACTTTTGTCAAAAAAAGCTTTTATTGCAATGCAAAATATCTTCTGTATATGACATCTTTCTCCCCCCCCAACCCCCTTAAATTTAATGAGTAATCCTTTCTGGGTTTGTACATTGTGATTCTTGTGTGTATGTATGAATATATATACATATCTATATATCTATCAATCTATAGATATTATATTAATACAATCATATATAAATCTGGACCTATATCATTTTATATATATACACATATCACTAGATATATGTGTGTGTGTGCATATACATATATATACATTCCATATACACTATATACACATATAAGCACACACATACATATCGTATAATCATAAACATCTCTTGGTTGTCAAGGGACTTTTCTTTAACAAAATAAGTTCCATCAGTGGATTTTACTTCTGTAGTGCAATTTTACAGGAAGTTAACATTTCCACATTCAATATAAAAGAAACAATATACATTTGAAAACGTGCCATAGGATTTTTAATGAAAAAATTAGAAAAGTGCATTATTTTACAACACTACAGTAAATGATTCTTTTTTTTTTTTCTCTGTAAAGACATTGTAAAATATATACAGGGTTGCTTAGTGCATTCATTACAAAAGAAAGATGCAATCCCTTGCATAAATTACATATTGTACAGGGGTTCGCTGTCTACTTGGACTTGTAAACATTTGTGTGATACAGTTTTCATTCTTTATGTAAGCTGCAATACATCTTATTTTCATCTGACTGTTGTTGCATTCTAACTCCAGTACGGCATTCTAAGGCCATGTGTGAAGGCATCCTCTCCCATTACGGAGAAGGCCAGAAAAAGAAATGAAAACACAAAAGAGTCTTTAATTTGGTTCTTTGTAATCAAGTTATCACTGGTTTAACAAATCGCATCTTGATGCTTACGACCTGCTCTTTCTCCTTTGCTAGGACCAGCTCAACAACTATGTTGAAGTTAGAGGTCTGAAATGAGCAGAGAAAACAGCTTCCAGGAGGGAAATTCCCAGTGCAGTCTCCACAGCCAAGCAGCTCCTCTTTCTAGATGACTGTGCTCCTAATGCTCTGTGTGCTGCACAGAAAATGTATCAACCAGGGTAGAAATTTAGAGAGTTTTGCTCTATCTCAGGCTGTTGAGGGCCTTTAGAATGCCGTCAATACACCATCGGTAAGTCCGCATATGCACATTCAAAGAAGTACAAAAATGCACCAAAAAGTGTCAAGAGATCCAAAAGAGACATAGCATCAACACACACTCACAAACACACACATACACGCACGCTTCTATCTGAGCAGGAAGGCTCAGTCTCCAAAGTAGGAATCACAATTTAATTTCAACATGTATGTGTGTTTGGAAGAAATCCAAGAATTTCCATATAAACTCCTTAGGTCCCAAATTGAACACTTTTATCCCTGTTTCTCATAGATGAACAGTTTGTTGAAGTAAGAAATTGCACCTTGAAGAGACAGTATCCACATTCTTTTGGCCTACTGGAAACAACTTTTAAGTCCCCCTCCCATTCCCCACTGACCTATCCAGCTCCAAATAATTTCCTTTGCTGTCATATCACTAGGATCAAAAGTTTTAGTCAATACTCCTCAATGGCAACAACCAGCCACACAAATCTTAACAAGTCAAGGGAAGAGGAAAAAGAAAACATTTTTTTCTTCCACAGTTCACTCCTGACCTTGCAAAAAAGGAACAGATGGATTATTGGTTGTATAGCATATTATAGGAAATTTACATTCTGTAAAAGAAAGACGGATTAGGTTTGCTTTCTAAAGAATGAGCCAGTCTCTCCTAATTTCTGCTTATTAGTTGATAAAAAGGTTTGTAGTAGACAGGACTCTTTCTGAAGCATATACTAGTCCTTTTTTCACACAGGGTCAACCCAACAGTGCTTACACCCAAACTAACTTGGTGTGGATTAACCAAATTTGTTAATGGTAAAGTCCAAAAGAGCGGTGCTCAGAGTGGTACCCAAGAAATGACTTAATAAAGCCAACCACTAGATTAACAGTCTTAAACCTGTTGTAACCTGGAAACTGGGATCCCTCTCTTGTTATGCAGGTAGTATAGTTGTCCTCCAATATCTGAATAATATTCCTGCACTCACAACTTATACAGAAAGTATCTGCCATGATGTTAATGCGGCTGAGCAGTCAAAAAGGAGGTAAACTGGCATGAGAAAATCACTAAGTTGTGTTGAGCAGACTAGTTGTGTTGGTCGGTGGTGACCACACCAGACTGCTGTACTAATCTTCCCAGGAGAATAAAAAGGGCACAGTACCAACGATGAAGAGGAATTTCCTACTGCTGCCTCTGACTGCAGTATCTCTCCACACTGGGAATTGAAAAGATATGCTAAAATGGAGCAATATGGTATCCATCTTTTCTTGAAAACATGTGTGACAATAAGGAATTCTTTAAAGAGAAGTCACATGGAAAGATAAGTCACCGCAGAGCAACTGGGGCTTAGATGCTGAAGAACAGGAAAGGAATGGACAGTGAAGATAAAAGAAACTACAACAACAAGTTGTGCATTGCTAAAAGGATCTCACATATATGTCTTTGCTCCTGTGTTGCACTTTTAGCCAATCTTTTGGCAAAAAGACAGCTGCCAGAGCAACCAGAAAAATTTGGTCAGGTTCTGGTGGCCACAACCACGATGAATAGCTGTGAGCTGCCCCACAGATCCATTTGGATGACTGGCACAAAGAAGATAATGAGATGTGCCCACTGCTGCATGCTGAATAAGAAACTCCAATTCACCCACATCACCATTCAGAAGGAGCTCTCAGAAGAGCTTCAAATCAGAGAGACCAGAGAAATGTCCCAGGTACTTTTAAGGAAAGATTAGAAGAAAGAGCTATGGAGCTATCTGAAGGCTCTGTCACCAAAGTTCCTTGTCTTGGTTCCTAAGGAGAATGCTGCCCTGACTTCTTGCCCAGTGTGCAAGTTAGAAATCAGCCCTGTCCTCCCTTACCCTCACCCTGAGGCCAGGAAGAAATCCAGTCTTTTGCTCTGCCTTTTTTAACCTTGCTCAGAGAGGGTTTGGGAGAAGGATATGCCATAGCATCAGTGTCCTTCATCAGTCCAGCTTGTGACACAGAAATTCAACTATATCTTCCCCGTTCCCCAGGTGGTCCCGACATGTTTGGACATGTATCCAGCAACCCTTCCTCCTAGAAAAGTAATCTATCCCAGACAGCCCAGCTGAGACACTTCAGCCATTGCACCAAATGGGTACCAGGACCATGCTCCATCCTGAAATACAGCCCCTTGCTCACCCATCTGCATCATCCCATCTCTCTAAGACACAACACTGCTTCTTTCCTCTACAGATAAGACAAAATCAGGCCCAAAGCCTATCTCCACAAAGACATTTCAGCACCTGTTTAGTTCGGTGGGAATTAAGAGCCTCACTGCATATATTGGATCTGAGCTAAAATCCTTTCCCCAGGTACTCCCATGACCAGCTCCAGTCAAGGTGCCAAGATGATGCTTGCCGATAGGACAGCTGTGGCATGACCCCCATGTTGGCAGTGATATTACCAAACAGGCCTTTTGGAAATCATTTTGTAGACTTGTGATTTCAGACTCTGGGAGGCCAAAATCCTTTACACACTCTACTTCAGCTAATCTAATTAAACACTGTTATCAGATTAATTAGCCTCTTAACAATAATTATGATTAAGGAGCTGCATACCCATGCTGTAGGGAGAGCCAGCAATAATGAATTAATGTTATTTCTCTAAAGGTCAATTTTGATTATGTTTTGACATGTAGAAACTGTCCAAACACAGTCAATACGAAGAGGTTTCTTTGTGACCTCCTGAACTCAGCTGGAGAAGCTTAGCATTTCCCACACATTTCTGTGACACAGCTCTGGGGAGATGCTATCAAAGATGGGCAAGGATATCACAATCCAGGTCCTTCTGAGGCACAGTACGGATTTGCTGCAGGCAATAGGAGAGGTGGTGTGACTGATCTCTTCCAAGGAACAGCAGAGGGAAGATGCTCTCGAAGACGCAAGTTTCCCTGCTTCCTGCTTGACACCAACATCAGTAATGTGGTCTCACCAATGACAATCCACTCCTCTATGAACCAGCCATGGTCCATCCTTCCCACACCTCCTGCCACTCCTGCTTGGAAGGATGCTGGCAAATAGACTAATCCCAGAAGATCCATGGCTCTTCCTTCATTTGAAACCATGCCACAGACCTTACAAGTGGTCTACAGGCAATGAGCCAAACCACCGTGCCTGCTCATGTCATTTCTGCTGCCCTTTCTCCTGATGGCCTTCTCCCAAACAAACACGCTCCCAAATTCTCCTCGCAGGCTAATGCATTGCATCCTGGCCAGGGAAGAAGTGGATCTCACCTGTGCAGGTTTATGCACTTTGCATTTACTATTTGATTCCCTGCATATTGTTTTTAATCCATCTGTAGATTTCTTTTGTCAGTAGTAATTAGAGTGGAACATTTCCTTCCCCAGGGTGCAGTTCTGTAGCATAATGCTTTTCATTAATAGACGAGGGGGGAAAGTACAGAATGTGGTGATCTTGGGTCTGAACATACGTCTATGAAATGGCAAGCTAATGAGTTAATGTCTGGGTAGGAAAGGGGGGAGGCCATATGGAGCAAGCCGGAGGGCCACTGTCTGTGAAATGGATCTCTTCTAGCCTCAAGTACAGTGCTCTGGATACAGCAATTACTGCAAGCTGTTCCACAGACCAGATAAACAATGAATCAAAGCCAGGCTAGTGGTATCAGAACTCATGCATGAGGAAGATGCATTATAGAGCATAGTTTGAATTATTATATTTGCTAGCTCCACTTGTGAATTAGCCAGCTATGATAAATGTTATCATGCTGTTGTTTGCTCTGCATTTCTCAAAGTGAACTAAAAGACAACACAGCTTGGAACTGTGAATATTAATTACCAATAAAATGGCAACATTAATCTTTCTTTTTCCCCTTTTTTTTTTTTTTTTTTTCTTCCCAATCTGTTGTGGGTGTTAATGTATGGCAGCATTCCTTACATGGTCAGAAAGCAAGGTGAGGGAGGGCTTTGGGATGTTTATTAATTACAATATTCACAGAAGGAGAGACAAATGAAGGCTGAAGGCTCCAGGGAAAGTATTTCCAGCCTAACATTAGCAGGCAGCTTTGGTTGACTGGATTCCATAAAGCATAAATTGTACAGGTTGACTGCTGTCTTTAGGTGTTTCTGCTCTCCATTAGGTTTAGGAAAGCTTGTTCATGGTAAGCACTAGTTGGAGACACTGATATAATATATAGCAGTAAATAGAAAAAGGCTCACATTTCACTTTCAGTAAAGGAGTATAAATCAGGACATGCAGGAAATCTGCATGAGAAAAAAATAGTTTTGATTTCTTTGTAGCTTACCAATTTACAGCAATATAAACCCACAAACTTCAGAAAATAGTCCAGCAAAAGCCAGCTTAGCATCTGCAGCATTCACCTAGGTTATGTGCAAACCCAGCCACCATGCATTTCCCATGTCTGCGCTCTCCAGCACACAGAAGGAGAAACTTTGGGGAGCTCCCAGTGTACCGGGGACACAAATGCTGAAAGCTCCTCAATTTGAAGCTTTATGTTGGACTTTTCTGCCAAAGGAATACTGATGTGTACATGTACGTGACTTGGAAATTTGTGTAAAGGACAATACAGTTTGACTGAGAATTGGTCAGGGGCTTTGGAGAAGTCTCTTGGGGAAAAGGAAAAAATAAGAATAACAGTATCACTGAAAAAATTCCAATTAAATGAAAGACTTAGGGCCAGTCTGAACAAGTTTAGCTTTAGTAAAGTGTCCATTGGCTTCAGAGGAAGATCCTGCCACTCGGGCTTTAGAGAAGGAAAGAGTTTGCTTACATCCTACTGAGCCCTTGCACTTAGGAGCACCAGTAAAGGAAACAGCATGACTTCACATAATTTATCGCAGGGACCAGCACTGCTCAGGATGGGCTGGCTGAATAAAATCCTGGTTTCAATGAAGACAGCAGCAAAAACCTGACCAGAGAATCAAGAACTCCATGAATCTCCTTAGCAGCAGTAATCAGTGCAACACTGTGGCGTAGACCTTGACTGAGCAGAGGACAGTCGGTCTCCCAGACTGATTCTACCCAGATCAAAGCACAACAGTCTTTAGTATCACCTCACCACGATTTCAACTGGAAATAACATAACTACCCCTGCTGTTGAGAACAATTTCTTTCTTTCCATCTTTCTTTTTGCCCTCCTACTACTATTTTGGCTGAAAGTTCCTCTGCCATGTTCATTATCTACATCTTAAATAACTGCAAACTATATTTTGGCAAAGGGTACCATCAGTTTTCATGGTTTTCATTCAGCCTCTGAACTCAGATTAACTAGCATAAGAGTCCCAGAGCATCTTCCATCTGTAATCAATTTCTCCGCATCCAATCTCATTATTCTATTTGTTTTGATTTTGGTGTATCATTATGATAGCTAATCCTTTTCATATGCTTTATCTTGCTGAAGTTCCCAAAATAAAGTTTGATATTAAAGTTAGATGACAGGCAGACTGGTCAGAAAGGCAATATTTCTTTTTCAGTTCTCTGAGTGCTATGCACCTCTAGTTGATGAAAGTAGTGGTGGTGTGATTCTCATTGTCATTTGTGCAATATTCCAGTCAATAAGTGTCTTGTTGAAATATGCATTAAAAAGTCCATAACATTAGTGTAATGGACACACTCCAACACATCTCTCTGGTCTGGCTTCCTCATAAAGATTTTAAATGACTGTCTTAATGAGTTCCTAATATTAACAGGAATATTACATAAAGCTAAATGAGGACATAAACTTCAACTGAAAGCTACTTCCACCCAAGCCCCTGCCCTCTGGTCTGCACACCCCAAATTGTTCTGGAACATTTTCATTCTCCATCTTGGTTCCACTGACTGCTTTTTTTTAAGTTTTTAGCAACAAATGATCCCTTTTCCCATAACAAAAGCTTTCAAATCTGTCAGGGAAAACAAGAAATTACCTTGCTTAGGTTTGAATCACAATAATCTTGATTACTGCCCTGGCATTTCTTTGATTGAAGCATTAGGAAACTAATGAGACAGCCTACAATACAGTAGATTAACTTGGTCACTTCCCTCTCCTCTTTTTTTTTTTCTTTTAATGTTGCTGATTTTGTCCTAATGAGCTGTTACAGAGTCCAAACAGAAGTCTATTGATGAAGGTCACTACATCTTCTCCATTCATTAACAAGCAAGAAGCTATTTTGGACCCTTGAAGTAACATCCAAACACCCCTTCTAGAGCTCTCCCATTACAGTCATCCCTGTAAAGCATATATATGTGCAAAGTTCTGGCAAGGCAGCCCCAGTTCGATCAGTCAGGATCTTCCTTGCGCAGTAATGAAGACCAAGCGGAGACTTGTGCCTGCATTGTTCTATTAAGTTTCTTCTTTCGTTTCCATATCACAGCGTGCTCAGTCAAAGCTATTTTGGTGCTTCACTGATCAAACTGATTTTTCCCTTTGATGATAATATGAAATATGCTAGGATAATAGGGTTGTTATATAATCAAAGTCGACAGCAGGGAACTAAATTTGTGTTGTTTTGATGAAGAGCACATTAGTGCGACATAAATAGACTAATCTGATTTATTATTATTATTTCTAATGCTTAATAATAGGGAAGGGTAGGGGAAATGAGACTCTGGGGAATGAGAGTGCTTCACAAAGTGATAGCAGACATGTGTGTGCTACGGAAACACAGGTTAGGTATTTTGGATATTAGGATGTCTTGTCATAAGCAGCACCACTACCACCTGCTTCTAGCTGAATTTCAAAAGAGCGAGTGGCGAGCAAGAGAGATTGTTCTGAAAGAAATAATGTCTTAAGTGGAATAAAACTAATAATGTACCAGAGAAAATATTCTGTGAAAATTAGCATTGTGGGAAGCAAACTGGTATTCATGTAGGGCAATAAGAAGTCAGAGATAGGGCAGACAAAAATCAGCTCACTTTTCACTGACTGATTTTTCATGTGTAACTGAAAAGCTGGGATTAACCTTGGACAAAAGCTGCCCTTTCACAATACTGTCTGTTCCAGTTCCAGACAGCCCAAGTCATTATTCACACATCAATCAAGAACCACAAAAAAAGCGAGAGAGAGGCATATTTTGCCTGCTGTACTGATGCGTACACATGAGAGTTCTTGCATTTGTGGCTGCTCACAAAGCAAAGTCTTGCAAGAGCTCATGCAACGTCTGAATGTGTGCGGTCTTGCAAAGGAAATGTCTTGCCACTTTAAAGTCTCGTGTGTAACAAAAACATAGGTTGGACACAATTGTGGGTTCTTCAGGCAGAAAATAAAAATAAATAAACATATTTTAAAATCCTAAGGAATGCAGATACATTTTAGCAAAACACTTTCCCACATACACAGTCATTACAGCTTTTAGACTTAAAAGTATCACTATGGACATCTACTCTGGTTCCTTCATATCAACATACATAGATTTCTTCAACCACATCCATAAACTTTGACTAAGCTAAAGCAGAGCTTTTATAAAGCCATCGAGTTTTAATGCAAATACTCTAAGTGGCCGATAACCCATGACTTGTCGAGGTAAGTTGCTCCCCTGGTTAAATACCCCATGTACTAAAATTTACTCTTCATTTATGGTTCCAGAGGGAAGATTTAGTAACAAATCAGCTAGAGGATGTAACAACTTTGAACTTCTGGAGTTCAACATGATTTATAGGACATTTAAATATTATTTCTATATGCAGCAGAAATAGAATTTTCCTCTTTTCTTAAAGGAAAAAAAGAGGAAAAAGCTAACCAATATTTTATATGATGTAAGCTTTTTTCACAAAACTGTTTAAATTTTTTGCTAAAAGTCCTGTTACAGAAGTACTCCTTTGCTAGGCAGAGAGAATTTCACTCGAGTTCTGCAACATCCCAAACCTTTCCTGCTTTTCTCCAGTGTCAAATACATCCAGCAGTCGTACACGATACATATGTGTATATTCCAGGCATTCTTTTTCTTATCTCCTAGGCAGAAAAAGAAACCTACATTTATTTGCGCTTCTGGGATGCCACATGCAAAGGCTACGAAAGTAAATTTGGACAGCACTGTGAACCCTATGGGCCACCCTCGCGGAAACCAGCTGCTAGGTGGCAATCGCTGAGGTGGTTTAACACATCCTGAAACTGCTTTTCTAGGTATGCTTGCTTCAATACTCCTGCCATCAGCAGTTGCCTTAGGACATGGTACCAGCAGCACAGCATTAATGCAGCCAGCATGCTCTCCTACTGTGCTGAAGGATGTTATCCCCACACGTTAGCCAGAAAAAGTCCATCCTCATCCATCCTCGTTAAGAATCCTAAATTATTTCTTCACTCATCTTAATGGAGGTTTTCATGCCACAGCAATTCATAATCCCAAAGGAAGCTGCATAGGGGAGTCAAAGTCATGGATACTTGCTTTTCATTTACTTGTTGAAACACAGATATGTAAATTAGGAAAACATGAACATATTTGATAGAGCTAATAATTTAAAGCCAGGGAGAACAGAGGAGGAATGACATTCCTTATTTCTCCCTAATTAATTATAGATGCCTCTTTCAAAGGATATCAACATCCATCAGCACACAGAGCTCAGAGCTGGGGCTTGTACAAAAACACACCATCTACTTTAAGAACAAAAAAAAAAAGGATTATTGCTTCTACACTGAGAGCACAAAATGGTTGTATCAGTAGGAGGTGATTAGTGCCAAAAAAAGATGGGTTTTGTATGGCGACTTAACACGGAAGGCGATTTAAAAGATAGGATTAAATCAGAGACAAAGGTGCAGGTTTATAAAACTCCCAGTCCTACCCCTGTCAAATCAAAGATAAATCTCCCAAAGCACTAAATCCCATGTAATCATTGCAAATTCCTATTGTCTTAAAAGGGAGCTGGATTAGGCCTCTAATTTGGTTCTGTAAAGTCTGTTTGGTCCAGATGAGCAACTGAGAGATGGACAATCTCCAAGGAACAACTCTACAACATGGTCTCAACATCCTCCACTCCAACTTACCCATGCAACCACTCCCAATGTTACCCTCCAAACACTGGAGTAAAACTGCTTTTGCCCATTACTGCTGAATGCATTTTGCCTTTCCGCCTAGCAAAAAAGCAATATCACATCTAATCTCACAAGTTCCCAGTGAGCCAAACACAAGATACTGTCCCTTGAATTCTTCCTGAGACCAACAAAGGCTTTCCATTATTTACAAATCAAAAGCATTTAGAGACAATCATCTTTATTTTTTTATTTAAAACAAGGAATGCCCTGTCACTATTATATAAGAAAAAATATACATCCACCTATTTATACCCATCCTAATCCAAGCATTCCAAAAAATATAACTCCTATTCATGCAGGTAATTGCTGCACAAAATAATAATAATAATAATAATAATAATAATAATAATAATAATAATAATAATAATAATAATAATAATAATAATAATAATTTTATAAATAAAATTAAAATAACAAAATACACTCTTTAGTTCCAACAATTCTCTCAATTTCTCTTAAAAATTCCACTTGCAAATTGTTGGAACAGCTGAAAACGATAAAAGTAAATATAGTTAAATCAATAGGATTATTTGCTTTTGATTATTAATTCCATTGCTAGTTTTTCTTGTGTTTTTATTATGCATACCAGTTTTACAAAGTGCATGCTTTATTTTATTTTTTTTTTAAATTTTGAACTGGCAAGCTAAAATGATCCATCTTTTCCTGCCTTTTTTTAATGTTAATACAATCTAAAATCTAGCATTAAAAAATTTATCATGATACACCTGGTATATTGACTGCTTATGGCGCATGCTTGTCTTGGCAAAAAACAAAACAAATTGGCTCCCCTCCCACCCTCCCCATTCTTTTTGGAAGCAATCTAAAAGTTAAAAGCAGGCTGGAACACAATTGCTTCAAGGGAAAAAAAAAATAATACCTGATGCTTTAATTTTTGTCACATGGCACTAGTTGTGGAATTGCACGCGCACACACGCACCCGCACGCACACCCAACACGCACGCAAGCACGCACGCACGCTGCAACCTGCTCGTGAGGAAAATAGTTTATTAGGTCAGGAGTGCCAGCGGCACATGAAGGCTCCCAGCTGTGTGTGCAACTTTGGATTTGGTACCCACTTCACGTCACCTTGAATCCTCTGACATCCACCGAGGGGGTAATGTAAGGCATACTTTGCTGGAACAGTAATAATCCATGCTTCATGCTCAAGAGCTGAGTCTCAGAGGAGGACTGGCTTTCTCTACTCCCTTTGGCCTCGCTCCGTCTCACTCGAGGAACAAAAAAACCAAAACAACGGAGAAGAACTGGGGAAAACAAGGAAAGCAAAAGAAGACAAATCCCTTTAAATGGACTTTCGCCTTTTCATCAGCCTGTGGTTATCTGTAAAGCTGTGCAACCCAGGTGAGATGGAGCTGACAGGAGATGGGAAAAGGCTGTTTTTTAATGTGCTTGGCGAGATCTCCTCTATCTTGTAAGAGATGGAGTGAAAGTACTGGGGGTTCAGCTTCGAGCTGAACGAATTTTGGTGGGACACCACCCGGCTGGTGTACTCGTGGGACCTGTAACACATGCAGGAACAAACTGACTGAAGGTCTGTTACTTCGGCCTTGTACCGTGGCCGACCATGCTGGGAGTCCTCTTGGATGTGGATAATCATGCTGTTGCGGTTCCCTGCCAGGGACGCCCGTTCCTCAGCATCCCGCCTCTCGTCCTCGCTGTTCATGGTTAAGAACCTGAGAACAACCAGATTTAGAAATGCCCCAATGACTGTCAACCCCACTAGAATGTACATAAAGCTAAAAGCCACGTAGAGAGGCTTCTTTTGAAGGGCCCCTTTGGTCTGCAGGGCCACATAGTCTCCAAACCCTATCGTAGTCAATGTTATAAAGCAGTAATAGTAAGCATGGAAAAAGCTCCATTCCTCGTACTGGGAAAAGGCTGCTGCTCCAATGCAGAGTGTTCCCATGCAGGAGAAGAAACCCACAGTGACCATGTTTTCCATGGAGACCTCGGTGCTCCTCATCCCACAGCACTTTTTGATGCGTTTCAAGAGGTACTTGACAAAGGTGTTCATGCGCTCGCCCAAGCTCTGGAACATGACGAGTGTCAGTGGGATCCCCAGGACCGCATAGAACATGCAAAAGGCCTTCCCCGCGTCCGTCCCTGGGGCAGCATGTCCGTAACCTGGGAGGGGGAATGAAAAGACAGGACAGTCAGCAAGGCGGGTGATGACCACAGCTCCCCCTTTCACTCTGACGCCGCAGACAGATCCAAAGCTACAGGAACACTGCAGTCATACAATCTTCCCAACTCCTCGCCTATGTCCTGTATCCAAAGCAAATAAGACATAGAACAACAAAGTTGTACACACAGGAGTGGGAAAGATGAAAGAATGGGCAATCTATCCTGCTTCAAATAACTGTGTGGTCTCCTAAACAAGATTATATTGCATTCATTCGCTAAAGAAATTTCACGTCCATCCTGTATCACACACAATAGTGGAAACTTTGGAAATAGGTGGACTTGCCCACAGTATTTTTGAAAGGAGTTGATGTTGTCCTGTCCCAAAACCAAAGTACACTGATGCCATCCAAATTCTGTGTCTGCCAGCATCATGGAGTTAACAACATCCACAGACCCACCGACCACAGAAATTCCTTTCCAAACTCTTCCATAACCGAATCAACCTTTCTCCTAGACACTGTATGAAAGCCACTCACTGCTGGAACACCACGGGACTTTAGGGGTTTAATGCCTGCTCTGTCTTTAATTATTGAAGAATAAACAACTTACCAGCTTGTTTTATAGTTTTACAGCTTTTGCAGCTAGCCTGGCAAAGGCAATTTTGTCAGGATATTAAACTAATCCAGGACAGAGGATGTAGCATGTTTCACAGCACAGTTTACAGACAGTAAAACCATGGCTAAACCTTTATTCTAAATCAAATCATAAGTGTGGAGGATCTGTTCTGAAATTATAATTCCACTTTTTCATATCACACTGCTTTAAAAATCTACATTTCTTAAGCTCAGATTCTAAGTGACAGTACCAACGTCTCCAAAATGGGATGGCTGGGACTCACCTGGCCATGGTGTGCATTGACCACCTGGGTACCACTATCTAGACTCCCCTTAAAGTCAATGAATAGAAATATGCGCTTCCCAAGTGCAGTTTATCTCATCAACACCTAGGTGTCTAAAACAGGTCAATGAGTTATGCTCAGGAGACACCTATTTCTCTACAGTCATTATAATAGAAAACTCGGGACAGAACTCAGTTCAAGATTAATATACCTAATTTTTGGTATCTTATATGTGTGCTAGGTGTCCGAGCTCCCATTATAGTCAGCAAAGATTTAATGAAAACAGCCAGTAGTGAGTTATTTAACTGACCATCCCAAGTCTACCTTATGGTGAGATGAAATGACAGTCCTGACTGTTCCATTGACTGTGTTCATTAGGTCCCCATTAGACTGACTAGATGTCTGTTGACTGCAGAATTTAGACACGTACTGCACAGGTAGACAACCTGCAAACAGCCAAACACAGGCATCTTAATCATGAGTAGAGCTCCACCTTCAGTGACTAGCTCCAGTGTTGGTGCCTGCACTGTAGACACTGAGGCTTTAAATCAGCTTTCCAGAAAGAGGCATCTAGCATCATTTGAGACCCCTGAAATATCAGGATATCCATACAGGGCTGGCAGATGAAACACAGGGCATACAGCAGACCCACACTCTTACAGATCAGAAGCTGGAAGCCAGACAGCACCCAAGATACTACTCAGGCAGACCAGAAGAGCATGGTCATTCGCTGCAGACCATTCCCGTCATAGTGCCTCAGCCCTTCCCATCACCTTTAGACTCAGGTTATGGACCTGCTGCTCTGAATTTGCCTAATTTTTTTTTGAACCTGTTGACACTGCCCACTGCCCCAACCTCCTGTGGCAACAGATTCCAGAAGTTCACTATCTGGTGTGTAAAAAAAGTACTTCATAATTTCAAGCAGATTTTCTTGTTTTAGCTAGAGCCCATTAGCTCTAGTATTAAAGTTCTATATCTACCTGATCCATCACCTGCATGACTTCAGCTAAACTCAGCTTTACCTCTGCCCTCAGTTGTCTCCTGTCTGAACTGGAGCCACAGCCTTTTTAGTTCATATTGCAGAAATCACCATTGACCATTTCAACGTCCTTCTCTGGACCTTCTCTAGCTCTACCACATCATTTCTGAGGTACAGAGACCAGAACTCTGCATAGCCCTCAGGATGTGGGCGCACCACAGAGTCTGCGGTTTTGCTAGAACAAAAATATGAACACCAGGCAACCTTCAAAACGAAAAGCAACAGTGGACGGGAAAATAAAATGAGAAAACCAGCAAGAATGCCCTCCAAAAAGCAACAAGTATTTCCTTAGCTCAGTTGCTAGTTGTTGGCAGATGGATGGGATGCAAAAAACAGTTTACAAAGAAGCACGTAAATTAAAATAGGAAGTTCTTTTCAGGTTACAAAACAAAGAGATTCACCTATTGTATCGGGCCAGGTAGCCTGTTCATCATAAAAAGCAGTTTCCAAACTACCTGGAAAGGGAAGTGTCTTCAATAGATTGATGCTGGGTTTGTTCCACCTGACTGTCCCTCAATAAAGGCTATAATTGCCTCTCATTACTAAGATCAGCTTTTGAACTACAGGGGTGTTAATTAAACCAGGGACATCTTCCCATTTTATAGCTTTAGTTACAGCTGATAAAGAGAAGGAAAGCTTCAGAAAATGTGATTTTCCAGATGGTTGCAGAGATGGCAGTTGGTGGAAACAGCTTTCACTTTGGGTTCTAAAGAAAATGGTTGGGGTGAAAAAAGATTTCTTTTGATATCACTATATCCCTCTCACTAAAGATATCCACACAGAGAGTTTAGGGAGATTATAAAACATTAATATTATATGCTTACACACTATCTCGCAATTGAATTTCTAAGATTTGTCACAGACTTTGTAATTAACTTGGGACTCACAGCTCTCCCATAAGATAAGAGTATATCCATATCCCTGTTTTACAGATAGGACAGCACAGACACCAGCAGGCTATAATTTCTCTCCAATTCACACAGGTAGACAGAATATCCAGAAATTCTGATTTCTATTCTGCCTCATGTCATACTCACTTTCCACAATATCAGATAAATGTCTTTTACCGTATTTTCACCATGAAGCTGGGGTAAAGAAAGGACTTTATTCATGAAGCTGGAATAAGACTTTACAAATAGATTCATGTATAGGGGATCAGAGTCATATTTCTCCAGTACAACACGGCTTTAAGTAATAGGCACCTTAGTCATTGCCTTCAGCACTCTGAAACAAGGGGTTTCAAAATACACCAAAGAAAGACTTAACTCTCCATTACTTTAGCATTACAGAATCTATCCAGCATACAGAGAGCAATACCTGAAAAGTAAACTCCAGCAGTTCATGTTCTCTGAAATTCAGTAAATCTCAAATTTAAAACAAACCACTGTCTTCTTAACATCAGAGACTGCCTCTGGGAAAAATGAGAAGGTCAGTAACTGCCAAGGGACGAGGGGCACAGAGGGCCATTAACGCTGGGAAATGGCCCTCCGCAGTGCACAGGGTCAGTCTCCAAGTAGTTGGGTTTTACTTGTGTCAAGTAAAGGCAGAAGCAGAAGCTACTGCTTTGGTAGCAGATTTCAGCTCCCGAAATTCAGCCTAACTTCCTCTACATGATTGCCACTGCCCTTTACCAGAGTATGAAGAGATGACTCTATGTGAACCATAAGAAACACAAGGCTTAAAGAGAAATAGAAAGGTTAAGCATGACAGTGGTATTTCTCACTCTTCCGTGGTAAACAAGAAAGATCAAACTAAATCAAAATTAGGTATAGCAAATGCATCCCCTAACAGGCCATGGGGCTTGGATAACACTGAGAAAGGTATAGATGGAGCTTTACGTTGGGCCACACCTAGGTAAATACTACCCATACTACTCTAGTGTACTAACCAGTTTGCTGAGATCCCACAACACAGCAATATGACCACAGCAGGCAGGTTTGTCTGATACTCAATGAGATATAATTTGAATGACCAAGGACAGCCTAAATAACTTTCATCTTGATTGGAAGCGATGTCATTAGTACTCTCTTTTATAATACCTCCCAGCTGCTTAGGCTTTCAAGACAGAGCTCATCTGGGTTGGCACCAAGAAGAATAGTTTGGCATGAAGAAACGTCACGTCTCAGAGAGTTACTCCAATTCCGGACTGCAGAGAACCAACACACTGCAAAAGCCATCTCCTCCCACTTATGGAAGGGCTGGGCTACAGACATCAAGCAGAACTGCAGGAAGGTGTAGGCAAGGGATGCAAAAGGTCAGACCGTAAGGGGTGATACCAAATGAGTACTCTGTTGAGGTCTTAGACCGTAAGGGCTGATACCAAATGAGTACTCTGTTGAGGTCTTCCCTGCCTTTGATTCTTCCAGGCCTTGTCCATTCTCCGGTGGAAAATTCTCAAAGACCGTGTGCATCTATATGTAATTCTAGAAAACAGGGGAATACTATTTTCTTGATTGCCAGAGTGTAGCTATGAAAGTCTGGGGAAAACCCACTCAGCCACCTTCAAAGCTTATTTTTCCATGGTGCCCTTCAGATGAGAGACACAGAGAGAAACTCCTTATTACAATCTATGAGGTCCATTCAGGAGGACAACCCAAATAGCTTTCTCTCGCTTCTAAAGGGACATTGTGCTGGGGTACCAGGCCACAACCACAGTGTGCAGTGGAACGCAGCACACAGCTACCCTGAATCCAACAGTGACCGCAAGCAGATGGCTGGGGAGGAGTATAGGAATGACATAATTATATGTGACATTTCCCCCAAGTATTCATGTACCCAGCTTCATCATTTGGAGCTCAGGGATTTCCTAAGCCAGATATGGTTTCACTGGTTTTAGTAACACACAATGGATTTCTTTTCCATGAGCTTGGGCATGATGTGTATAAACTTTTAGCACCTGCAACATTCTGTGGCAAGAAGGTCCATAGACCAACCATGTGTTCTTTAAAAAAATCACCATCGCTTCATTACTTCTCTCCCATTACTGTCATCTGATGTCCCCACCTCTTCTATGGAAGAGACCAGAAACAATCATTTCCTATTCTCCTTTGTGTCACTCATGATTTTATAGACATTTTATCAAGAAAAATGCCGTGCCTGCATTCAGGCCCTAAGCAAGTATCTCTGGCACTGTATAGCCTCATGTGGACAGACCAGCTTGCTTAGATCTACATCAGTGATCTTTGCACCACGCTCAGCTGCAGGGTATAGACAGGCCCATAACGTCTGTCTTACCCTCCAAGACAAATTCTCTTGAATAACTCTTTGTTTCTGGGGCAAAAAGGGTCTCAGTAAACAACTTCATGCTATTGCAATGATGCAGACTGCCCAGAATAAGTAAATCCATAACAGAAATAACACATTACGGGAAAAAAATCCTGAATATTTTCAGTGTATTGCATCTACATAGTAACCACCTCCAATACTGCACGGTGATACCTACTCTAGCAAAGTAAACTGGGACAAGGGATGGATTCCACCACCAACCCAGGACTGCCCACACTCTTAAATCATTAGCACAGTTCCCGTCATGGCTTTACCTGGATCAACCAGCACTGTCCCAGGCAAAGTCCATGCCTGGTCCACCCACGGAGGTTAACACTGGCCAGGGACCACTGCAGCTAAGCACCACTCTGGGGCAGTACGTGTGTTTAGCTGTTACTGGCATTCTCCATGCCATCGCTGCTGGCCTCCGTGTCTTACAGAACACAGGTCCTGCTCCACTTTGTAGCATAGATGAAGCCTGCATGGTGCAAAGCAAAGGGTGTTTTTCTACACTGGGCTCTGTCAGAGATTGGGAGAGGTTTGTCTCTAGATGTGCACTGGTACTAGGCCAAATACATGGTCAGTGTTAAAAAATAAAAATTAAATGTGGCAGTGTTAAGTTATTTATAGATCGCATTCAGGCCAGTGTGTGGCTGCAGAGCAGCTAAGCCTCATTCACATTCACATTCAATGTACAACAGGTTTTAGATGTCTTGAATCTCGAAGCAACACTCTGCGTTATTCATAAGGGACACTTTATTTCTCTCAGGACTAGGCTTCTCGCCTCATTCATCTACACATCATTCATCCCCGTGATGGACATGTGGGCCTGGCCGTCTCTGACAACAGCCTTCAGAAAGAAATGAACTACTCCATCCCCGTGACTCAAACCTTTCTTACTCATGCTGGCAGCAGCCCTGGCCGTGAGATAATGAAAAGAGGATAATGGCACCTGTTACTCAGATGGGCAAGCATAATTCAGATTAAAACATCTTCCTGATGTCACACACTTCACTTCAGAGGTTCATCTACGTCAGAGAAACTGCCACAAAGAACAGGCTGGCTCTCCGCCGGATTTGCTGCTTGTGTTTTCAGCAGGTAGAAGAAAACCTATGGCCTTCGTGGTGCAGATGAAAGAGGTTTCAGTAGGGATCAGGGAGATACTTCATCTAACTAACTGGTAGTAACTTATTTACCAGGACAAAGGCATTCTCCTGTAAGGAAATCAAGAGCACATCATGGATGCTGCTGTACCTGGATGAAAGCTGCCGTGTAACTACACCAGCCTCCTGGCACACAAGCACTGCTGACTGGTCCCTCTTCTCTCTGCCAGATGTCTGGGCTCTCCCTGAATCATAGAATCACAGAATCATTAGGGTTGGAAAAGACCTCTGAGATCATCAAGTCCAACCTGTTAACCTAACTGCCAGGTCCACCTCTAAACCACGTCCCTAAGCACCACATCCACATGTGTTTTGAACACTTCCAGGGACTGTGATTGCACCACTTCCCTGGACAGTCTGTTCCAATGCCCGACCACTCTCTCCGTGAAGAAATTTTTCCTAATATCTCATCTAAACCTCCCCTGGCACAACTTGAGGCCATTTCCTCTTGTCCTGTTGCTTGCCACCTGGGAGAAGAGACCGACCCCCACCTTGCTACAACCTCCTTTCAGGCAGTTGTAGAGAGCCATAAGGTCTCCCCTCAGGCTCCTCTTCTCCAAACTAAACAACCCCAGCTCCCTCAGCCGCTCCTCATAAGACTTGTGCTCTAGTAATCCTGCTGCCTTTCTCCCCAAACATCTCCAGGACTCCCTTTTTCTTTCATTCCCTTGTCAGTTGATCTCACTGCAGCACATCAACTGAATAATCTCTCTTACTTTGCACATCTTCCCCTTCCATCCTCAAAGGCATCTTGCCCTTCCATGCTCAAAAGACAGTCTCTAATGTCAGGTCAAAGCGTGACACACAGCTCCCTGCAGGAACACACAGCAATATGGGCTGATACCATCCCATGTATGGTATCATGGACATTGTGTGAGAGAAGGAAGGATGTGCCAACCCCCAGGTGCAACCTCAAATCCAAAATCCCTCGACAAGGTCGGCACAGCCTCTCACCCTGGCTCATCCTTGCTCTCTTATGACTGCTTCCATGTTCTGACTGCAGAGGTAAGGCCATGCCACCTTGAAAATTACACTCATCTCTTTGCATTGTATCAAGACCTGCAGAAGACCTCCTATTCTGGGCAGTAGGGATGCAGCAGGCTTTCCTCATTTTATTCTCCCCACCATGAGCGCAGACATCTCTTCTTGATCTTGGAACCAAACTTTCAAGATGTTCAGGGAAAACAGCTTCAAAAGCAGCTCCGACCGGCTAGGCAGGCACACACAGACGCACAGGCAGTGTCCAGCAAGGAAATGAGGAGGAAAAGAAATGGCTTCTCTCTGTGATCCGCTGACCGCCAGGTCAAGGTGCAGCCAAAGCCAGTCTTCTTGTGGGCGGGAGGCCAGCCCTGACCGTGCACATCTAGAGTCAGGACAGACAACTGCCTCGGCCTCGGAAATTACCCCCAGCACAGCGATTTCTGTAAGCTCACCAGGCACGCTGAATCTACTGCCTGTCAGCAAACTCGGTGTGTGACAGCCCAGCCGCAGAGCTGAAGGTCTCATCCAAAATGACTTATAAGACTGAAAATTAGTGCTGAGTCAGCACAATACCAGCTTCCATGCCATTCATCTCTCCACCACATTTCCTCACTCCCTCCATTGGTCTGGTCTGCAGCCATCACACAATACCTTCTGCCTTATGAAACTTGGACTTCCCACTCTGGAGCATTACTGATAGTAATTTTTTTCCCGTAGCTTCTCTTCCAGCCACGCTAAGTTGTAGTAAATACCAGGATGGTGAATGCTTTGCATTGCCAAAACTGCCTGTTGGCATCAATTCCCTCCCCGGAGCATTACCAGATGTTGTTAAACCATGTCCTCTTGGAAGATACAACCACAGGAAAGCTACTACATCAAGCATGCTTGGGCAACTGCTTAAGAACACAGCCCCGAACTCTTCCAGCCATGATGGACCAAGAACTGAGGCCATCAGCTGTGACAGCCTTCTGGGTAGTCCTCCTGTGGGTCCAACTTGGGAAGACAATATGTTTCTCACACTACTTTGAATGATAGTGGTCCAAAGGCAACAATTTAATTTTGTGAAACAGTCATGCACTGTCATCCTCATTTCTGATTCAGGGTAAGACTTAGGACTTCAGGTCTGGCTGGTTTCATTTGGGGATCACATGCAATACAGTCAGGCAATCCCCATAAGAAGCTGACCCTCTTGAGGAGACTTCTCTTGGATTCTTAGATGATCGAGGCAAATAATGTGTCCCAGTCCCAGTAAGGCTCTCAGTAAGGTCACCTCCATGGGATATGTTGGAGAACTGTATTTCAGAGGTTCTCAGACTGCTTAGATTGGGCTTTCCTCCTCCTTCCCTGCCTGGACTCCACCACCAGCATGTACAGGGGATGGTCTTTCCTCTGTTCTGTTGGATGCCTGCCTGGGGCGGTGAGGGGACAAATCAGTTCAGTTCATTGGGGCAGGGTAGTTGGAAGTGCTGCTCATTCAGTTGCATGCCCATCAGAGGTGTGTACCCAGGCAGTTTCCACCCCCCCCACAGCTGGAGAGACCTGGGGGCTTCTCTGCTTCTCCTCGAAAAGATCTTGTATTCCTCCTGAACTTATACCCCAATGGGAAACACAGCTCCCCCATTTTGAGACATATTGCTTCTGCCTAACAGGGAAGCACAGATTTGGTCACAACATTTGGCCATTTCACATACCCACTGGGTTACTGAATGAAGGAATAGGTTTACAGGTTTAAACCAAGCCATAAGAAACTCCTCTTTCTCTAAATAGTTCTGGTTTTATTCTCATTTCTTGATGAGAATGAGCCACCTATATCTATTTCTCTGCCCATCTGTCTTTCCTCCCCAATAGCTGTGAAGCTGCTCACCAATTTCCACTGCTTAGAAGAAGCTATAATGTGAACTTGATAGTAACCTGTTCTGCCGGGCCTGCCATCTGGCCAATCTGCGAATACACACAAAAGAGCCAAAAAATCAACACACGCATAGTGCAGACTCAGCTGCAATGCGATCAGCTCTTTCTCTGGCCAGTTACAGGAAAAAAAAATAGGAGCTGGGAGTCCTGCAAGGTGGGGTGAGATGTAGGGGCATGGGAGAGAACTTCAGGAACAGGATGTCTCTGTCACCTTATAAGACAGCCTGTGATGGAATACCTATCTGCCTGTGAGGATGAGGATGCGCATCAGGGTTCAAAAGAACTGGGAGATGTTTTGGAGTTCACAGGAAACCAGGCTTGACTACTGCTGCTGCTCAAGAAATGACGTTTCTAGCAAAAGACAAAACTTGAAAAATATTGCTTTAAAAAACAAAATATTTGAGAGTTCTACATTTGTTTGTTGTTTTTTCTTTTGCACGTGAACCTTTTCCATTTTTTCTGTGTAAAATTTACACTATAAAGGGTTTTACTAAAAAAGTAAATGAGGGAAAGTGGAAATTTTCAAATGGCCACATGAAACCACCGCTAATCTTCCAGCTTATCTATATGACACAGAAGACCTGATTATCTCAAACCTCCTCCTGTTGAACTTCGGCAGCCTCTACTTTTACTGCTTAGATAAGAGATGTCTGCGATCACTGGTAATTCTTTTGAATCCGATGACTGACAGAGCATTCGAGGTAATTACCACCTGGTGTACCACACCCCAGGAAATCAAGGATGCCAACACTTCCCAGTTAATTTTGTCCAGACATGACAACATTAACTCTACTCATCTCTGCGACTTCCTCTGCTTCAGAAAAGAGGCTGGGAAGGGGGAAGAGGTTCCTCTCCAGCTCTGTGAGGAGACTAGCATTCAAAACAGCAGTGATTTGGGCCAAGTTTCTGGTATACCATCTCCCAACTCCTCCTGAAACCAACAGCAGCTCTGTTCTGGATTTCCAGCTGGGCAGTAGTTGACAGTTCCCTGGACTGCAGCTGAGCCTGGCCACCTTTCTGAAGAAATCAACAGCAGTACAAATCGGCAGCCAGGCACACCACCAGGAGACCGTGTGTGCGTCACAGGGATGCAGCAAGACAGATCAGCCAACAAGCTGGATTCTTGTAACAGCAAGAAAAACAAACCTCCAAAGTCCAAGGACAAGCAGGTTGACCGTGACTCTTAGGGTTCATACATCTTGGGAGCTTTGTGGTAAGCACCAAATGATCAGGTTTTCTGGAGCCTGCACACCACCAGCTCAGCATAAAACCTTTGCATCTGGACCAGAGTGCGTTCCGTATCTCTTTGGCACCGTGATACCTGACTGCAGAAAGCCCTGTAGCACTTCTGAGTCAACATTTTCCCATGCTCTCTATTTCTGACTGCCCCCACATGCCTTTCCTCCACTTCCTCCTCTCCATTTTGTTTTCTAAAACAGTCAGAAGATTGACCTGAGGCTCACATCACATCTAGTCCCAAGACAAATCATGCCCAGAACAAGTTCTCAATCTGAAGAGAATGGTAGCAACCACTAGGAAAAGACTTATCAGGTCATGTTATCCATACCCGCGGGCTGGCATATGATTGTTCCCTACAATATATTCTCCAGGGCTTTGTCCAGTTTTGTTTAAATGATTGAAATAACAGGGTTTCTGCTCTCTCCCTTAGGAAATTATTCCCCTGTCTAGCAGATCCAGCTATTAGGAAGGTTTTTTTGATACACAGCCTGTATTTTTCTATGCTGTCTTTTATCACAGTGTTCTTTTATAGTCCTCAATCCAACACACCCCATTTTTCTCCATCATTACTCGCTCTTTTATGCTTCTTGGAGACAGTCACAGCTTCATCCCTTAGTCAACTTTAGCTATAAACAGATCTCTTTGGGGCAGAGTCCTGCAGCAAGGAAGATGATAGGTGTTTTACAACAGATACCTGGATTGAGATTTTAAATGTCTCTTCAGAAGCAGCTCCTTATGGCATCACTTTTCTTGCACTTGTTTGAGATCTTTTTGCTCTTCAGAAACTTTCAGGATCTTTGCTAGAGTTGTGCACAGTCCTTATAGATGCAGGACCATGGTAGCAGGGTTACCAGTTCCCTGGACTGCAAAATATCCTCTTTGGGCATGTAGGTCTGACTGGTTATCACTATAACGTTATGTCCTCATTGTATAGCAGAATTTCCATGGTGCTGTCATTTCTTTACATCCCAAAGGCTCCTTCTACTGCACGTATGTGACTGCAATAAACATTATTTTTCCTTAGTCCCCTCTATAAATGGCCTTCTTGGGCAATTTTAATAGTTTTCTGTAACTGATTTTGTTTGCTCCCAGTTTATTGGCAATGATCTGAGACTTATCCATGAGGGGGGAAGATGAAGGACTCACCACCGGCAGAGTTGGCAGGATGATCCAAACAGCACTCTGGGGGATCAGGGAAAAACACATCAGGAAGAAGCGTAGGGGCTCGCGTCTTAACAAGAGGCCAAAAATGAATGCGTTCCTTCTTCCTTTACTATGCTGTGATGACAGAAAAGGGGCATGAGAGATTTCTGATTTGTCTTTGTTCGAAGGGTTAGATCTTTTCAAAGTAAAAACATCAAATCTGAGCCTTCGCGGAGTTAGCAGGATTCTGCTCCCAGACCTGCAGAATGCCTGAAACAGCTCTCAGACTGACACTGCCAGGGCTTGAGAAGCTGGATCTCAACAAAAACCCTGCTAAACAAACGTTACCAAAGGCCAGCACGCAGCAGAGTGGCTCGAACCATTAATGCTGTAGTAATCACGTCCTCTGTACCTGTGATGTCATTATCCACTGCAGTCCAGAGAGCTCTGTTTGCAAATCAGTGTGACATCAAATGCTGTCAGAGCTGGTCTGGTAAAATGCAGCACATCCAGCAAGAGACACGGAGTGGCATTTAGAGAGATGGTTCAGCTGTGATTTCACTGAAGCCTCACATTTTGCCTCTACAACTCACCTCTCTAACTAAGAGACTAAGAAGAGCACAACTAAGAGACTTAGAAGAGCACAGACAACTTGCTATGAGTTCGCCCGCCTATCTGTTTTTATTTCATGCTGTATCTACTGCAGATTGTTCCCATGAGGAAGTAAAAAAGGATATTTTTCAAACTTTTAGAAAATCCTAATAGGCCCGTGTTATTTTGAGCAGATTCTCCTTTCAGCTGTTTGAGAAACCAGGGTTTCCCCATCCGAAAGGGCAGCTAAAGGAAGGGTTAGTGATTCCCACTGTGTTCAACTTTGGTCCCTACTAGAAAAACATGCCAGCAAATCAATTAGGAGACACGACTTTTACTAATACAGACAAAGTGGTACAAGCCCTGATCTAATCAAAGCTAGACAGCTACAAAAGTCCTTCTTCCAGGGTAGTCTCTGTCTCAGGAGGTGAACAATTGAGTGTGGAGGAACCACCCGTTCCTCTTCTCTCTTCTTTGCTTCTCATTCTCTGCCCCTTCATGACCACGATAAGGAAGTAGCCAGATGGACACAAGTTTTCCTGTTTCTAGCTCTTTGAAATCATAGACTCCTTTACATCAGTTACAGCATTTATTGTACCTTTCTGTGAAAAAACCACTTCCAAACACGTCTTCTGACTCTGGCTGGCTGCAGTTTTGGCCAAGGCTATTTTCTCTGCAGACACTCTAATTTTGCAGCAGTTTTATTAGCTGAAACCTGGCTTCGGTGATCAAACAGCCAAAGCAAGTGGAGTCCATCATAATTTCTCCCATTACATCACATATAGACCGAGCAGTGATTCAATTGCATTTATAGAGAGATTTCATCAAAGGGGTACATGTATTTCATCAAAAAAAAAGAAAAAAGAAAAACATTTTGTTCAAATGCTTTGCATTGAGCTTATTCTTACCAATGTACATTTTTTTTTATTTCTGTTGCTCTTATTCCCAAAACAGACTTATGCTTGAAAATACAAGCAAAAAGAGATTTCTCAATTTTCCTCTACAAATTTTAAGTGTCTTCCGTGAACTGTCTTTGAAAAACTGAAGTAATTCAACCAAAACATTTCTGTGAAGGAAGAAGTTCAACTCTGATTGAGAAAGCATTTTTGGAAGTTGAACCAAGAAAGTTAATGGAAATACATTGCCCAAATCTACTGTCCTGTTCAGTTTTCCATTGAGCCAGTACTAACTTTGAGGTACATTTATCCTTGCACTTTAAAGACAGAAGAGCTGAGCTACAATCTGAAGGTCAAAGTTTTGCAACATTGTTCAGGGTTGTCTATGGGAAGATTTGCTGGAATTGCAGTATCAGGGTAATTACACCGCTGGAGCTAGACCGGTCTAACTCACTGGGTTGGCACTTTCATAGGAAGCTACCTCATCCTTTTTGTCTGATAGCAACTTTCATCTCAAAGAAGCAAGCACACACCAGGAGCGTAGAGACTGCCAGTACCTTTCCCCACGAAGATGAAACCAGAGGCGTTTCTCATGGGATTCTGTTCCAGAGAGCAGGAACTGTCCAAGGTAAGTCAGGTGTTTTAGGAACTTGAGCCTAAGAGATATTAAACCCAGAACTTGAGTTCACATACAGTGAAAATCTCCTTCCTAAAAAGTTAGGGCTTCTGTCTCCACTAATCAAGCTGTAAGGCTGTCCCTAAACTCACTGCTCTTACAGCTAAAAGTCTTTCTATTTTCAATCCAAACTTGTTCATGGTCTGTTTGTTCTCATAAAAGTCAAGTCCTCAGCTCGAACAGCAATCCTCCCCGTTTGTCTTCCTTACTCCCATAGATTAATAAAGGTCAGCCTGTTTTTTTACCTAGGGTGAATAAACCAGCCACTGCTAGTCTGTTGCATTAGACAGTTTCACTTTCATAGCATTTTGCACCTTTCCAGCTTGAATTCAATTTTCTTGTACATCAACAACCCAAATTTAGACACAGAAACACAGAAATTCAATGCTCCATTTGTACAGACTGTGAATACTATTTCATACCATTTTAGACAGATCTTGTAGACAGCACTGACACAAAACTTGAAATAGAGCACTGCATCTCGAACCTCCGTGTCTTTGATTTGCAGTACTAAAAATCCATGGGATCTTATTTTGTCTCACATTGATGAAAATAGAGTAATCTTTCTTGGTGGCTATGAACTCACAGCACTATAACTCAAGTACACGAGTTCATGGCTTAACTAGAGAGAAGCGTTTGAGCAAAGTTCCGTGTTAGCATTAAACAGATGGATGCTAAAACGAAACTTTCCATATACTGCAAGCACCTCTCCAACAAATGACCCATGAAAAGCAGGATGGGGTTCGTGTGCACTACTGAGTCTTGAAGCTGACAGGCGTATCCCAATTAGTTATTCTAAAAGTCACTCAGTTTAATCTCCTCAACACATTTCCAGTTCCCAACAAATCCTTTTGCTGAGACCAGTCTGAGATCCTTCGCCTCCCCTTTTATTTCTTTATTGTTTACAGACATCTACCTTTTCCATGTCAGCCCTGATAAGCACACCAAGCAGCAAGATTGCAGGAGGCAGCAGAGTGAGACACCATTTAATGCACCTGACTAGGCATAATCAGAGCAATCCATCACTTCAGATTTCTGTTCCCAGCCAACAGGAATAGTCAACCTGAGTGGAAAGAAATGGGAAGCCACTTACCAAAACTTCTTCAAACTTCTGCCCCTCGCCATTTCTCTTTTGCTGGGTGGAAAACAGTGTCCTAATATATTATTTTAATATCATAACCAGGTGTTTTTCATATTTCATCCCTGAACTCCTCCATAAAAGGTAGCTTGAGAAATCAGACTGACGAAATTCTTCATGTGATGTTTCTAAGCAGTCATAACCATCATTTGCGCAGTTTTTATACTTGAGAACCTCCATTGTGGTCCAAGACCCCGCAGTGGCAGGGGCTACAGAAATGACACAGAATAACATGAGATGGTCTGTCGCTATTCACAATTCTCCTCTGGCACTGGGAATTACCATCTCTACTTTCCAGACATGGATACCAGAGAGGGAGAGGGCCTAGTCATGAAGAATACAGATCAGACTAAGAGTTTGACATCCCCCCCCAAAAAGGCCACATATTGAGGAAAATTATTAATCTGTTCAACAAGGGAGAAAACTCACTAGGAGGATTATTTAAAAATGTTTTGGACAAAACCCTGGTTAACAACCTCCAGAACCACTCCTGTAGGGATTTAAGTCTCAGTTTCAGCTTCACTTGCAAGCTTTGAAGCTTATACCAATAAGGAGGAGCACTGCTGAGGGTCCACTAGAGTTCCTGTCTATGAGACATAACAACCCTCCATTGCACCACCCCTCCCATGCATACCCTCTACTTCCAGTGCTGGATTATCTCACACTCTTTCGTTTGGGACTGGAGTTGCAGACACACGCTCAAGTTTGGACTCTCACTAAGGATCTTAGCACAGTTTTGCAGAAGTTCAGTTTCCTCAGCTGCACATTTTGGGGAATCAATGGTGGGTTGATCTTGGCTGGCTGCCAGATGCCCACCAAGCCACTCGATTACCCCTCTTCCTCAGCTGGACAAGGGGAAAAAACAGGATGAAAAAACTTGCAGCTTGAGATAAGGACAGGGAGATCGCTCGCTAGTTACCATCACAGGCAAAATAGACTCAACTTGGGGAAGATTAATTTAATTTCTTGCCAATTAATAACAGAGTAGGATAGTGAGAAACAAAGGCAAAACTAAAAACCCCTTCCCCACCACTCCTTCCTTCTTCCCAGGCTCAACTTCACTCCTTCATTCCCAACTCTTCTATGTCTGCCCTCCACATTCAATGCAGCGGGATGTGGGACAGAGGTTGTGGTCAGTCCATAACACTTCATAGAATCCTAGAATCATAGAATCGTTTAGGTTGGAAAAGAGCTTTAAGATCATCAAGTCCACCACTAAACCATGTCCCTAAGCACTTCTAAATACCTCCAGGGATGGGGACTCAACCACTTCCCTGGGCAGCCTGCGCCAGGGCCTGACTGCCCTTGCAGTGAAGAAATTTTTCCTAATATCCAACCTAAACCTCCCCTGGCGCAGCTTGAGGCCGTTTCCTCTCATCCTATTGCTTGTTACTTGGGAGAGGAGACCGACCCCCACCTCACTACAACCTCCTTTCAGGTAGTTGTAGAGAGCAATAAGGTCTCCCCTCAGCCTCCTCTTCTCCAGACTGAACAACCCCAGCTCCCTCAGCCGCTCCCCATAAGACTTGTGCTCCAGACCCTTCACCAACTTCGTTGCCCTTCTCTGGCCACGCTCCAGCACCTCGATGTCCTTCTTGTAGTGAGGGGCCCAAAACTGAACACAGGACTCGAGGTGCGGCCTCACCAGTGCCGAGTACAGGGGCACTATCACTTCCCTGGTCCTGCTGGCCACACTATTCCTGATACAAGCCAGGATGCTATTGGCCTTCTTGGCCACCTAGGCACATTGCTGGCTCATATTTAGCTGGCTGTTGACCAACACCCCCAGGTCGCTGTCCACTGGGCTGCTTTCCAGCCACTCTTCTCATCTCTGTCGCTCCTTCCTCCTCACACTCTTCCCCTGCTCCAGTGTGGGGTCCCTCCCAAGGGATCCAGTCCTTCACAAACTGCTCCAACATGGGTCCTTCCCACATGCTGCAGTTCTTCAAGAACTGCTCCCGCATGGGTCCTTATCACGGGGTGCAGGCCTTCAGGAACAGACTGCTCCAGCACGGGTCCCCCACAGAGCCACACAGGTCCTGACAGAAAACCTGCTCCTGCGTGGGCTCCTCTCCACAGGCTGCAGCTCCTGATAGGAGCCTGCTCCTGCATGGGCTCTCCAGGGGCTGCAGCTTCCTTCAGGGCACATCCACTGGCTCCGGCATGGAGTCTGTCATGGGCTGCAGTGTGGATATCTGCTTTGGCATGGTCCTCCATGGGCTGCAGGGGGACAGCCTGCCTCACCATGGTCTTCATCACAGGCTGCAGGGGAATCTGCTCCAGCACCTGGAGCACCTCCTCCCCTTCCTTCTTCACTGACCTTGGTGTCTGCAGAGTCGTTTCTCTCACATTTTCTCACTCCTCTCTCACAGCTGCTGTGCAGCATTTTTTACCCTTTCTTAAATATATCACAGAGGTGCTACCCGCATTGCTGATGGGCTCAGCTTTGACCAGCGGCAGGTCCATCTCAGAGGCAGCTGGAGCGGGCTCTGTCCAACATGGGGGTAGCTTCTGGTGTCTTCCCACAGAAAGACACAGCCCCTGCAGCCCCTGCCTACCAAAACCTTGCTACATAAACCCAATATAGATCAATAGCTATTTTTTATTTGCTTGCTTGGTTGCTTGTAAGTCTTGGAAGTAACAACTCCACTTCCAGACTTGCTAGCTCATTTGCTTATTTGGGTCTCATTTGCTTTGCAAAACAATAAGCAGTTTGATGGAGCTGTTGTCACCAGCTTCAAGTGCTCACACTGAGTCTGAAGCTGTTTCTGAGTCCTGAGGACTTCCAGACTTCCTGGATGTGTAGCAGCAGCAGAATTATAAACCTGGCAATGTTTTATTTATCTTTGCAGAGAAGCAGCTCTCAGCTTGATAGAACCTGTCCCAGGGAGAAGACTCCAGTAAGCATCAGCACATCTACTGGCTAACAAAGTAGCTTTTCTTACTACGTAGATAGCAGGTACATGGCCTAAAGACAGAGTATCTGAAAATATCCTTCAAAAGAAAAAAAATCTTCTTTGGTTGCACTGAATCTCAGATAGCGTTCTGTACTCACTGCCCTATTTCTCCCATTAGTTTCTTCCTGCTTCTTTTCCATACCCTCTCCCTTCTTGTTGGCCATATCCATTCCTCTTCTTCCTCTGCTCCACCTGTATGTCACTCCCATGCCATTCTCGTGCCTTTACCCTACTGGTTTTCATTTGCTGTTATCCCCCTTTTTTTGGTCCTATTTCCCTCCTCTCTCTTGCCCACTTTCTGTCATTCCCATCTGCCCCTTCTTCGTTCTCCTCTGTCTTGACTATGGCAAACACCTGCATCCTTAGGCAATACACAATAGTTAAAAGAACTTCATAGCCTATAACGACCCTATACAACAGTTGTTCTATGACCATAATTGCTAACTATAAACCATCAGCCTTATCTTTGCAGACAGGATTAATTCTGGCATGGTGCATTATAAAATTAGCCATCCTTGGCAAAGCTACTGGCCTTTAGTTTTCGCAAGAACGCAATTAAGTGGCATTTGCACAGTCAAGCTAGAGCAAAGCTAAGAGGAGACAGACATCATGAAGTTATTGGATTAGGAAGTAAAACAACTACTCCTTGGTTAGATCAAGCGTTCGAACACATTATATAACATTTCAGAGGTAATACAGGCAAAATAAAACTGCTCTTAGGCACTTTCCCTCCTTCCCTCCCTCCCCAGCCAAGCTGTGGGGAAGTGCATTTAATAACAGCAAATGAAGGAAGTCACTACCAGATCTCCAGACTTTGAGTTTGCTCAGAAGGTAACTTGTGCCACACCAGCGAAAAGGTTAACTCGGTGGGGACTCCAGAGCATGCACACAGCCTGCGGTCTTTCCTAATTAAACACACACGCACACATCATAATCAGAGCTGCTCCTTCACCCCAGGGCTGGATCTTCGGCTCGTATAAGTCAGCAGAATGCCCCAGAGGAGCTACTTTGATTTATGTTGGCTAAAAATCCAGTCCCAGAGCCTCTGTGCGTACATGAGGATGTGTTAGCATAACTGGTGAGTATCTGGGCTTAAGGAAGCCTTGCTCACACACAGATTGTCACCCTGCAGATAGGCACTTGTATATACATCGGTAGCAACTCAAGCCTCACCTCTTCTCCAAATCAGCTTTTGATTAGCGATGGGCAATTCTCCGGAGCTGGTGTCCACAAGCTCCATCCAGCTGGGGCGATCTGCTCCCCACTCAGGGATACAGTCCAAAGGAAACAAAATCAAGGAAATTTTCCGAGTATGCCCTACTTTGTCATCACAGAGGTCCCCCAGATCACCGCATTTGGCTTGATTTTGGAAGAAAGCTATAAATCACAGAACAGTTTCAACGCACCTTTCTTTTTTTTTCTTTTTCACAACCTGTGACATGGTTTGCTCATGGAAACTGGAAAACACAAACATTTGTGCAGCCCCCTTTAAACATCTATGCCATGTCAAAAGGTAAGCGTCAATACTGTTATTAGGAAACCAAGGATCCTAACATGGTTCTTCTTTAGAGGAAGGGAGATAAAAGACATCATTGGCTTTAGGGGAAAAGATCTGTAGTCCTTTGGAGTCTGTCAAGGCCAAGTGTCCTAGGCACTCAGATCCATTACACCATGATAACATGTCCTCTGGGAACTGGGTTCAACTTTTGACGACTCCCACAAGTTTTACATGTGAATCCTGTTCAGCACAGCTCTGTTTCTCCACCTACCCGCAGCCACAGGAGCAGACTGGCTTAATTTACTGCTGTTTAAAAACAGACGCTGGCCCTCAATTTATCTCCATCAAGAGAAAAAAATACCCAAGCTCCTCAAATGAAAAGCCCTGCAGGATTTTGCCTGCACGAATGTGAGATGGAGATTTGACAATAAAAAAGACATTTCATTTGTCTTATTAGTGGCTGACTACTGTGGAAGGTGTTCAATCAATTAGACTGATCTTGGACTCGTGAATTATTGATAGAGAGAGCTGGATTACACTCTCAAATGCTTTTAGCTTAATTGCCCAACCCATCATTGCTTCATTTTCCTTTTCTTATGTATATAATTTTTTTTGTTGTTTTGTTTTTTAACTATAGCAGCTTGCCAGCGGCTGACCCCATTGCTTCGCTGCTGCTGCCAGCACTGCCGATGCTGATCCAAGGAGCGAGCGCTGAAGCCTCGGCCGGGCAGCGCTCGTTGGGCACAGCAGGCAGGCAACGTCAAGGTGGTGCCAGCATCCCCCACAAATCAAGTGGGACTCGGGAGAACAGTGGCTTCCCGCTATGAGAGAGACATGCATGGGGGATTGGCGGTGCCCCTCTTCCACTTCCAGCCCACTCTGCACATTTTGTAGCTCTCAGTCCCTTTCCATGCTTTTCTCTTGACACATCTGCTACTCTTTGCTTTGTGCCCCCTTTCCTTCCCTCCCCTCGCATGCAGAAATGCAATACAGCACAGGTCTGAAGCTCGTCTTGGCCCGTGTACCATCTCCAGTACCATTCGGGTACCCGAATGGCCCTTCTTACCCCATCCTGACCACCACGGTTCCCCTCATACCTTCTTAACTTTCCCTTCTCATTAACCTTCTCCACCCTCAATACCTTCCAGCCTCTTCTCATGCCCCCTCCTCATCATTTCTCAGCTCTTTCTTACACCCTCTCCCGCATTTCCCAGACCGGACCCATCCTCTCCCTCCTCCACTTGTAGCCTGGAGTGGGCAGTTCGGTGTAAAAAACATCAGGATTTGGGAACACAAGCAAAATAGTTAAACACGGCCAGCAGAGATAACAAGTGTCATTATGTGCAGGGCTTTGAGTAATCCGGCGTGCACACAAGCCCCGAACTGCACTGACCTTGATTGTTTAACTCTCGCTGACGTACTGGGACATTAGCAGAGACGGATTCACTGTATTAGAGCGTGCTCCATATTTTATAGACTAAGCACATCTTAAACGCCTTTAAAGCGTGGTTCCCTGCGACTCTTTTGCAGGCTAACCTAAAGCAGGGAGAGAAAAGCAAATGGATTTATAAGGACATGGGAGCTATTTCACAGCAAGAGAGGAAAAAGAGAAAGGGGGGGAAAAGAGCAAAGTAAGATGAGATGGGAAAGGGTATGAAAAAGAGATGAAATGAGCAGAGCGAAGAGGTGAAAAAGAGAAAGGAGGATATGAAGACAGGGAAAGGAGAAAGAAAAAAGAAAGTGAAAAGGAAATAAAAAGATGAGGAAAACTTGCCCATGGAAAATGTCAGATACGCAGTGTGAATGCTCGGAAGAACAAGAACTCCTGGTACCAGATGCGAACCAGAGTATTTCTGTGATAACAGGAACACGATACGATCGGTACACGGTACTGGGGGATATGATCTGAGAGAGAAATAAAAGCTGTAATGGCAAAACTGCAGTGCAGGTGAATAACACGGTAGCTCATAAGGATTTAAAAAATGATATCATGCATATAACAGAATCCATCTGAATACAATTAATTTTCTGGGAAGCTGTTACAGATCTCTGTCATTGGATCCGGACATGACAAGATCTCTGGGAAATTATTAGAAAGATAAATAATACTGGGAAATGTGTCATTTTGCAATTTTCTAGACGGCAAGTGGAGAATTACTGTTACTAGCAATACTTGAGCTCAGTCCTTCCTGGATGTAATAGGCAATAGATTTTCCCCCCCTGAAATAGCATCAGAGCCAGCAAAAAGCAATTCTATTTTATACTCAGTTTAGATCAACAGGGAGGACACTATGGAAAAGTGTTTGATCAAATGTTCACTACTACTTTTTAAATTAAAAAGAAGGATAAGCAAAAGCAGGTATCCAAGTCCTTAATTTCCGAAGTGCAATGGTGAAAAATTAAAGGGATTAGTAACTGAATCACTTTGTATGAAGAACGCAGGGATGACAAAAAAGAGGCTTGAGACTTCCCCATGACAAATGCACAAAGAATACCAGGATTAGATTACAATAATGCTTATTGCACTAGATCATGCAATTTATTGCAAGATTATGGTAATACTTATTGCAAGGGAAGTATGGACAGGGACATTTAAAAGGAGTGGGAAAAGGACAAATCAACAAATCCATGTCTGCTAAGTTTCTACATGTAGGAGTAAGATGAACATTAAAAGAAATAGAAGAGGGTTCTTCGGATGTGTAAGGAAAGAAGGCAGCTAGGGAACAAGGGCAGGATGAGGATGAGCCATACATTAGAACAATATGTTGCTTTGGTTTTCAGCAGAAAGGAGGTCACTTAATGCTCAGGCAAAGTCCAGATAAAGACCAGTAACTGGGATAGAGAACTGGTAACAAGTCCTGAACAACTCCCTACATAGTCTAATGTTGAAACGAAATATCCCTGTATCAGAATGAAACAAACAAATAAATAAATAAATAAAAAATAAACTGCAGGTGTTTCTTGTTGCACTCCAGTGAGATTAATTAATATGCCCCACAGGGAATCCCTCGTGAAAATGAGGAATGCTGAAGGATTAAATAAGAAATGTCAACACGTTGTGTGGGATGGGAGAGGATCAGCCCAGAAGGAGTTAATGGTTGTTTCTTATCACCGTGGTTAAAGTGATGTCTGTGGCAGCTTATGAGCAAGACAAGCCTTTAGTACCATAACGAGTAAGCGAAGAAAGGTCAGAGGAAGGAGCAGCTGAGCCCGGGGCAGAGATCCACAGATCTCAGCAGGCTGCAGACATGGGGTGGTGGCTGGGCAACTGGCAGAGCCTTGCTGGAGGGAGGTCCCATCCCTGCAAGCACACGTGGAGCTCCTCACAGTGGGGCTGATCTTAATTAATATTTCCATTCCTGGGACAGAAGCGGGATGCCAGTGATGAGATAAGCCAGCCAGCAAGTCACAAATGCATCTGTAATATAGGAGGGGTCTGTAGCTGATACCACCAAAAAATTAAAGTGGGAGCACGGGGGAGGTTTGCACAGCCACCATCCCATGTCTGCAGCCTGATGAGATCTGTGGATCTTTGCCCCTGCCTCAGCTGCTCCTTCCTCTGATGTTTTTTTGCTTACCTATTATCGTACTAAAGCCTTGTCTCGCTCATAAGCTGCCACAGACGTCTGTCTAACCACGGTGATAAAACACAGCCATTAACTCTGACAATATAGGAGGCAAGTCTCTTCAGTGGCACAGGCTGCCAGCCTCTTTCCAGGGGGCTGGGAAAGAGCTGAAACGCAAGGAAAATGGCATCCTGGAAAGGTTTGCCTCTCCCTAGACACGGAGCAGGGACCTGGCCCCGCTCACCCACGTCACCCCAGCCCCTTCCCGCCTCTCACGCAACTCAAGCGACGGGGCGAGCATAGCGGCGTGTCCCTGCCTCGCAAGGCCGATCCCCGTCTTGCTGATGCGAAGGAGATCCAGAGCTGCCTTTCGACAGGTCAATGCCAGCAGAGACAAATTGTACGGAAACGAGGAGACACTTTGCTTACACCAAAGCACCCCAGAGAATGATTTCATTCACAATAAATCTCCTTTCTCAGCAGTGGCGATCGCAAGGGGCTGGGCTGTTCTTGCATTTAATTCCCCTGATTGACGTTAGTCCCAATTTACCGTGTTTTAAGCGCAGAACTGAGTCCAAATTTCCCTTGCTACTGCTTCACTATATCCTCCTATTTAAACTTTTCTCTGCTTGAGTTTGCCATGGTGCTAGGACACATCCTGAGAGATTCAGTCTTATACTGCACTGTCCTTGGCCACTGCCGTGAGCCAAGGAACATGCAGTGTCTTGGCCACCAAGATAGTTCCCCACCCTCCAGAAAGAGGTGCTACATAGCCTTGGTGAGCTGGAGCTGCAGAAAACATCTGGATGGTCCCAGTCTGAAGACAAAGTAGCACGTCTACCCCCTGGCAACACCACCAGATCTGGGTTGGCCTTGGTCTTTCATGGCCTCCTTCCAGCCCAAGGTCTGGCAAGACGCTGGTTCATGCCCAGGTCTCAGATCCCAGCATGTTGCCACATCCATGCCTTGCTCACGGCCGAAGAGCAAAGAGATGCTAATTTCCAGGTTACGCTACAAGTCCTTCAGGGGCCAGAACCATCTCTGCGTTCTGGATTTGAGGTGCTCAGACAATAATTCAATGGGGGCACAGGTGTCTGTAGGATTAAAGCTATTTGAAATTATTTTGGCATAGTATATTAAGACAGTGACAAAGGATAACCTGAATGAATAAATGCAAGTTTGGGTAAAATAAATGGGTATTTTTTTTTAAATTGATCTTTAAAGAAAATGGATCACTTTCCCAAAAGCATCTTTCAGAATTGAATATAATTCCCTTCTTACTGGTTTGGGTTTGAATCATAGAATCATAGAATTGTTTAGGTTGGAAAAGACCTTGAAGATCATCACGTCCAACCGTTAACCTATCACTGCCAAGCCCACCACTAAACCATGTCCCTAAGCACCACATCTGCATGGCTTTTAAATACCTCCAGGGATGGAGACTCAACCACTTCCCTGGGCAGCCTGTGCCAATGCCTGACAGCCCTTTCGGTGAAGAAGTTTTTCCTAATATCCAGCATTATAGGATATCCGTCAATATCCAACATTATAAGATATCCATCATTTTGTATCATGAGCAAATCCATGCACAAACATACATCTTTTTAGCCCTTAACATGGAAACTGAAACTCTGATCTTGGTGCAGTGATCCAGGAGAGGCCAGTAAAGGACCCCTCTGCAACGAGCAAACCCAGTTACAATGCAGCTTGGTGTCACCACATGGCAGTGCAGCCCCCACACTGCCATAGCCCCTTACAGATGGCGTACTAGCACCCCAAACCCTCCTATTCACTCGCTTACCCTGAGAACCACAAAGAGGTAGCCTGATACAGCAGCAAACTCCTCGGCACTGTGCTCAGAATGTCAGTGCAGCCATGCAGGAGTAGTTTCCTTACACGGAGCTACTGCCAAGCATTTTCCAAGACATTTCTTCATATTACTTAAGCTATTATGACCATGACCCAAGGAATTTCCTGGGGCCCAGAGAACAGCCAAAAGTACCCGGCACACAGACCATTAACCCCAGACTGTTGTTACCTGCCAGCTTGAGCATCATGGCATACAAGTCCCCCTGCATCTCCAGTCAGGGTCTCCAGCTGCTTCCACAGTACAGATAAATATTACAAAAGTTCCTTTTGCACAAGCAAACACAGAGAAAAGGAGGAAAAAAGAAAAAAGAAAGAAAAAAACAATGAGCACTCTCTGGTCCTTGTGGGGGAAATGAGAAATACCCAACGGATTGGGACTGAGGAAGGGGTGCAAGGAGACATCAGGACTCTGGGGAAGGTCCAGATTTCCTTTCAACACCTATCCTCTGCCCTCTCACACCCTCGTGCCTCGCACTCCCAGGATGGTGAGGGAACCACGTTTGTGCTCTGAACAGGAGCCGCCTGGGACCATGCTGTGCTCCTCCAACTCGATAGTCCCTGTCACTGCAATGCCTGGATGAGAAAGCTGAGTTTGATAAAGTCCCAAGGGCTGAGATGAGGTCTTCTACTGCCAGCCTTGGATTTTACACTTGCCCTCAAACTAGGAGAGTGGAAATATCAGACAAGTGAATCTATTACCTGCACTGCTCAATGAGGCTTTTATGATATCCCCTGTCCCCCTCGGAGAGATGCTTAGTATACTCTGGGGTGCTGAGATACGTTCATTTCCCTTTCCAATTCCTTTTTATTCACCATCCATCTCCTGGCTGCTACACACACACTCTCTCTTCTTTCCACAAGCAAAGAGCCTTCCTCCCCAGCCCCTTCTTCACAAAAATGCCTCCCGTTGACCCCCGACCAGCTGCTCTGAGCTTCGTTAGCCCACTTGGGGTAGGAGCGTAGCTTTTCAGTTTAACCCTTCAGCTCTTCCATCACTTCAAACAACCTTGCACCTACTTGTACTAGAGCACCTAGTGTCTCCAGTAAACACTGCTTTCAGCCCCCTTTTCAACAGAGACATGGTTTATCGTCCCCTAAGTAGCCCTTCACAGTTCCCCTTCTCAATCAGCACTGGGTAATGGTTTCCTAGGGACCATAATACTTAGCAGCACAGTAATTGAATGATATTATTAACAGCAGCAGCATCTGTGTTGTCTGTTTAATTAACTGGAGAGCAAATGAGGCCCTAAGAGTCATTAGTCTGATCCTTTATTGTTTTCCTAATGATCTGCAGCTTCTCTTATTTGATTATTGGCTAAGGATCCCCTTTACCAAAAAATGCACTTTTAATAAAATAATAGTGAAACAACTCTTTATACTCCTGAATGACATATATTACTTCTCTCAAGCTGCAGATTAGATAACTGTAAACTTCTAAGCTAAATACTCCAAATACACCATCTCTACTACTCCTTGAGTAGCATAAGGGAAATAGGAGACACCAGCCTACGTCTCAAGGAAAGAAAGAACAAAGCTGCAATAAAAATTGTATTGCTGCAGAGCTGGTAAGTGACAAAAGCAAAGCTCACCCTGCTGTCAATCGTGGGAGTGCTATCAGGGCTGGCAGAGGCAAGACCACCTTTAGAGACTGCTGGCCACCAAGGAAGAGCTACGATAACCCAGTAGTGATGATCACAACACTTCATTCCACCTCTGCACTGAAAAAGGGATGGGGACCAAACAAAGAAGACATCCTCTCCATCCCTAATTGGGCTGAATTTATGGGCAGTCCAGCAACAGCAGTTCCCATATCTCCACCTGTGAGCTTCTTGCACAGCTGGGACAGCCACTCTGCAGCAGCCCAAGGCCACTGTGCAAGCAGTCATGAGGCAGAGGCATGAGTCGGATGGGGATGTGGAGTCATCACTCCCTCCATACCCATTTAGCAGCCATCCTGGTTGGGTGTTCGGGCTGAGGTTCATTGCTTGACAGCTGGTTATTGGCTTCTCTGCAAGGGGCATATGGAAATTTCCATGAAGATGATCCCAACTGCAGTTATTTAGCTTATCAGAAAGCACAGGCAATTGGCGTTAACCAATTTAGAACACATCCCATCTCAGACAGGAAGGAGATCTTGCTGTTTGCATGCCTAAGATATTTGCTCCTGCAAAGTCTGTAAGTTAAGTTAAGCCGTAAAGGGTGCCAGATATAGTCATATACAGATCTGGGGACATACCGCTGTGTGTTATATATCCTCTTCAATGGCCAGTCCTGGAAGTCTTAACACTACATAGCTTTTCTTTAACCTAATCTTGTGTAGGTGGTTAAACCCCTGGTCTGTAGCCATGACGCCAACCACCAACCATCACACTCAGCAGGTATCTGGGCCGCCAACTGTATGTATGTCAAAGCCTGTCTTCGCACCAACATCACGCTAGCACCTTTGTATGCTCATGGACTTGGAGGCACTGTCTCTCCAGGTAGTAATCTGGAGACCACTGTGCTCAGACATGGGTGTTAGGTAAGAGAGAGACCGCCTCCTTCATTGTCATCAATCAACACTACACACAGATTGAGCGGAAGGGCATGGCTCCATGGTTTTGTTCAAGTTTAGAGGTGCGGTGCTGGGGTAGTACTTTTTTACTGACATTTGTGGGTCTGGTAAACAACATGGGATCTCTGAACATCAAGTCCATGCTGGCTGCTTTGTTCCAAGTCCCAAATGCATCTCGCTGCACAACACCATCGGTACCAAGAGGTCAAAGCATATGAACACAACACATTAGGACCAAGGCTGAGGCTTTGAGGGGAACTATGGAAGGAGAGCTGCCTGTTACTCCATGATCTCAATGCAAAATCCTCCAGGAGTCATTGTCTACTTATCTGAACCATCATTAAGGGAAGTGGTTGAGTCTCCATCCCGGGAGGTATTTAAAAGACAGGTAGACGTGGTGCTTAAGGATGTGGTTTAGTGGTGGACTTGGCAGTGATAGGTTAACGGTTGGACTCGATGATCTTAAGGGTCTTTTCCAACCTTAACGATTCTATGATTCCATGATTAAGGAGAAAAACCCATTTTCTCCTGTGATGGCCTCATTCAGTTCAGTAGCATGTTTCATCAGAGAACTTTTGCTTGCACATGTTAAATAAATACAGAATGAAGCATGAGTAGAACTGGATCCTGGGGCTTTAAAGAGATTGGGAAAACGACTGTGTCTTGTATGTGATGCTAAGAATAAACAGGAAAATCAAATGAGCAAGGAAAGAAAAGAAAGTGTAACGTCTCTTGTCACCACTAGACTTCTCTGTCTCAGGACAAATTCACAACTGCTCCAAGACTTGCAGACTTATAAGGGCTGTGGTTCTCTGGACATTTCTTTGGAGGTCCAGACTGACTCTTCACTAGGCCAACTTCTTACCTAGGGACCAGCTCCTTAACAATTACAGATGTTTCTGTCTTTGACTTGTTCACCTGGAAATGCTGCTACACTTCCAACCGGACAAGGGACTTATTTGTAATCCCTGATTTGCTGTTATACCCTCCCTCCCTGGATCCTGGTGCAACAGCTGTTGGCTGTCTCCTGCTCAGTGCATGGATGAAAAATAAATGAATGAACACATGAGCTTTGTGGCTTCCTCTAAATTTAGAACGTAGCAGGTCCTTCATACTGGGTATAACAACAGGTACCATAAGAAGCCAAGAAAACTGTTGTTTCCTGGATGAAGTTGCCAGCATGGTTGCTGAAGAGACCTCAGACATTTCTCCTTTTGGGTCTGGAGAACCATGTACAGCTTCAGATATTTTTAAAAAGCATTTAAAAAAATCTCAAAAGTAGTGATGTCAATCTCACAGGTACAATCTTTCTTGTGATTCAGCTGGAGATTACCCCCCCTCCAAGAGACAGCTTCCCAGCAGCACTTTGGTACAGCAGGTGCCAGTACTGATTAGAAAAGGAAAAAAAAAAAAAAGATATGAACTTCAGAGATGGCATACTTCAGAGAAAAGCCTAAATGGTAAGAAATAATAATTTTTTTCAGGTCAGCTGCTAACCAACTAAGTGACTATAGAAAGTCTTAGCCTTCCAAGTCTTCTCTTTATTGCTTCCATAAATTGGGAACAGTGGTGCCTATCTATGCTGGTTTTGGCTGGGGTAGAGTTAATTTTCTTTATAGTATGTAGTATGGGGCTATGTTTTGGATTTGTATTGAAAACAGGGTTGATAACACAGGGATGTTTTCATTACTGCTGAGCAGTGCTTACACAGAGGCAAGGCCTTTTCTGATTCTCACACCACCCCACCAGTGGGTGCGCACAAGAAGTCAGGAGGGGACACAGCTGGGACAGCTGACCCCAACTGACCAAAGGGATATCCCACACCATATGACACCATGCTCAGCACATAAAGCTGGGGGAAGAAGAAGGAAGGGGGGGATGTTCGGAGTGATGGCATTTGTCTTCCCAAGTAACCGTTACACGTGATGGAGCCCTGCTTTCCTGGGGATGGCTGAACACCTGCCTGCCGATGGGAAGTAGTGAATGAATTCCTTGTTTTGCTTTGCTTGCGTGTACAGCTTTTGCTTTACCTATTAAACTGTCTTTATCTCAACCCATGAGTTTTCTCACTTTTACCCTTCTGATCCTCTCCCCCATCCTACCAGGGGGGAATGAGCGAGCGGCTGTGTGGTGCTTAGTTGCCAGCTGGGGTTAAACCACACCATCAATAAGTGAAAATGGTTGTAGGATCTCTGAACAGCAAGCACTGGACATAAAAATGTTCCAATAAACCCTGCTGATTTGTGATTTTTCCCATAAGAGTCTCCCTTGGGATAGCTGCTTGGGAAGCCATCCCACTGGATTCTCCCAGCTCTTCTGTTCATATTATTCATGGGCAAAATACCCATGGGTCCTCACAACACAGCTTCACATGCATTCATGTCGCAACAGACTTGCTCGCACACCATGTCTTTCTCCAGATGCCCATTCGCCCTTATCCTCTCTGTGCACTTACCTAGTTACAAAATGCCAACTAAGTGCCACACATCTCCATGGGAGATTATTCTCTAACCTAACACATCTGACTGCAAATTTGTACTGTACTCAACCTGGATTTTAACCTTCCATAATTTCCCCCCATTACTGCTAAGTGCTATGCCCTTTGACTAAGCCAAATTATTCTCCCCTTTCTTTGGTTTTTACATCCATTAAATTTTTGTAGGTATGTAGCACAAGCCCTTTTACCCATCCCTTGGGCAAGCTCTCCAGATTTAACCCTCCACTAGTATTTTGCATTGCCTTCCCATTGCTTTTTGTGCATTTCCTGGTAATCCACATTTTTTTTTTTTTGGTAACAGCGTAACAAGGTCTGAATATCTGCCCTTACTGAAGCTATGAGTGGGGTCTCCCCTTTCTTAATAGAGTACGTACAACACCTTCAGTCTCGTCCTTTTTCTTCCCAGTGGCTCTACTGGTAATTGCTTCTCCTCACTATGCTCGTGCTTGCAGGAAGTGTTGCACGTTTTATATCGTGGCGTGAAGCCATCTACTCATCTGCTAGCACCTACAGCATAGCTGGAGGTCATGCCAAGAGCCCAGGGGGACTCGCACACAAGCTGTAATCTCTAAACTTGTCTGTGTAGCATCTTTCCAGTTGCATTCTGCAGAGTTAAAGAATGAAGCATACAAAGAAAACAGGAAAGGAATAAACAGGGAAGAAATCCAGCTCTGTGGGAGGGATCCAGGACAGGCCACTAGGAAGATGCATTCAAAGGAAGCCCCAGCTTTCTACCAAATAATGAAACAGGTGGCCATGTCACACGCTGCAGAAGAGCACAGCCATTGCCAACAGGCATTGCAGGGAACCAGAAATCTTGGCTCAGGGTCTCTGCTCTCCACGTGAAGCCGCTGAGCAAAACTACATAATCCACTTAAGCACGAGTCTCATTTTATGATCTCTGGATGTAACAAGGTGGCAAGATCAACAGCCTCATTGCCCATATTTGAACGGTGCGTGGGGAAGCGCTGCCTGACTTAGTTTTAAAGGCTGTTCCTTGCATTTGTTGAAAGTGGCCATAATTAAAATGAGGACAGAGCAATCTCCAACACAAGAAATCCATCAGGCAGCACAAACACTATACTGGAATCTGCAGGACCTTACCCAGCCGGAGGTTGAATTTTAGGTAATTGATTTCAGAAAGCTTGTTCTTTGCCAAAATTACTATTGCACTGGCTTTTGGAGTCAAACAGCTAATTCAGCTTATTTGGGAGATCTTTTCTGGTATGTCTGTGGGAAGGGGGACCGGTAGGAAAGAGCTGCCCCACTGATGCAGAGCAGGGCTGAGCACATGCACACGCCATCCTCCTCCCTAACGGTGGCTATGTCACGGGGTGTCACCTCCCATTCCTCACGTCACCAGAGCTCTGCCTGAGTGACAAATTAGGGACAGTGGTCCTCACATTTTCTCATGTTTCAGCTGGAGAGCCACGTCACATTCATTTTTGCTCCTGGCCATGCAGGACATGGCCATCATGGCCTGTCAAGTCCTTCACACTCTGGCTCCTGGCAGTCTGATTTTCTCTGGCCCAACTGTGAGAGAGGGGCTCCAAACCAAGAGAGGACAAAGTCTGACTCAGGGTAGAGAAGGTCAGCCTATGGCATGCTACGGCTGATGACGCTGTGCTGGAGGCTCCTGGGATGACACGAAGTCAGTTAGCCTCCTATTTTCTTTGTCTTTCCAGGGAGAAATGACTGGCAAGGGATACCAGGGATGTGTTGATGGCTGATCATGATCTCTGCTTCCACCTGGCAGTTCTGGCTAGCAGATTTGGCCACCACTGGTTCCGAGTCCGTCCTGCATTTGCCCTATTTATCTTCTCCTGCCTGCCTCTTTCTTTCCCATCTGTCATTCCCTTTCCCTTCCCCTTCCCTTTCCACAGCAAACTCTGCTCCTGGAGAGCTTTCCATGTGCATGAGACAAGCACGAGTGATTTTGAGCTTCCTGAGGTCGTTGTGTGAAAGGTTTCAGCTCCTCCATGGCGCTGGTGAGCAGCGGCAGAAAGACTGGCCACCCCCAAAGACCAGTGCCAGCTCCTGCGCCGCTGGGCTTTACCAGCCACTGGGGCTCCATCGGGAAACCCAGAAGCTCCCCACGTGCAGAACACTGACTCAGACACTTTGGCATAAAACCTGCTGGTAAATACTGCCTTTTGAGCAGGCAATTGATCTATTTTCCCAATACGGGTCTGCCACACACCAGGGGTATTTCAAAAGGGCCACCATTCTGCTAGATGATCACAGGGAGCAGTTTCCTCTACCCAAGAGGCCACCAACTCCTTGTTTTACAATACTTTTTCCTATAAAGCAGACAGTCTCAGGTTTTGCTTTAGCCTGATGGAGACCCTGGTGCAGGTCCCCTCATCTCTCCATGGCCAGCCAGAGACTTCACGAGAGATCAGGGTGGAGAAGGGGAGGGAACAGCTACATTCCTACCTCCCCTATCACCTCCTAAAAAGTACTTCCAAGTCTTTGATAGGCATAGGCAAGAATGACAGACTTACAGCTACACAGATGATATACATAGCTATATAAATACATATATACACATATATATGCATATATAGCTAGAGATACTGTAGGAACCAGCCTTGTTGCCAGCATCCCTCTCTCAACCAAGACCTGACTCTTTTTGCAATGAACTCCAAGTCTTTAGCAAAACATTTTGCTCCCCACGTGGCAACCCCTGTACTTCAGCAGCTCTGAAGCAGAAACAAGGTTGTGCAAGTGTCCTGGTTTCGGCTGGGATAGAGTCAATTTTCTTCCTAGTAGCTGGTCTAGTGCTGTGTTTTGGATTTAGGATGGGAATAATGTTGATAATACAGGGATGTTTTAGTTACTGCTGAGCAGTGCTTACACTAGGTCAAGGACTTTTCAGCTTCTCATGTTGCCCTGCCCGCAAGGAGGCTGGGGGTGCACAAGAAGCTGAGAGGAGACACAGCCAGGAGAGCTGACCCAAACTGGCCAAAGGGCTGTTCCATACCGTATGACGTCATGCTGAAAAAAAACTGTGGGGGGTTGGCTGTGGGGGCGGGGCTGCTGTTTGGGAACTGGCTGGGCATGGGTTAGTGGGTAGTGAGCAGTTGCATTGCGCATCACTTGTTTTGTATAGTCTTTTATCATTATTATTATTTTCCCTTCTTTTTCTGTCCTATTAAATTGTCTTTATCTCAACCCACGAGTTTTACCTTTTTTCCGATTTTTTCCCCCATCCCACTGGGGCGGAGTGAGCGAACGGCTGTGTGGTGTTTAGCAGCCTGCCGGGTTAAACCACAACAACAGGGGAGAGCATCAGTAGCAAATGAAGGAGCCTGTGAGCCTGCAGCAGTTAGGAGCAGAACCCCGATCTGACAGCTCTGCCGGCATTTAAATCACAAAACCATCCTTCCGCTCAGCCACAGCCTAATTGTCTCCTAAGCTGGTTAGCCTTGCTTTTTGTCCACATCCTGACTCCATATGACTGTCTCTTGCATAAAGCAACATGTCCCATCTATTCAGCTTGGATTCAGATTGCCTGGGCTGTGGTGGTTTTTAGGCTGCTCTCAGCAACAACTGCTGATCTCATTCAGCTTTACCAAATCGCTCCGTAATGCTGAGTGCTTGGTAACCTCACAGCTGTCTCAGTAGGGACAGACTCAGGTCCTTAATCTTTGCTGATATATAAATAAGATTTTTATAAGCCAAATGCAATAAACCCCATTGTCAGGTATTAGCCACCAGGTTCTTTACAGTAGAAGAAATGTCTCTCCAGTAAAAAGCAATCGATTTGCACATAAAATCCTTCAAAAACTTAGCTGTATGTTACCGTAGGGTAGATTTGGATTTCTAGTCTGTGCCTCTGCTGGAAAAGCATCAGTCACATCTCTCCAGCTCTACCTGCTTAGGTACTTGTTAGCACTTATCTGCACCACGTAACACATCAAGGATGGCCATAAGGGAACCCTCAACGCTCAGCACTCTTGCCAAAATCTGCCAAGTGTTGGTTTTAACAGCCACAGAAGGCCACAGCATATATGCTACCACTATTAATTATTTGTATAGCAATGGTCCCCAAAGGCCATGGGTATGAGTCAAGTCCCTTTAGGCTTGGGTTTTGGTAGGTGTTAGAGCATGGTATACTTTGGATTAAGACGCATAAGTTGTGACTGGCACACAGCAACAGATGTTGGTAGATGAGCAAAGAAATAACTACTGTTGTCAAAGCAGGAAATATCTTTTCCTGCTTTAAGAAAAGTTGGGCCAACTGAATCAGTCACCGAGGGCAGCGCCTGTGTGTGCAGTACCCCTACCACAACCAGGCTTAACGATCTAAGAAGCCTTTGGGGAGCAGTATCACTGATTGGATGCTAAGCACAGGACTAACTTTGCCCTGGCTAACACATTCCCAACACGTGGTTTTGGACTTTGATAAATGTTGTTACATGTCTGCAGGGAAGTAGAGACAGTATTCACATAATGGCACAGAATTACATGACACAGAAACAGGGTCAAGCCCTATAGGGGTGTAAAAATGGGTGATCTCTCTTGAAACCTATGGAAGTCAAAATTTTGCACAAAACAGGAAAAAAAGGGCAGGTCTGCTTCAGTATCATGCTTCTAGTAGCATCATTATCTTAAGGTTCGAAGAAGCTCTCTTTATGTAAAAACACTTCCATAATGGGTAATCAATATTTTACCTGGCAGGGATTTCATCTTTCTTGATCTATGCAGAAAACATTTTATGCTCTGAAATTCATAACCAGAAATGTTATTGCTGCCCTCAAAATTAGTCAGCTACAACTCTAAAAAGCTGGCTGCATCCACCGAGCAACAGGCTGCTTTGCATGCTCATCAAAAGAGGTAACAGGAGGTAACAGACTGATTTCAGCACCTACCGTGACAGGAGAATAACATTTAATTTCCCTAGCCCCTGATGAGCCAGATTTCTTCCCCTGTCATTTAATCTGCAATAAATAACCCATCAATCCTTTCACCAGGTGGCCAGCTGCAGAGCTGTTCGGTTTAACATATGCACTTTACTGTCCCCGTTGCATCGTTTGACATTAGTCCACATTTAAACCGTATTTTCCATTGAAAATCTCACTCAGAAAAAAAGACACACATCTCTCGCAATCTATATTAGCCACCATCACCAGTGACTCATCCCCCTGCAGCAAACCGAAACAACTTGTCCTGGATAATCCCGTTTCATCTCCGTTTCATCTCCATCTCTCTGCGCTCCCCTGCCCTTCTTATTAACCATTTCACTGCTGCCCTTCCGGGTTAATTTTTTGTGTATTAGACTGAGTAGCCTCTGTATACTGACTGAAGGACAGCATGAGTCAAAATAAGGCAAATTTAGTGTTTCAGGAGGCGAGAGGAACATCACCGCCAGGCATCCACCAGCCCACTGTAGAAAGAGAGATGTTGGACTTCTTCTGAAGCAGGGAAAGTACCACTTCATCACTTGCAATTAGCAATCTAAACTTAGCAGTGCTGAGGGCAATGCAGGTCCCCTACCAGGCAACACACCAAATTTGCCTCTAAATGCATCCTAATTTTATATCAAAATTAAATGTGACTTGACCACCTTCATGCCTGGAACAGACAAGGAGAAACTAGTGGCCAGCCAGCCAGCTCTGCCTGCCATAGGCACCTTCAGTAGATCACTTTTCTCATGCTACATTGAAGAAGATGGCAAAGCACCCACATTTCCCTGCAGGCATCAGAGGCCTCCACCAGCCCCTCGAGGGCAGAGCAAAGAGGCTGGTGAGGAGTGGGGAGATGTGCTTTCCATGTTGGAATGGGCATAAACTGAAAATAGCCTCCTGGCAGATGAGTACATTAGTGAAGCACGACTTGCCAACCAGGAGAAATGTTTCACTGAGACAAATCTATTGCCTCTGAACTCTCCCTGAGAGCGAAGGAGCCAGCACCAGGAGCAGCTGTTCACACCAATATGTTTTCCACCTTTACCTCGGGTAACCTCTGGATCCTCGCTGACTCTTGCTGGGGCTTTGAGAGGAGAGAGGACGTCAAGGCCAGGACCAGTACACTGTGCTCTACATGACTGATCAGAGACTTCCAGTTTGCTTAAAGTAGTAATTTGATGATAAAAATCCTAACAATATCCTGCTCCCTTCAACCTCAGTACGCTATAATCTTATTTAACACATTGGGGAAAAAAAAAAAGAAATCTCGTAGTGAGCAAGCACCAGAGGGAATGTGGGCTAGAAAAGGATATTACAGTATCACTTCGGAGAGCGCCATAAATAAATCTTCGCCTGAGATAGGTAGGCAGACCAGTGCAGTGCTCCACACAAAATTGCACTGCTCTACAAGACAGTGACTCATCAACTTCTCCACTTCTGATAATCAGTCCAACCAGGTTTTCATTACAGCAAGGAAGAGAAGCCAGAGAAGGGAATCATCTCCGAGCCTAGCTAGCAAACCTGGCCTCGCTGTCAGAGCAGGGAGTTGGGACACATGAGTGCAGCTCCCGCCTCCCTTGATCATTTTCTGATGGATAATGTGGATGCTCTCCAAAGGACAGTGCTTGTAGCCAAGGTGTCCAGTGCTGGGCTCCCCAGTACAAGAGAGACATGAACATACCGGAGTGAGTCCAGCAAAGGGCCATGAAGATGATTAAGGGATGGGAGTATCTGTCACACAAGAAGAGGCTGAGGGAGCTGGGACTGTTCAGCCTGGAGAAGAGAAGGCTCAGGGGAATCTTATCCATGCGTATAAATATCTGAGAGGAGAATGTAAAGAAGACAGAACCAGACTCTTCTCAGTGGTGCCCACTGACAGGACAATGGGCACGAAGTGGCGTACAGGAAGCGACGTTTAAACATAAGGAACTTATTTACTGTGAGAGTGGTCAAACACCAGAACAGGTTGCTCAGAGAGGTTGTGGAGTCTCCTTCCTTGGAGATATTCAACCCCCAGCTGGATGTGGCCCTCAGCAAACCCTGCTCTAGCTGACCCTGCTTGAGCTGGGGACTACATGATCTCCAGCGGTCCCTTCAAACCTCCATGACTCTGATTCTGTGAGTCTCACCCTAGTTCATTGGTTGTTCAAGGATATTAATATCACCTACATAATGGATTTAGCTGTTTAAAAGCAGATGTATGTTTAAATACCTGATAGGCCTCACTAAACTTAAAATCCAGGGTATTTACTCAAGTGTCCATAAGTTTCTGAGCCAATGTCCAGCCATGTGCCACCAAAGACCCTAGCTGCAGAGGTCAGGTGTTCAGAGCTCATTTTATTTCTCTTAAAGAATATAAATTCAACATATGAATCACAGGTCTCCAGTGAAGACCCATTAGTCCCTGTAGGGGTGTTCTCTTGAGGTTATCCACCTGGCAAAGACCCCCTCTCAGACTGATCTCTCTCCCCACTGGATTACAAATTGTCAAGGAATCCATACGAACGCTTTCTATACTGCCCATTGCCACATTAACCAGGCATTGTTCAGGTGTACGTACGCAAAGCAACACCCACAGTGTATGCCACGGACTATTCTGGGTTTCTACCGTAGCTATAGGATGGCCCATGTGGGAGATGGCTGATACGTGCACAGACAACCAGGTAGATTGAAAACTCCCAAGATAACCTGTCTGTCTTCAGTTTATTGCCAACTTGGGTTTGCTCCCTCCTGTATACTCTCTAACAGATCTTTTCAGTTCTTTGACTCTACAATAGGAAGTTATTGGTTGTTTTTTATTTAGTCGTCTCCTTTATCTTTTGGCTAATGATACCCACCATCTCCTTGTAGAACTGCAACTGGCCCCTCTGCTCCTTGCACTATTTTACATTGCTTCTAAACTCAAGTTTGGGCAGGAGTGCAACAAGCAGAACCAAGCCTTTAATCCTCATCCTTTGCAGACACCTCCATCCAATTCCCCTGAATGCATTATTTGGTTTTGTTTCGTTTTGTTTTGTTTTTAAATCGTTTCCCTTAAGGCAAACATTACTATTTTGTCTTTCCACGAGCCTAGACAGGTAATTGCATCCCCATAGAGCCCATGATAAGTGTGCATTCTGCAGGTCTAAAGCCTGTTATCGTTTTGCTTTCCTATTTCCATGATCTTCCCCTCGCTTAGAGCAAAGAGACACTGAAGCCAGTTGGAGACTTTCTATTGATTTCAAAGGCCACTGGGTTAGGCCTCCATTGCACAATAAACTCCACACTGCAACTATTCACCTCCTCAGGCTGACAGCAAAATCCAATCATCCTTTCCCCATTTGTCTTTTCCATGTTTTTCCCCCCGAGCTGGGAACTTTCTGCAATTAGCCTCCCAACACATAAGCCAGAAGAAGGGAACACCAGGCACCAGTCCCCTCATCAGCAGCTTTTCCTTCCTCAGAAGCGGTATTGACCCCAAGGCTCAGGAGGCTGCTCGGGAGGAACCGCGCTGCGTGGATTAAGGGGAAAGCCACAACCAGGGCCAGCCGCGCCGTTTATAAGCATTCGCCAGCTTAATCCCAGCATCCTGGCAGGACGCAAGCTGCGGCGAGCCAGTTTTTTGTTATTTCTGCTTCCCCGAAAATTTCCCTTGGATGCAGTACTCTGAACCAACGTGTGGGGCGTTTTATGGCCATTGGACAGTAAATGAGAACTTCAGCTGGAATAAATCCATAGCGCTCTGCTGAGGGCATGTAGCTACGCCACCCCACACCAGCTGAAGACACAGTTTAGATTTCAGGGTCACCTTAAAAATAATCCATATACTCCACAACTGGGGAAATTATACCCCTGTGATGAGCTGGAGAGTCATTAGGATAACACCGATGATTACAAGAACACTGATACATTGTGATGTTACCCCTCCACCATCTTATCTGGATACCTCCAAATGACTACCACTGATTATTATTTTTTAAAGCTTCCACACAGTTTCCTTCTTTTTTTTTTCTCCAACACGGCATTCCTTCTCCCTTGCCCGCTTGCACCTTCCACTAAATAGAGAAGGAAAATTTGACCAAACAGAAGTATATAATACAAAAACTGCCACTCTGAGCCCTCGTCCACGCTCTTCAGCAGAAGAATAGGGCAATTCATACCCAGGGAAGGAGAGAGCTACGCACAGCAATACATATCACTTGCTCTGGAAATTAGGTAGTTGATTTCAAAGGAGCAGCATTTATATGTGCAGAACAGCTATTTAAGTATGTTCACAGAAGCTTTATGGTTGTCTCCAAGCTCCGGAGAGCTCAACTTATGATAGGTAAAGCACCTGGATTTCCAGGTGGGAGGATGCTAATCTAAACCTAATTTTAATACATTACAGCTCTCTATAATGTTTGCAGAACAGTTTCTCCCTAAGAGAGCATGTACAGAACGAATGTTAGAGGACGGGATAGGAAGAATTTGTCAGTAGATGTTTGCCTTCTGCAATTCTAAGCCCCCATGCGTTACTTAAGCCACAACTCCCACAAAGAGTCTAATTGTCTCTTGCATCCTATAGGGCCACTTTGGGTCTTGCATGACATCCAAATCAGGTAGAGGACAATTTTCAGTCAAATTATCCCACTGACTCTGGATAGTTAGAGGTCCTCTTTGTCATATGCAGGGTGAGAGCAGGAAGGGAGCAGACCCAGGTGGAGAACCCACAGGAATCCCAGGGATTGCAATCCCAGGCAAGGGGAACAGAGCTGCAAGAGGACTGAGAGAAGGTCGGAGCACTGCCCAGGAATGGCCTGTCCCATGATCCACGTGCTCTGTGCAGCACAGAGCAGCAAATGGAAAGCCAAGGACCAGCTGTTGTTTAACTGCAGCAAAGTACTGCAAAATCAGCTGGGTTATCCCAAAGGGAAGGAGGATAACCATCCTGATACACTGGAACAGCGCAGTTTCATATTACATCTCCAGAGGCAAAACCAGTTTAAAAGATATCCATGCCCCCAACCGTACGTTCCTACCTGCCTGCCTTTGCCCATCACTTTTAGTGCTGCCATATATACTACTGTTCATCTGTCCAGCACCCATGCTTTTAGAAGGATAACTAAAGGAATATGTTCAAAAAAAAAAGTTAATCACATCAAAAGACTTCACCATAAGCTTGTCCTCAACTTTAAACAGTGGTAGCTACCACTTTCCTACATCTTACTTATCAAAGGCCACCAGTTCCAGTGACCCAAGCACTGAGACCAACATCCAACCAACACTGGATAAGCTAGAAGGGCAGTAAGTTTCCCTGTTCAGCTCTTGGTTTGGATGTTCACTTCCCTCGCTCCCCTTGCCTTTGAATGCTGTCCATCTGGATCATCAGCTCTTCAGATGAGGGTCGTTTTTCTTCACACCACCCTGAAACGTACTTAACCTTCAATAGGGGCATAAAGGGAAGCTCAGACTCACATTTCTTGGTCTGTAACATAAGGCCATATTCCCCCTATCTGCATACTCTTCATGCGAGAGTCAACTATATAGTGACACAGAGCAAGAGTTCAAATCTAATGCTGCATCCTCATATAGATCTCTCACTGGTGTCTGTGGGACAATCTTGAAAATAGAGGGAAAAAATAAGATCAGATGCTCATGCTGGGTACTTAGTGCTGCAGGAGCAGGAAGCTTGGCATCCTTGGCAATGGACTTCTAGCACTCGGGCACTGCACACTGGGACAAGCTCTCAGTTCCTGGTGAAACACATTCCTGAAAGGGATAAAGGTTTTCTGGTGTCAATTCCACGCCACCTTACTTCTGACTTACCAAAAATAAGTTGTAAAATAACAACCACAGCGCTCACAGACTTGTCCTGTGGGCACATCAGTGGGAAACCGCATGAAATCGTGTCTCCTCATGCAGTGGGGCAGCTGTCACGTTGATGGGTACAGGCATTTTGAACATGCAGTTACTATAGCATCTGCAGAGCCACAAGCATCTGTGTTTTTCCTTGACATCCCTTTTGCATTTTGAGCCCTGATGATATTCATTAAACTTTCCTCCCTTGGTCTTTCCTTGTCACAGCTCTACGGAAACAATCTGTGCTTTTTTTTTGTCTAGACTGGCAGGAGGAAACAGTAGAAGGGCAGTAAGGAAAGATCAATATTAGTTGAAAGCATTACGTTCCTGACAGTGAGGGCATGTGCATGTGTTGCACGTGTGTGACTGCCCGTGTTTCTCCAGCCCAGCTCAGTTATGTCCCCTCTTAGAGTCCAAGCACTTCAAGGCAGACATCTCCAGCCAGATGCCTCCTAGCATTCCTCCACTGACTCCACACAGTGCCTCCAGGACAGACTATGCTCATGATTTACTTCTAGGCTTATTCAGCAGGCCCACAGCAGCTTTATCCCCAATTAGCAAAGAAATACCAGTGCAGAACAAAGTGGTTCAATACTACCTCCCCTGGCTTTCTGAATTTGCTCAACTTCCTGCAGTTTAGAGTTGTCCTTCAGAGCTGTTCAAAGGCCAAGGGTGTGATGAAAGTCACTGCCCAAGGTGTTTCTAGGATGCTCCATAATGGGTACAAAATCACTGCTTCTTGGCTGGTTCCTGTGGCTGCCTCAGAAACCCCCCAAAGGCACAGCAGCCTGGATTGAAAGGTGCAGTTTCAAAATGCCCCATCTCCCGGTGACCTACCCTCCACGGATCACTGACACGGCTTATCAAGTCAGTGCACGCCTAAGGAAGGGTCCGAGCCGCACATCCGCACACATCGTTAAATCTGCAGACGAAAACCATCTTGATGTGATTAAGGCTGAACAGCAGTGACTGCTTTCCACCAGACCCTTCTTTTTTTCTAAAGTTTTCAAATTAAACAGAACATTTCCAAAGGGGATTTATTAAAAGGAGAGACCAATGCCTTTTAAAAACATATTGTAGGGACATTAGAAAATCCTTATCGTTACTAATGCTCAGCACTAAGAGAATTATTCATTGGAAAGAAAAGAATGTGTTTGATTCATTTTAGAAATTACCCATGATTAAGGATTACTATTTCTGGATCATTGTTGTTATGAATTTGCATAACAGCCCTGAAGCGAGGCTCATTCCCCACAGAGCACCCCAGAAAGACCTGACCGGTCCATAGCGCATGTGGGTGCTAATGTTAAGCTTGATGCAATGAGGCACGGTGACAAACAGGCAGGAGGGGAGAAGACAGCCTTGATGAAGGGTCAAGCTTCTGGTTTACACCCAGGGCTGGGATCCAGGAAAGCCAGAGGCAGTTGCTGGCATTGAATTTCTTCATGGTACGGCCAGGACATTTTCTGTGCCTCAGCTCTCTGGTGATAATTGAAGGATGGAGCACTTCTCTGCCTTCTCAAGCAAAGGGGAGATGTGATCCCTGTGTCACATTTGATCAGTGTCTTAAGCATTTATTTAGCATCCAGCTAGACCTTCCTCGTCCTATTTGCTACCTTTGCAGTTAGCAGCAATAGCAACAGTGCTGTGGAGAAAGGAGGTGAGGCAAGAGGACAGCAGATGACTTCTCAGCACCAGCTGGAGGACTGCAGTTAGCATAAGGCTGGGGCAGAAAGCACCATTACAGGCAAAACAGATGTATCAGGTGCCTCGGGTGGTCACATCTTAACACGCACATCAAGTGGCTTCAGGAAGAAGGAGAAGAATAGACAGCACATGTTCAGTCCTCCAGCCACCCGTCCCCATCGACGGACCGACATCTCGCTCACAGCAGCAGTCCTACCCATCGGCAAACATCTCGCAGCTGCCTGGAGCGTGGTGTCCTTCCCACACCAGCACGTGCGTGCACCGCAGCAGCATCCCACCCTGTGTCAGCACACACAGGAGCGTCAGGTCACGGGCAATTTCTCAAGGCACTCTTCAGCTTTGGAGGGATTTCACTTTGCACCTCCTCAGGAAAATTGATCTGGAGCTTTGCTGCCCGAGAGCTGGGATGAACAGACCTGCCTGTATTTCATTCCTGGGGTTCAAATGAACTCAAAAACTGAGCCTGAGACTGAATCAAAACTGCTGGGTCTCTCCCAGCTGCAGTCATACACCGGCAAAGCCTTCCAGCCCTGCCCAAGTCATTTCAGATTGGTCTGGGACACCACACGCTGGGCGCAGGCACCTTCTACATAGCCTGACCTAGAGCCCAAAACTGCCATCAAATCTGAACCATGTGCCGTTTCGAAAGAGGTAGCCCACATTGCAATCGCTGCTGTGTGCAAGGGATTTTGTGTATAGCAGCACTTGTGAACAGGATGATATTTCCACAGTGTGCCATGCCTTTCCATTCCCAGTTCAACATCAGCATGCACCTTCAATGTTCACAGCCCAGGAGGTTTTCTTTCCTTTAGAGTACTGAAGTACTAGATCCTTAAAGCAATACATCCTTACCTAATACCTATATATATACATACACATATATAACCATACATTACAAAAATACAGCTACCTCCAAGAAATACTTCCCGCACCGAGGTTCACAAACTGAAACAGTTGTCATGCGGCCCCTGAACACTTCTCCCCTCTGAAACAAACTGCCTTTAGCTTTCTTTGTACTTCTCTGTACTCATCACTTCATGAAAAGGAATAAAAGACAAAAAGCTAAACAGGAGATTGTCAGACGAGCTCTTCCCCGTGAGTATTAACCCTGTAAAATACGTCAGTTCTAACTTATTCATCTTCTTTCCCTACGGATTAAACCCCATCGCTTTCCCTTCTCACCGTACAGAAGAACCACATGCTGCTGATCACTCTCATTTTTTTCCTATTTGCACTACTCTTCCTCTTCTCAACAAAAGGGCGATCAGGACTGAATACAGCAGGTGGTACAGATGAAGCATTAGTTCATTGGATTATTATTAGCCACATCATTATTATTAGACATAGCTTCCTCCACCCATTCCTTAACTCAGCTGAGCGGTCCTTTCACCGCTGCAAGCCCCTGCTGCGTACTGCGCGAATCCCTTCTTTCAGCTGTTGGCAATGATGTCCCGAGGTCTGGAGGGTTAAAACCAACTCAGAAATCATGAGCGTGTACAAACCATTTAAATCACTCCTTTTGAGCAGCATTGCCTTGTGCTTGGCTGTATTGAAATTCACGTTGACAGTTTTTGAGGTTCATTAGGCCTTTATGGAGTTGCTTTTATTCCTCACTAGTCTTCACGAGCTTGATTCTGGGCGGACCTTGTTATTAACCTCTTCCCATGCTGAGAATTGAACTCTTAGCCCTCCTCTTTCTGTCCCTCCTCTTCACCACCGCTGAAGCTATGCTTCTGCCTTCCTTCTCCCTCTACAGTCACCAAATCCCATTAATAGCTTCTTGTAAGGTGCTTTTTCAAAACCATCTTGAAAATCTAAATTAACTGTATTTACCAGTCGTCCTTTATCTGCTCTGCTCTTAAACTTTCCAAAGAAACTGAGGGGTTATTAACATTAGAGACGTAACTTATTATTTGTATTCAAATGCTGCAGTGTTCAAAGACATCAGCAAAGATTAGGTGGCAATGTGCTAAGCTCTGTCTTCATTGAGTGAAAGTCCCCATCCCTGTTTGTCCACGATCTTAGCAGATACAGAAATGCTGGTGAAAGGAACAATTCTTACCTTGACTCTAGAAAATATGAATGAAAGCATGCAGAATTTTACCCTTAAAATCCATGGAGTTTTGTAACTTTCAACTTATACTTACCCTGGTGTTTTATTGCCTGTTCTTTAATTAATTTCTCAGTTATTCTTTCAGCAACTGAAATAAGACTGAGAAGTCTATAATTCTTTGGATCACCCATAGTTCCTATTAAATAGATGGATACATTGGCCTCTCTCCAGTCCTCCCTAGTCAAATTATTCATCATAAATAGTATTTATTATGAATAAAGCCCCATTTTGGTTAGCAGAATGTTTGGGAACCATCCTGATTTTCTTTAAATGTATTGACTGTTTATAAGCACTTGGCAAATAGACCTTAAGTTATTTGCAAACAATTTTCTTTGACTTTTCACTTTTAATGGTTGGTTCCTAGTTGGTTCCCCATGTCCATGATCTTTCATAACTGCTTTATTAGCGAAGCCACACACTACACTGGAAAATCATTGATCAATGATAAATTGATTTATCATCACTGGACTTCGGAGACTGGAAGATGCTTTCCCAAATCCTTTGGGACTTTCAGTATACTTGCAAAGAGCATGAAGTAAACTAAGCAAAGCATAGTGAAGTCAAGAGCTCAGTCACAAAAAAGAAAAACCCTATTTTAATTGTGTTATTATTCCATTTCTCCAGCTGTTTTTGATGCTAAATAGCATGGCTATGCATCTCCCATGTAATACTGAATTGCGTAGCTCTTTCAAGACACCTAGATTTTCCCCACTGCCCTGATCCTGTGGGACCTGGTCCCTAGGAATAAAATCCTGCACCCAGCTACCTTCAGGTGGGTACAACAGAGATGTACCCATGACGTGCTCCTTACCGTGCTGCAGCCCTATTCCAATGCCATGTCGATTTTGGCTCCCTCTCTCAGTCTCTGTGTTGCCCTCCCCCCCTCATTATTCTATTGGCAAAGCATGAGCAAAGAAGGAAAAACGCTCTGAAACGGGATCCTGGATTACCTGCGGCCCCAGTGTCAGGATAGTCTTTTAGTTGCTTTGATGTGATGCACTCACAGGGGAGATGTTATGTCAGAAATACTCTGGCTCACAGAGCTTTGCTTGTGGGAATAGTTCAATGGTACTCAGAAATTAAAAACTCAGAAGAGGAAAGGGATTCCCTCCCACACATCTCTTCTCACCATGCTGCCCAAACCCTTTCCAATTCAATATGAACACAGCTTTGGATCAAAGATTGATGCAAACAAGTAATTGAACTCCTCTGCAGTCTGTTTATTGCCCACGATCGCCTCCCTTTCACCTTGAAGGTCTGGTATTTAGAGTCATTGCAACTAGCTTGTAACTAGGAAGAAGGAGATGAATCAACTGTTTATTAACCCAAGCAGGAAATGAATTTGAAAATGATGCATCATTTGGAAGCCCACAAAGCTTTCTGAGAAGCCTGATCACCTCCGCATGAATGAAGCAGTAGGAGGGGGTCCCTACCTCTATGGAAAGGGGAGCTATAGTTTCTGGCTGCCTTGCTGCAAAACTACAAGTCAGCAGTAGGAATGCTGTATTTCATATTCATTTTTATATATGAATTCACCAATAAGTTGGGCAGCATATTACTGCCATTGATTTATTGTCATAGTAAATTTTGTGTCTGCAAAATGGAAAAAAAAAAAAAAAAACAACAGTTGGGGACTTCAATTTAGGAAAAGTGATGTTGTGCAGCCTCCCTCAGTACTTCCTTACGGCAAAGCACAAAAGCTAAAGGGAGAGGGGGAGAGAAAGGGATATAGAAGAAGGGGAAATGCTTGGGCTTGTTTCCATGCTGTTCACTGCCCCACTAAATCCCGAAACCTTTCAGGCTCTGATTTATTACCATTTTATGCACCCAAGTTTTCCCCTGACTTCCCGCAGTAAAATCTTTGAGGTCTGCGGTCACACAGTTCAATGGAAGCCATGCAATCCATGCTTTTATTAGCCAATACTCAATCAGCATGTGTTAGGAGACTTTTCAGCTGGATGTCTCACATCTATCTGTTTGATTTACCCTGCAAGTAGATATTCCATCTTTCACAAGCTGCCTGACCACTACCAGGACTGGAGATCGCTAATAAGACCCCGGCTGGCTTGAGTTGTATCCTTTGTACCTATTTACCCCTCTGCCAAGCAGCATGGTCAAAATCTCCAGTGCTAGTGCCTCACACACCAGCTGGAGACCACCACATTTTCAGTGCTGGTGAGTTTAAGTTGCCAGCTGATGGACCCTGAAGCATCAGCTGGATTTGGCTTTTTCTGTCACGGCTCAATGGTGCAGGGGTAAGGCAGTGCATGGTGGAGAGGGCTGCATCTCAGAGAGGTGGAAAGAACCTGTGTCTCCAAGAGTACATGAAGAAGTGGGCCCAGAGATGTGAGACAAGGGACTCCCATTACCACTACTGTTTGTTGTTCTATGGGGGGAAAAAGGGCTTCCTAGAGGCCAAGCTCTGAAGACCCTGCTCAAATTTTACTCTTTACTTATATTGTCTGTAAACTGGAAATCTAAGTAGGTATGTATGGGGTCAGCTCTCCTCATCTCTCTCTCTGCTTTTCTATAAGCAAGTTTAAATCAGATTAGGCTTAAAATAAGCGTGACATACCATTGCCACTGGGGTTACAGCTCACGCAAGACGGTGGGTTGTTAAAGGAGTGAAATAGGACTCAGCCTTTCACTGGAGGATTTCCAACATTTTATAAACACGAGGCAATCAGACCTTCTGACACCGGCGAGACAGTGAGCTATCTGCTTTGGAGGAGGAGAGTGCTTACACAACCGTCATGGCAAGTCAGGATCAGAACTGGGAGGAAGACACAGCCCAGTTAATTTTTAGCCTGGTCCTCCAACAAGTCTGTCCTCTTTGGGACTGAGATGTTGGGAGATTCCTCAGTTTCCCATTGGCCACGTCACCCAGGGCTTAGACAAAGCACAAGGTATCCTTAGAACAACAACTTTTAAACACTTTAGGTTAGTATTCATCTAATCAATCAGAGCTGGTGAGTCTTCCCTTCCTTCAGATAAAGAGAAGCATGCTCAGCAATTCTGTAAAGAGGAAAAAGTATCAATGAAGACCAAGAAATGTTAAGCAGTTACAATGCCACTGCTGTGCCAAAGAGACTACTGCATGACGTGGAATGGGAGATATTTAGGACTTTTTAGGATGAGACGCATTTGTCATGTTTCCAGTTCAGCAGGTCCGGCACAGAAACCAGTTAGCCCCCACCTTCCTGCCAACCCTCCAGTGAGGCCTCGGCTCTGCGTTTTCAGAGCAAACGGATCAGACGTCCAGCCATATTCGGGATGACACCGAGTGAGACATGGAGATCAGCAGATCCTAGAAGAGTGCTGCAGGGAAAGCAGACTGACCATCAGCAGCCGATCTCGCTCTTCTGCAAAGGCTCGGCATCTACTCCCTGGCAATGGCATCGTGGGCTCGGGGGATTAAGGTCACGTTTTGCAGTCTGACAGGGGCTCAAGATGTTAGCTTGTGAATTTTTCATGGCCTATCCGCACCTCTATCAGCAACGCTTCACTGGCCTGGCCTGTATTAACCTCTTGATCTAGAAGGGATTTTTGTCTTTACTGTTACCCTCCCGCCCATCAAAACTCATTTCCTATTATTCCGCTGCGCTACATGGTGCCAGTAGTTCAGACCTCTGCAGGAGACATCAGTGGGCTTGCAGATATTATTTAACCCCTGCTGGGTCACCTGCAATGTTGCATGGCGTTCCAGCGGCACATAAGGTCAGTCAGTCACGTTGTGCTGCTATTTCGGGTACGCTGCAAAGCTCCCAGCAAGCCCACTTGGGACGGAGGTTGAGAGTTTGCAGCTTCACCCCTCGGATGAGGACACTGCCGCTACCCAGACCTGAGGGGCTGCCGGGTTCCCCCACCACAGGGAACTCCCTCTGTCAAAGCCCATTTATGGGAGCAAAGCACAGTGAAACATCGCTTCACAGAGCCTGTACCTCAACACCAGCCCTCACGTCCTTGTCCCGTAATCTGGGCTAGCTTCATGTTTCCAAGTGGAGCTCTAGAAACTGAGATAGATACCCTCTGCTAGAGATTTCTCGAACAAAGATATTGGTGTGGTCATACAGCTGTAGTTAGACAGGTGTAATTCCTTCTCTACAGCGGGCAAGGTCTATCCTTGCAAGGGCTGCCAGGTCTGAAATGTGCTCTCCTTCCCATTTGGAATAGCTAAGGTCTGGGTTTTGGTGAAGTCTACTTCTAACCCAAGAAAGGCAAGGCCAGGCTTTGGCTTTTGAGTAGCGCACAGGCTGAATAGTTCAAGAGCCACTCACGTATCAGGAACAAGGCCAGGTGAGCCACAGCTTTCAGTAATTTAAACCCTTAGTTTTACAAAGAACCACAGAATCACAGAATGGTTGAGGTAGGAAGGGACCTCTGGACGTCATCTTGCCCCATCCCCCTGCAGGGCCACCTAGAGCCAGTTGCCCAGGACCATGTCCAGATGGCTTTTGAACATATCCAAGGATGGAGACTCTACAACCTCCCTGGGCAACCTGTGCCAGTGCTTGGTGACCCTCGCAGCAAAAAAAAAGTGTTTTCTGATGTTCAGATGGACTCTGCTGTGGTCCTATCACTGGGCACCACTGAAAAGAGCTGGCTCCATCCTCTTTGCACCCTCCCTTCAGGTATTTATATACATTGATGAGATTTCCCCTGAGCCTTCTCTTCTTCAGGCTGAACAGTCCCAGCTCTCTCAGCCTTTCCTCATAGGAGAGATGCTCCAGTCCCTTAAACACCCTTGTGGTCCTTTGCTGGAGTCTCTCCAGTATGTCCATGTCTCTCTTGTAATGGGAGCCCAGAACTGGACACAGGACCACTGAGATTAGCCAGGACTCTTGAGACCAGCCCCATCAGATTACCCAGCAAAGCCAAATGAGTGACCAACCCTTGAGAAACCACCACTGAGAAACCACCATCATCTCCCATTGTAAACTATTCCTGAATCTTGCCATCCCTTCATCTCCCAGGGACAATGATACATCCCGTGGCTCACAGGCTTTGCAGAACAATTTACTATGTGAGTCAGAGGATTAGGAAAATCTGTTGCCCCTATCCTGCAGCTTGAAGAGAAGTCGAAGCTTCTGAGGCAGATTCAGACATACTTGCGCTCTGCATTTACCGGCTGGATAGAGTCACTTTAATTTCACTGTCTGAGACCTTGGCTTTGTTGCGGGTACCAATTCTTGTGCAGATGCTGCTTTTAAATAAAAGGGCACCCAAGGCATTGGCAAGGCTATAATTCTGTCATTTGACATTTAAATCAAAATCAATCTTTCCATCTCTTCGCTCACTAAACAAAACAAAACAGAAAAGTCCTCAGGTTCCCCAGGTGTCTAACCTAGGTGGGAGAAGGAAAAATCATGAATGTCCTTGCTTTCATGAGTATCAGCTATCATTTTCCCCTCCAGTCCTGGCAAGCTTCCATCTACCCAAGGAGACAGCGATATGACTGTAATATTGAACCCATCCATGGCACTTCCCGGAGCCGCATGCAAGGCTGAACATATGGACTGGATTCTGTTTTCACGCTAGCACACATGAGGATTAACCTCACCAAGGTCACAGAGAGCCTTAGCTCCAGCAATAAGCTACACACAGCATTATTCGATGCAGTACCTAAATCACCAGGAAGAATTACAGCACAACAGGATCCCAGATCTCCTATGGGAGAGGTAATCCCTTCCCAGCGCTGTTTTAGCTTAAAAAGGGGTGAGGTGACCAAAACCTTCAGTCACAGGCACGAGGCTGTTCATTTTTGCACTAGATTTGGTTTAAGTTTTGGTATGGATGAGGCTATGTCTGGTTTAGACTCCTTTCATTTTGTCATGTCAGAGAAATGGAAGAATTAAGATGCAGAACTGTGCAATGAAATCCCACAGTCACGGGGCAAAATTCAGTGTAGCCACTGTGATGTTTGCTTTCATTTTTATCTGTCCAGAGGGTTGGTAAAACACTACCAAAACAGATCACCTCTATGATTTATGTCACCTTTCGTGCCTGTGTAAATGATGGTACAAGGTGAGAACCAGGTTAGCACGCACTGATTTAGAAAGAATTCTCCCTCGATTGCACGAGAGATGGGAAGCTGCTCACAAACTTTTCACTAATCAGCACCCCTCAGATTTATTAGTGTCTCTGAAGGGTCTCTAATTTTGGCTCACCTTCCATTTCACATTTCCCTCTTTCCTGGAATCATAAAGCCTCCAACCATATTATCTATTACTCACCTCACATCTATTTCTCTGTAATTCATGCCTCATTCTGTGCTTTCCTGTAACCCCAGGTAGTTCAAGGTTGAATTCTGTAATAACTCTTTTCTAGTTTAAATATTTCTGACACCTCAGTGTTGGTCTCAGGTTAGCTACCTCTCAATGAAAATGCTTTCAGACATGTTACAAGAAGGGAGGATCTCTGAAAAAAAAAAAAAGGAAGATGAAGTCTTTAGGAGACTTGAAGTTTGGGGGGGTGTTAATGAATTGATCTGATACCAGGAGACCTCTCTGAATTCCTGTTAAATCCATAGAAAGATTGTGTGATGGCAAAAATATCTTCTCAGCAAGCATCTCTCTAAAGTAATTAACAAAAAGCAGTACCTTACAAATTCCCAAAAGTTTCATTTGCAGCAATATCCTGCAGTTCTGATCCTTACCCAGACATCTGACCTTCTTGGTTTTGTCAAGTACTCAAAAGAGAGAGGTTGGGGTTTTTTAAGACATTTTCAGTATTTCTTTCCTCATTTAAAAAAAATACAGATCCTAAACAAAACCATGCTATTTTGCAGAACAACCCAAATTCTCCTGTTCACAAAGCACAGAGAAACCCAAGTCATCTGATGACACTCTGCATGAAGATCCCCTTCCATGGAAGCACTTTTTGACATAGCCCTAAAGATGTCATGGGGTCTCTGAGGCTCAGGAGCAAAGACTTTGTCCATCTCCAGAGGATCCCACAAACCCGTGTTCCTGGACTGCTGGCTGCTGAGGGTGTCTTTGCCAAACCTACCAACAGCAACACAGGGCTGAAGGCATTTTTTAAAAGCCATTTTCAGAGGTGTTTACTGTGCAGAAATCCAGGGGAATTGATTCCAAGTAACCAGCATAAGATTAGTCCCTTAGGATCTCCAAATGTAATCCTTACAGGGATGGACCAGTCAGGTACCTTTGGTAGTAAGGAGGCTAAAAAATTGGCCTGAGACTCAAAACATGCTAGAATATGAGTATTTATTTATTTGGGAGTAAAATTCAGGAGTAAAACCCATGAGTTCCTACGACAAATCTCCACAGTCTGCTCTGAAATTAATACACGTGTCATCCTTATATTACTAAGGAAAACAGATAAACTATTCTCTCTTGGCCCATCTCTCCCACATACGCTGTTTCTTACACGATTATAAGGAACAATCTTGCAATGACATTTCGACTGAGAGCCTGCAAATCTCACGATTTCTAGCTACAGAGTAACAGCAATTAAAAAATATCCGTTCAGTTGCTCTGAATGTCTTTTTCACATGCTGAATAGAGAAGAAAATAGTTTATTTGCTTGTGGGAATAACTCCAGCAGGGCAAACAGCCCCTTTCTCAGCACAAACTCTGCCCTGGACTGGGCCAGAGCTGGTCCTGGGTCGGTACGGCCAGCATGTGGGGAAGGCAAGCATCAGGAGAATTTCTTTACGGTAGACCTTGCTCTCCATCAGAAAAAGATTGAATTCAGCTTCGAGCCTTCCCTCAGAGCTCAATTAAACCTTCACAGCCTGAAGCAGCTGAACTGCTCCATTTGCCCGTTAGTGTAGCTGTGACAACATCCTTAAAATGTTTTCAGCAACTGTTCTTGAAAGAAAAGACCATGTCTGGCCTCAGATTACCGGGGAGAATCAGACGTGGGTCTAATCCCTCTTTTGTACCAGCAGCCGGAGGGCTGAGGCTGAGGAAGCCCCATAATATGGGTCATCTCATATTGGCTTGAAAAAGCCGGTATGGACAAGCCCGACTGCACAGGTTTCTCTGTTCAGAAGCTGGAGCTCTTCAGAAGTGAACACCAGGGAGAGACGGGGATAGGAAGGAAAGCTTTGGGGGAGATCGCTACAGAGCAGGCTTGCTGCTCCTACCCCAGCCAAATGATGGAGGCGGTCAGGGCAGCAAACGGTGCTGCTGAGCATGGCCAACCCTCAACCTCAGCCCTCTCTTCAAAGGACAATTAATCCCACCTTGAAGCTGAAACAACCTCTGAACATGCCTGTCACTGCTTACAGCCGTGCAGCACCATCAGAGAAACAGGAGCCGGGGCCAGGATGGCAAAGTCACTTAAATGGAGTAAATGCCATTAATATGCAACGAAATGGTTGGCAGCCACCGAACAGGAGAGGCGTTCTCGCGTGGTAATTGGGCTTGGCTGCAACTTGCAGCATTACACCCATCCTGTCTTGCTAATAGAGGCTTTGCTGATGCATATTCGATGGCTTCACTGTGTAATACGTAACAATATGCTGGGCTAATAATTCAATGGCTGATAAACCCAGCTAAGCAGAACCTTGGAGTGAATTTTTCTGAACATTAGCTAATTTGCCACTAGCCAATTCATCCAGCAAAAAAAAAATGAATTATTGTGCACAACAGCATTTCATCACTTGGGTTAACATTAGCACGTTTGGAGGTATTTCTTCACTCCCACAGAACTGTACCAACATTAACGAAATAATCCTCAGCAAGGTTTCAGAAAGGCAGGCAGTGGGTACCGTTGTAGCTAGAGGAGGAAACTGAGAGAGCAAATTTGAGCCACTTGCTCAGAATGACCCAACAAAACAAAGGAGAGAAGGAGCGAAACTAAGAGGATCTCTACCCCAAATCTACCCACTGAACCAGATTGTCAGGTCAGGGACTGATCCTTTCAGGGAGGTTTGTCTGTCCCTCTAAATGTTTCCAGAGAGAAAGAAAGCCAGGACAACACCAGTGTGGCTACTCTGGCAGTTTTGACTTCTCACGTATCTTCCAGGAGAAACCTTCCCCTTCCAGCTTTTGAGCACTAGTTTAATTTTGCTGCAGGTAGAGGCGGCTCTTGTTATAGGCAGGGACAGATTTCCTGGTGCACAGAGCAGCTCTAGCTGCTCCCAGGACCCTTCACTGGTCCTGCAGTCCTGAGAGTGGACTCAAGGGGATGCAGTTGTAAGGCCTGGGACACTTCCTGAGCTAGGCAGATGGTGCCAACAAATGAAGACTCTAAGGTAGCAAGGACTTAATCACACATTTGCATTACAAGCAACGATGTGAGTGCAGGTACTTCTAGGACCACTCATCCCATGTTTGTGACTGGTTCATAGCACACTTAGGGGTGGGTATATCCTTCCTTCCTCATGTCCAGAACTGAATCCCACAATCTGAGGTGTAGCAAGAATCCTAAACCCCTTCTAACAACACCATAAATACAAGTTCACCCTCCTTCCTGCTGGAAAATTGTCAACAGACGATGTTCAATAGATACCACAACACAGGGAATTCTGAAAGAACAACAAATGAGGACTAAATGAGAGTTATGTGGATTTTAGCTGGCGGGCTTCCCCCTGTTGTAAAGTTGTGAGGGCTCAGAGGTGGTTGTGGTCATGATCGTGGAGAACCACAAGGCTCTAGAGATGCGAAACACTGAGGGTTTGGTGTAGAAGTTAGATCATGGCTGACTGATACTCCTAATTGAAAGAGCAAACAGCAAGTATTGTTTCAGTTTTAAACATGTCTTAATTTTCACTTAACATTTTAATAGCACCTTTGCTAGAAAAATAAACAAAAAACCTGTTTGTCTTTGCTAGGATTCACTATTTCATTTCCTCTTCCCACCAAACATCATTTTGCTGAAGATATTAAAAATGGTCTCTTATGATTATGATAAAGTAGTGGCACTTCAGTATAGTCAAATCAAAGGAAAAAAGAAGAGAAATGAATCTGTTGGTGAAAAGTTGAATGATTCAGACAAGGGAATTGATTATTTGAGTCAATTCCGTCAGAATGTGAATGTCACTTTCGTTCTTCAATTCACTTTTATTGAAACCTTATGGTCTGGAAAGTAAAAAAATTCATTACCTTAACAAAATATCAACAAAGACCTAATTCTGCATCATTCCTGTGGAATTCTTTGGTCATCTTGAACATGTATTTGAATATATACTTAAAAGAAGTATTTCAGTGTAGATTTTCTCATGACTTCTGGTAACATCCTTGAGTTAGAAGCAGTGCATCTATCCAAAACATATGTGGATTTTCTACAATGTTTTATGCTTTTTTATAGTCTTCTAAATGAAAAAGTATAAAAGCAGCATTTGCTTATCCTGTTTTATGAAACATCTATTAACCACGACATAACATGATTTGTATTTACTTACTGACACATTTGATGAGGTAGAGGGGGGTTTTATTTTCTAGGTGTTTCCTAGTCACTAAACAGGTCCAGTTTAACCAGATATTGGCTAACAAACAGCACATTTGAATGTCATATTTCATTGTAAATGAGATCTAGACATACTGAAAAGATTTTACATGGTGTTACTGGCCTTTTAATCTAACACAGTGTTACTACTCATGGCATTTGGAGGACTTAGCCACCAGCTATTTATTTCCTGTTTACACATCACTGCCTGAAAGCTTGTTAATTTTTTATCATTTACCAAAAATTTGAAATTATACTTTAAAGAAGAGAAAGACAGGCACTCCAATTCCATCTCCTCTGGGCTTCATGGTTACAGAGAAGGAGGCGGGTTTGTTGGTAAGAAATGTCAGACGAGCCAATTTAGGTCTGCTCCAGTAGATGTTTTATTGCAACAGGTGCCAAAGCCTCTCTGATGTCCACCGGTATTGTTCTGCTGACCGGTAGCTGCAGTGACCGCAGGGCACAGCTCTTCAGGGGAGCTGAACTGACATCACATGTAGTTGCTGAAGAACATGCTCCAGTCTTTAGCATTCAAGCCATAAAGCGACAAAAAATTCCTACATAAATCCTGTTGATTAGAAAAACATAATGCCTAAAAATGTACCTACTCTTTCCTCTCATGCTGATGGAGAACCTCCTGACAGAACCTTAGAGATTTACTTTGGGTGACACGGACAGCATGGAGCAGTCTCCACCACAAAACATCTTCTTGCCACATGAAACATGAAGGTATCCTGAGAACGTTTTCACTGACAGCGTTATTCAGGGCTTGAGCTCAGACCTCCCAAATGGTCTTACATTGGTTCCTACTCTGCGTCAAGTCTGGATTAAAAATGTTTGCTAACAAGTAAAGAAACTCCTCACCAGACATGAAGAAACCACCTCAAATGCTACTCCCTGACCATCACAGGCAGTTAAGTGACTTGAATCACATTGGGTGAGTGATTTCAAGCTTGTGCTCAAGCAGGACAGATACAGTTAGACTGCGTAAAATGAAGAGGGAAATACCAGAAAATAATCCTTAGTAAGTACATAGCCCATTGTAAAAATCTAGCCCAGGTGCCAAAAAGAAATCCAATAGAGAATCCGTCAGTCTGTGCATGTCCCAGCTGGATACATAATAAATTTAAAAGGGGAAAACACTGTGTCTACGAAGTGTCAAGCAAAACAAACAGAAGCTGAGAAAGGAATAGTCGAAAAGACACCATCCTGAGATGGGAACTCTCTACAAATGAATTGGCATCCCCATAGCTCCCCAACTGCACTTTGCTTTCAGTTCACTGACTCACCAGGACTTGGCCAAGGCCTTGCTGACAAGGCAAAGATTTCTGTCTTCTCCTCCTTCATCTCGGAGAGGCTAATGAGACCATCCAAATGTCACCATAGTGTTAACCAAACACCATAAGACAGGCTTGGGAGAGGAATACTGACAAAGCATTGTCATCTCCTTCTACAATCCGTTGCACGAAACCCATGTAATTTGAAGAGCCCCCACAAAACACCAGTTTAATGCCTGTATCATCCCTCTCCTCCACAGCACCCGCTCACAAGGTTGACCAAAGAGTCCTCACGCTGCAGTCTAACTGATGTTGCTATTCTCTGCGGCTCATTTTTCTTTATTGCAATAATCCACCCTTTTGGGGAGGAAAGGAAGAGGAGTGGGATGGGAGGAGGAACCGATCCAAAATTCCCCAGCAAAATGAGAAGAAAAACACAATCTTAATCAAGCACATCCCTCAAACCTGCAGAAGTCCTAACAACTCAGCCAGGAACAAGCGTTACCTAGAGACATGAGACTGCGCTCCCAAAAAGTGGGAGTTTGGTTTGGCCAGGAATCCGGAGTCAACAGGAACATCCAATATGAGGATGCCCAAATGCAGCACAAGGCAAAACCCAAGTACAATCACATCCCTCGAAGGACTATGCACAAGTGTCCCTTCTGCCTTCTGTACCCTCTCTCCAATGACAGCTTGTACTAAAACAGACAGCCTAAATGAGAAGTGTTTGTACACCCTCAGCCATCTGCAAATCTGTTTTAACCTGAAGTCTCTCCTAAAAAGCTAACACCAAAAATAAAGCAGTTAAAAGTGTTTAAAATAAAATTTAGAGGGGTTTCTTTCATTTTCTTTTTTTTTTTTTTTTTTGTTATCCCAGTGTCTGCAACAGGCTTAGCGACTGACTGATCAGAAGGTACCTGGGGTTGCGGGTTTTTTTTGCATTGCAGACGGTGGTGGATGCTTTATTCTACAAACGACACCCACCCGCAGGGAAGGGAAATGGAGGGGGGGGGGGGGCACATTTGTGCTGAAGATCAGCAATGCTTTACTTACCTTGGGAAAGAAATAAAAGGAAAAGAGGTGGAAAAACAAGCAAAAGAGGCTTTGAAAGGCTGCCGAGGCTGGCGGGGAGCGGGGTGCCGGCGTGCCTCTGGGGGGAGCTCGGGAACCGCAGTTCTCCCCCCACGGGGCTGGCTCCATCTCGCTGTCTCTGCTGTGAAATTAGGAGCGGGGGGGAAGAGCCTTCTGTCCCCTTTGTCTCTTATTGAGAAATAATCTCATCTCGCATCCTCTTTCCCTGGCAATTCAGTTTGGAAACGCAGGTATCTATTTCACAGCATTTTGTCAGCTAGCTTGAAAATAAATAGAAAAAGGAGGGCTGAGCAAACCCGTATCAGGCCCTGCAACGTTGGTCTCAACAGCAGCATCTCTTTGGGGTGCTACCAGTTGTACCTGTGTATGGGATCATGCACACGTGGGCCTGATCCCTGGCCAAGGCATCCCAGGCACCGCCGTGAGTACCAGCAGCGATGCTGAAGTTGGTGGCACGTTTTCCACCGGCTCCTGTGTGATCTCGCGGAGCCTCGGGCATTTTGAATGGCTTCTGAATTAATTAATCTCAACATCTTCCACCTTGGTCACTCGGTGCCCACCCCAGCTATCTCCATCAGTATTATCACCGAGGACTAGAGCAGGCCATTCGTATGCCTCGGTGAAACACAGCTCCTTGAACACCTCTTGCTCCAAAGAGCCTACCAGGGAATACACATTAAGCATCCCCTCATTCCACGGGGGAGGTGAATCAGTGACCCTCCTGTCCCCATCCCCCTTGCAGGTCTGACTTTGGGCTTTTATCTGTGCTTGATATTAGTTAAGCTGAGCTTGGGAAAAACCATGTTTCCAAGGAGCAGAGGGAAATATGAGGGCAGCCGGTCAGCTTGTTGCTCTTCTATTTCAGCCTAAGTTATAGATGTGGCTCTCAGTTCCAGAAGTCCCCAGTTTAATGTGGTATTTGCTGAGGTAGTTGCACCTCTCTTGCACTCACACTTCCATCAGGGAAGGCAAAATTAAAAACTAAAATCACTGATGAAATATAATTGACGTGAACGTTCTGGTGAAAAAACGAGAGGAGAAAAGCTCGCCTGTGATTCTTCTCCATAGTACTCTCTGGCCCAGAAAGGGAGAATAACTCACTGTATGAGATAAGGAAATCCAAAGAAAGGCATGAGAAATTATTTCAATTTTGGAAAGAACTGACTGACAAGGGGAGATTAAAACAGTCAAATAATATACAGTTTTACTACATATAACCTATGGTGAGGACTTTATAATAGTCTGTAAATACCGGAAGGATGCAAACACTTTACTTGAGGAAGAAAAACTAGCAAGAATTGAAAGAATTTACAAAACACAAAATGCAGGCTAAAAATTAGGAGCTCACTCCAAACGCTGTGCCTATACATCAGGGGAACAGTGCATGGAGGAAAGCAATCTTTCCCAGAAAAAGCAAAGATTTTATTTAATACGGATGTAGTATCTCAGAACTGTCTGACATCTACGAGGATTCAGCCGAAATCAGTCGAGGAACCTGCAGGCTCCGGCACGCAGCCTCACACTAACTGCTTAACATAGCATGTTTGCAAATTGTAACACTGCTGTTACAACTGATACTGTGCAATTTTTTAGCAGCTCTACACTAAGGAAGGAAAAAAACATCACTCCAGCTACAAAAGGAGGCAGCTCTGCTCTCCTCCTCGGTGACAGATCGCTCGCTGAACGTTTTGCCTTCCTTTTTTCTAATATTCTTCGAGATGGATTCCTGGTCCCTTGCTCTTGCCCCTGTGATCCTCTGGAAGTGCAAGTGCTGGAAACAGTCATGAGGGGCCTGAAAATCATCAGGACTGGGGAGGGAGCAGCTTTGCAGAAAAAGATCTGGGGGTGCCAGTGGACAAGTTGAGGAGTCAGCAGTGTGCCCTTGCAGCAACGAGGGCCAACCACACCGGGTTGCATTAGTAAGAGCATATGTGGCAGGTCAAGAGAAGAGAGAGCTGTATATCCAGAGGTGCACCGCAAAATGAGAGGCAATGGTCACAAATTGCAGAGAGAGAAACTCAAGTTCAGTATTGGGAGAAAAATCTCTACAACAAACACCGAACAGGGGCAGAGAAGCTGTGCAATCTCCAGCTGGTTAAAAATCTGCCTTGGAGCTGATCAAAACCTTGGACTTGATGATCTTAAAGGTCTTTTCCAACCTAAATGATTCTATGATTCTATGAAAATGCAACTGGACAAGGCTCTGACCTAACTCAGGACTGGGTCTGCTTTGAGGAGAGGCTTGAACTGATGACTATCAGAGGTCCCTTCCAACGGAAGCCATTCTGTGGTTATATGTAAGGAGCTCACTTGAACCAAAATTGGGAGCAAAATCAGGAGCAAGAGCCCTCAGAAGCGCAAAATGGATTTAGAGCTGCATCAGAAACCACTCACAGAAATCATTCTCCTCCTTCTCCTCCCCATAACACTGTTGAAGACCCAAACCGGCCCAGACATCCACCAAAAATCCCAGAAATACAAATGGAAATCTAATGCCACCTTTTCATGCTCCCTTTTGGGAATCACCCTCTGACCTGCTACCTTCAGGACACAGCACATCCCAACCTGCGGATTCTGTAATGTACAAGTGGGGAATTCACTTGACCCTCCAAAAAGAGGGAAAATACATACATGCATGGGTTTTGCTTCTTCTCCACCGCAAAACAGGCACAGATGCATCAGCTTTTCGCCACAGTGAACTTTAAATATGAGTGTGGGAACCAGGGAAAAAATGTAGAAGTCCACAGTTACCGTCATGTCGAAGTAAAAAGCAGTCCCTTCTTTCTCAAGGTTGCATGTCTCCAGATTAGGTCTTCTGATTTTGTTTAGAGGGACCAGTTTTTACTATTCTTAGCACAATAGGGTCACTGCGGTGGGGAGTGAACTGGTATCTAAACTGGCTCACATATCGCCAATAAAGCTGTTTCCCATGTGCTGACTGCAGGATATTAGTGGAGGCGACAGTTGTGAGGGAGAAAGCACTGTTTGATTCCCAGCACCCAGCTGAGTTTATACGGTTGGCAGTAGGAAAAAAAAAAAAACTGTTGACTTGAAAATCAAGCAAACCCAGTCTAGAAGTCATTGAGGGGGAATAAACATGGAGTCCCAAGATGCCTTTTATAGAAACACTTTACCATGGATAAACACACTTTGGAATGAGGCATTTTTCCAACTCCCTCTTCTTTGTGTCGATGTTACGTTTCTACCAGGAATAAGGAGCTTCTTACAGCTTTTTTTGTCAGTTAGATAAGAACCGACTTTTGCTAAGTGCCCTCATCCCTACCTCACCAGGGACATTTCTGAAGTCCTTACTGCTTGAAAGCCAACTAAGAGTAAATGACTCCATAACCCAGTCCCAACCCATCAGAGAGACAAACTGTCAGGCTCGTTCAGGTTGGCTGAGTCACAACATCATTGCTTTCGTCTTTGTGATGAATGTCAGGGATAAAAGAAAAAGCACTACAGTTACATTATTCCTGCTCACAGGATATTGGAAAACGTATTAGATGGCTTCAAATTGGCTGAAGCACAATACTGGGCTCCCTGAAGTTTTTTGTAACGATGTTCTTATTTCAACAGCCCGGGGTATGTTCTGGGGGAGCCCTCATCTACCCATCAGGTCCCACCTGCCAGCTGCCTTTCCCAGTGTCCAGGACCCCTGTGACTGCACCTACTGCTTTTAAAATGCTGTATAGTTTTCTTAGGCTCTTTTCACATTTGCCTGGCTCACAAGTGGCCACAAAAGTGAACTTCCTCAAGCAGCTGTAATAATGTGACAGATATTTAGATTACCCTCCGGGGCTGCCCAGCTGTAACAACTCTTCTGGAGTGTGGGGAGCAGTCACTCTCATGCCTACAACACATACCTAAAGCGAATTCGTGAGGACAGACCTGTCCCCATCACTTGAGCTGAAGACGTTCACTCTTCTCTCTTCCTCTCTGCCTGCTTAGATTTTACCAAGGGATGCAGATCCCAGGGTGCACTTCTGAAGTTCCCATTCCATTTGCAGGGACATATTAAGGAGCCCCCACTCACTTTAGGAACAGAACTAATTGCACTGGGATTCTCCTCAACTTCAGTGCTGGAGAGAGGGTTGCTGCTTCTCCTAGGAGACATATAGGACAGCCAGCGGGATTCCCTTGCAGCAATGAGGACATACTGAATATACAGTAATTTTCCTGTATTTTTTATTAAAAGTGTCAATTCAGCCCTTGCCCCCCTGCTTGGGAATACACCACTTTTGGCACACAGCATTTCTTAGGAGCAGGATGAAATTTCAGGCTGAAAAGCACCATCATTAGAGTGAGTGACACAGCTCCATTCACAAAGGACCTGAATCCTGGTATCCCACCATCAAGCTTCCAATAACAGTATTTCCTTCTCTCCCCCTTGGACCTGTTCTTCTCTATGCATCTCACTGAGCCATTAGCAGAAAGATAACATGAATCTCACCCAAGTCGCTATCTTTACTACCAGGCTAGTCCATCCGTGTCTTGAATGTTTGCTCTCTTTGGAGCAATGACAAGTACAAAGAAGGACCATCCCAGAAAAAGAGACTAATTTGAAAACCAGAGGAAACCCACACAAACACCATCCCAACTGTGGTGTTAAACCCAAGCAGCCACATTCTGCCACAGCACTATTACCGCACCGCCACAGTCTTTGTTACTCATGAATAAAAAGTCACAGGGCAGGAAAAACATTATCTTGTGCTAGGATTAAATACTCTCAGTTGCCTGTGAAACCTGAAGCCCAGGTCTTTCTGGGAATGTTATGAATGCCTCAGGCTAGTGCCCAGTTTTGTAGGCTATTGAATAGTTCAAGCAAGCATTAACTGGCACTTTTTAATAGCCATCACTGTTCACCTACCAGCAACAGTTCTGATACCTAACAGCTGCCTGCTGTATAACCCTTCAGCATCAGATCCTTGGTAGAAATTCCATGAACTAGACATAACGTGGGCTAAGGATCAAAAAGAGAATAAATGGGGAGGGTGGCTTGAGATATAGTAAAAGAAACGCAGAGTAATGCAAAGGGAGTGAGTCTATCAGTGAATGATAGAGCAAGAAAAAACAAGTAGGGGGTGATTTGGCTGCCTGGAATTCTGCACAGCATAAGGCTACCTTTTTTTCCAAGATTGGCTCAGGCCAATTTATTTCCCACTCTACAAACTGCAGATTCTTTCCTTTCCCATTTGTCTACTAGGACATTTTTTTTCTGCTGTTTTATTGCTGACCCACCAGCCAGCACTAAGATTAACTGACTGTAGGCTATCTTTGGGAGCATTCTGTAGTACGAGTTGGAGATACTGTTAAATAAATGCCATTTATAGCCAGTTTGTGGCCACATAGGACAGTAGGCATTTCTCCGATACAGGAGAGCTTCCACCATGCTCTCATGCAGAAGACCACCCCTACAACACAGCATGCAATGGGGCATATCTGATTCTACCTGATACCAGTCAGCTCCACTATTACAAACCAGCTGCTTCCTCACAGCTCACAGCACTTTGTAGGGTAAGCAGTAACACCGTACAGCGATAACTTGAGATGATAATTTAGGTTGCTGGTCTTTCTTAAGTGTCTGGCTTTTTACAGGCTGTCTACCTAATTCCCTCTGCCCATTAAAACCTCTTTGGGGAGACTGAATTTGTAAAAGGAAAAAAAAATAATCCAGGAATTTGGAGAATGATAACAAGTGCATACAGAAATTGAAACAGCACATCAGTTTGTTGGATGTGAGCTGGGCTTTTAAAACCGCAGCCAAGCACCTATAGGTTATGTATTGCACAGATGTAGTAAGACACAAGGGAAGGATTCTTTCTCAGTGTAGACTGCACATGTAGGGGAAGATGGAGGCACTGTTATACCTATTTCACTTGTAGGAAACTGAGGCACAGTCAGAATAAGGGCTAGAAGCAGTAAGATCCTTGAGTACCCAGAACAGAGTTGTAGCAATGCTTTATGTGTCAAGTTCACAAAGTAAAATTCAAAAGCTTGTCTCAGGGGCTTGGGAGATGTGGTTCTCACGACTGTTAAAGTATTTAATGAAATAAAAAATCCAGAATTAGTGCAGACAAAAAAACAGTCAAAGGCTTCTTCCTCATCTGATCACTATGCTACAGCATCACAGGCTCCCTCCCTTGTACCCTCTCTTGCTGGATCCTTTTCTATAGAATGGCTCATTTGCAATAGCACAGGAAGGAAGTGCTCATTCCCTACCTCCTCTTGCTTCCACTAACCTCTACTTATGATCCCGAGGATGGCTAAATGTGTGTCAGGTGTTGAAATGATAAGAGAGGGGTGGTTCTGCACACATGCGACACTGCAACTGTTGTAACTGGAAGAGCCCAAAAATTAAAGGGAAAGAAAAAAACAAAACCAAAATAGCAGAGGCATCAGAAGAGCATAGGTTAGGTCACCCGAGCACCAAAGAGAGCAAGCCCGAGACATGAAGACACCTTGTCTAAATCTCAAACCACCAGCAACTACGAGGCCATGTTGATTTGGCTTTATGGCAGATGGGAGCTGGGAAAGTGAACTTGCTGGGACACCATCATGTTTCTGGGGTCGTATGCCCTGGTTCTGAACCCAGGCTCCCAGAGAGCTGTGTCACCTTTTCCTGACCTATTCAATCACCCAGGCTTGAATGAATATTGAATTTGATTGCGCTGTTCCATCCACAGCACCTCCGAGCCTAGGAGAAGAGCAAGCACGCGCCTTGCCCATGTCCTTCATGACTGCTGTAACTAATGCATTCCCTAAAGAGCCTCTTTTCCCTCTCCCCTTTGCATTTCCATTGCAGCTGGCCACTTGCCATAACAGAGAAAAGCAGCACAGGCAGCACACCGAAGATGCCCAGAGCCTGTGACAAAGCAGAGCAGAAGTTAAGACAGCCCTGAGATGCCAGTCAGTTCTGCCATCTCCAGACAAAAGCAACAAGGAAGAAAATCACTGAGATATTTCCATTCCACTTTTGAATTTGCCCTGGGCACTACTGACTTTTCACAGACCCGCACAGATTGCTCTGTCCCTTATCAGCACCGGGACTCATCTTTCTGAGCTGGTCTGCCCGGCAGCGTGCCTTTTTCAACAACACCACCACTAAAGCAATTAACATTTCCTTTTAAGTTTTTGAGTCAAGGCAAAAGCACTCAGGCTGCAGAGTGCCACTTTCATCAGAAAAGGCTGTTGTGGTTTTCAAGGGGCACAAGAGGATCGTTAAACAGCTAAATACGCCCAGGCATAGCGACAGCTTTGTAAGAAATAACTCACACAGTGAGGTTTGGAAGGCAGCACGTAAACAAGACCAGATTGAGGGTCCTGGCAATGGACATCCTAAGAACAGATGAAGGAGGGCAGCAGCAAGCCATGGATTTTCCACCTAGGAGCTAAGGAGGAAATTGTAACCTCCAGGCAGCACAAAATAACCTCCTATTTCTGAGCTGCTAAATTTGTTGCAAGTCCTAAAGCTTTTTGCCTATAACAAAACAGAGCCACGGTATAGAAAAGGTGAAGAAGTGCTGTCCTACCACATCCCAGACAACATGCATGCTCCTGGTACGTTTGGCACACCGGACCCAGGAGAGGTGCATGTCCCCCCTATGACAGGGGACGTGCCATGGTCCTAACACAAGACAGCACCGTGCCTTCTAGTTGGCCTCTTTTCAGCATGCTGAAAAGATGATGCCACATGCCAGGCAAAACCAGTCATGGGGATGGCTAAAAGTGTCTAACGCATGGGGATTGTGGGGAGCGATGTGTAAAGGATCGGCTGCGCTGGGGGAGAGAGCAAGACGACAGCCAACCCTACCCTCCACGTGCAGGCTGACAGGCCAGCAGCACGTCTCAGTGCCAGCCCAGAAGGACCACAATCGAAAATGAGAAACGCTCCATCTCTGCAGAAGGTGCTAAGGCAGGTGGGATCATACGAGGAAGAGATGAAGAGCTTGGCACGAGCCCTGGAAGGGGGCTGGGCGAGGGGGTGGTTTTGAGTGATGTGAAAACCTGGCTGCCAGAAGTTGGACTGAGATCCACCAACTCATTCCACCCAGCTCCCCAAACAGACACACTTCCTTTTCTTAGAAGCACAGATGCCTATATATATTTAAATCACTGCTCTAGTCAGGGGTTGTACTAGCTGTAAATTTTGAAACTAGGGGGAGGGGGAAGGCACTGAAGATTCCAGTATGTAATTTTCTCTTTTTTGGCTTATTAGATTATACCCTTGTTTAAGAACTAACTGTTCTTTTACTTGGTGTCCTTTTGGCAACCATCTCTACCTAGCAATACGTGGGTGTGTGCACTCCCCCAAGTTCGCTTGTACTTGCATAGCAAGTTCAAATGAAATACAGCTCAGAAATTGTACTCCCGCAGTCCAGGAGCAGGAGTATTTAGAGCAATTAATCACTAAAATGAAGAAAAGGCAATGACTGGCACTGTAGAGGAAGAGAAAAAAAATGTTAACTCAGAGCACTACTGAAACGTGCTCAAAATACACAATCCGGAGAGGAAGCGGCACGTCTGCCTCAGCATTACAATGACGGCAGCTGAACATCACGGCAGCTTGGAGTTGTGCTGCTCACAATCAAAATTCTTCTTCGGGGCGATGCAACCAGGAGAGTGGATTTGGCCGGTTCCTTCTTCCCCGAGGTAATTTTGCTCTCTTCAGTCACACAAGTAATAACGACAATATTTAGTACTCCCCAAGCATGGTTTAACGTAGAGAACAGCTCCAGGAAGGCTTACATGGCCCTGCCCCCACTTTTCAGACTGAAAACAGAAGCATCAGCATATCTGGCACACATTTGCAATAGCGGCTTCCCTCCTTGGAGGTCTGTTATCAAGACACCCAAAGCTAGAAGGTGTCCACAAATCCAGTTGAAGTCATTAAGAAGTATCTGGGCTTGGAAAATTAGGATTGCAGATTACTGATCGACAACCTGGCTTCAATGCCATAGGTCTAGCATTTCTGCTCGGATATTGTCTCCTCCTGCTGAGGTGCAACTGTTTCCACAGTCAAATACCTCCACAGGTCAGAAGAGTGGGAAGAGTTTTATAGCTCTCCCACCAGTGTTTTAACCCAAAGTTTGCTGAAAAGTGTTAGTGACCATTAAAAAGATCTGTGCTGCTAACGAGGCTGATGCTAGGATGCTAAACCTAGTGCAGAGAGCACAAAACCTGTAGGGTCAGGTAACACTGTGCTGGGATGCTTGAACCTTGCCTAAGTTGCAGCTTTGTGAGCTGTTTGAAGCTCTTATGTTCTATTAGACCGTATCGCAGATAGCCATGCAGTGCAAATAGCCTGGGAACGCATGGTAGTGCTTATTTCTGGAGGCTTAAAAAATAAAATTTGTAGCTTCGGACTCTTTCAGAAAGGACAGTGCATCCCGCATCCAGATCCCCACAACCATGCAAGGCACAAAGAAAGCCCTCAGCCAAGTCCAATTCCCACTTGCATCCCAGGGCAGGTCAATCAAGACGTAACTTGCAAACAGCACCAGCACAAGCTGCGATGTTCTGTACCTGCAGGCTACCCCATTCAGGTGGGATACCCTCACCTACCTTGAAAAAACCATCAAAGGAGACCAACGGCAACACTTCCATTCTGAGCAGCCCAATACCCCAAGAACTTCACCCTTCCCTCTCTATTGACTTCTCCTTTTCCCGCAACATCTTCAAGCTTTTCATGACCACACAGCCTTGCTCCATCTTTCCCAGCTCCTGTTTCTCATCACCCACTTCCCCATCTGCAATGCCATTTCTGCCAGCTGTGACTAGCATTTCTTGGCTTCTCCAAAAAATGTCTCCAGGCATTGTTTCTCACAGCATCTTGGACACAAAAGATGTTCCTGAACTAACCCATCAGGCCAGTATCTTTCTTGGGACAAATTCTTCATCTAGTCAGTGACGGTGGCAACTGAGAGCAATTAGCAGAACATAACTGTTATTATTTTCATTATTTCTTCTCCTTCCATCCTATTACTTGTTGCACTCATTTGTGTCTTGTTTCAAAGCAACAGAAATTTCTTCACGGCAGTGACTCTCATGTTTTACAGGTATTCATCAAGCTCCTGTGAACATCAACAGGAGTTGGTACCTCATGAGTCAGCATGCAGAGCGAGCAGTTTTAACTTCTATGTACAAGCAGACTTCATTAATACTTCACATGGTGACTTACTCCCTCAGGAGTAACAGGAGAGTAAAATCTTTGAAGGGAAGTTTGTGTGACAGGTAGCTGAAGAGGTGGATTACCAGAGGACTCAGAGTTAGCAGGCACCTGTACCCCTCTGTTTTAAACTGTCCTGAAAGGCATATTTTTCACATGTTCTTCAATGACTTCACATCCCAACCAACCTGTTTTCTAAACCCATATTTGGCAGGTATGAGCTTACTTGGCTTGCAAACTAGCCTCCTAAGTGCAAAAGCTACTTTTGAAAATGGAGCTTTAGTTCTGTGGTCTTCTAGACACTTTTTTGAAATTACCCTGAATTTCATGCTGGTACAGAGCCCGGTGCATCAGGGCTCACATCCAAGGACAGGACCAATCATCATGACTGGCTCTAAGTTTCAGTGAGTGGCAAATCAGAAGAAAACCAACATCAAATCCAACTGCAGATATAGCTGTGCTATTGTCACTGCCAAGTGGTGAGGCACACAATTCAGCACATAGCAATTCACCTTCTTCCCAGGTGGGTCTTACAATCTGTGCTGAGTACCACACCAGCAGCAACCCACTTAGGAAGGCTAAATCTAGCAGAGGTATAGCTGCAGTAGGTTGTGGTTTTGGAGCAGATGCACCCTGGAATCTTGAAGGTTTCAGAAGAGAGCACACAGGTACAAAGGATAGGGTTACACGTAAGGCAGGCACCTCCGTTGGGTGCCCTATGTCAGTGGCCCCCAGTCTTTTTGGAGGAAGCCTCAATGATGCCAGATATGGTGTCTCTGCCTCAACTCTCCCATCCCATGCTAAACTCCAGTCCATTGCATCACCGTCTCCCTACCCTTTCCTGAAACTACTGTCTCCTTGTTACTTTGGTGGACCAAAGCAAAGCCACTGCTGCCTGCCACTGGAACAGCGCTGGTGTTGAAGAGGTCTCACAGCTCAAGCTCAGCTGAAATGAGAGATGGGTGAGAAAGAGGTGGGACTATATATATGCAGCATGGTAGGGGCTTCTGCCTACTCAGCCCTGACACAATCCTGCTACTGTTGTTGTCATGGTCATGGCCACCAGCCAAACTGCAACAGCTGGCCCCTGACTCCAATTCCTGTTGCACCAGGACCGAGGGAGCACCGGCAGCCAAAGCTGCACGACCTCTTCAGTGCTGCCACCTCTCCATCAGGCCCTTGTGCCCAGCATAGCCTCCAGACACCTGGAGGACACAAGCCTGAGCTTGTGACTATGCTCGCCTCCACTCATTCCAAACACAGGCTTAGTTCCTCTTACACTGACCATTACCTCCTCTTCCTCACCCTTGAGGAACATTCTCAACAAAGTTTCCCAAAGTGATGCCTTGCAGTCTCAATTAATTGGTATCTTCTGACAAAAATATTTCATCCCCAGACCTCTGACCAGCTCTGAAAAGGAGCTTTACCGATCTCAAAGTGCATGTACTGCTTTCCAGCTGGATGTACCAAGCAGGCTGACATTGGCCCATGTGTTTCACCATTTTGCCCCTTGCTAAGACACATATTTGGGATTAGTAAGTGGACCCAGTCATCAATCCATTCTCCCTGATCCCTGCCTCACATCTCTTATTTCTTTTAATGCTCTGCTTTACTCTAAAAAAGGAAGAAAGTGGAAATTTTCCAGTACCCCAGTGTCTGGCCCTGAGCTTGCTGGTCCATTCCTAGGGTACTCTGCAGTAAATAAAGTTTGTGCAGTGACATGAAGATTGGAGGATGCTTTGCAGCTGAATAGGGATCTCTGTTCCAGCAAAGGTTGGTCCACCATTAGATCAGCACACGGGTGAAATGAAAGTGTGGTGACATTAGTGAACACCCTACTAGAAGCAAAGAAAAGACTGCAGACCCACAGATGAGTCACAAAATCTGTCTGTTCCAGTGCTCTAATTACATTGCTCATCCAAGAAAAGCCTCTTTTGGAGCCATTAGGTCAGAATCTGTTCTCCCCCAGCTGTAAATCCCTCATAACTCAGTGAAGTCAATCGATTCATATTGGTGTAAGCAAAATCAAGCGCAGTGCACTTGCACAGCCTTTGATCTTTCTGTCTCTCTCTGAACGCAAGCTCACAGAATGCCATTAAAGAGACAAGAAACCCAGGCCCCCAGGTCTCACGCGTGCTGCAGGCACTCTGAGCAGCAAGACTGACATCAAGCAGTTGGGAGGTGAAGGAGAAGCCAGAAGAGAGACAAAAGCCTTCTGTGACCCCTTCAAGATGAAAGGCTGTGGACCTCCCAGAGGGCCTACGGACACTTGTGAAAGAGTTGGAGCTGCACTTGATGATCTTAAAGGTCTTTTCCAACCTAAATGATTCTATGTCACATTAAAAGGTGACATACAAAAGGAAATAAATTATCTGTCTATTTATCTATCAATCTACATTTCAATACTATCATTCTAATAGAAAAGCAACCACAGTGAAGCACAGCTCCTGTGGCTCTCCAGCAGCCTCAGTGAGCATGTACACCTTTTCTGATATACAAAACTAAAACACTAGGAGACTGAAAACCACCAAAACCAGATATTTGTGTTTCAGGAAATCACCTGAATGACGGATTCCAAGCAATGGTCCATTTTGTCCTAATAGACGTTTCCAGCTTCTTCCTCTTCTTCAAAGTCTCTACCAATGTGCTGTGCAGGAAAACTTGCCAGCCTCTCCTTGGCAAAGAGCTCTGCACTGTGAATGGAAGCAAAAGTCACCATTCAAAAGACACAGGGTGTTCCCCCAATATTATGTGTATTAGGCAAGCAACCAAAGAATGGCCCTGGGTCACAGGAGCATTTCCTCCTTTTAAATCTAACACGACTTCCACTGATACAGTTGATGACATGGTCTTCTGGTTGGGAAGATCATCAACCACCTGCTTAGTCTGCAGTCCTGTCTCTTGCTTCCTGGATCAATAGGGACATCAAGTTCTCAAAGGAAGAGAAGAGAGAATGCCTTCAGCAGCCAAGAGCAGCTTGGCTTGAACAAATTCAACAGAGAAGCCCGCAAGAATAGCTTGAATATTACTGATTGTGTTGGAAGACGTGAAGAGTAAAGGAAGAAGGCCATGAGCCATACACTGGAAAGCGTAAAGACATTCCTCCGTCTAGGATTCCCTCCAAGCAGAAGAGCAGCTGAGGCATATAAAGCTTTTAGAATGCAGAAAGCTAAAAGGCTGTCCCCTCTTGGACATCCTGAACCTAACATTTGTTCTTGCGAAGTCATTTTTTAAGTCAGTGGAGATGACTCAGGAAAAAAAGAGCTTTTGAAGAGTTGTTTCTAATAACACTGTAACACCCATGAATATATATCCATTTCAGATGCATATTTACACTTGTTTGGTTCAGATAATGCTCTTTCGAGGGGTACAAGGGGAAAACCTCTCCTGTTATTTAACATCAATTTCTGCCAGGCCTTCTATCCCAGACCCTGCATTTAATATACCATCTCCAAGTTCTGAAATTAGGTCCTCTGTGTTACACATTTTCCACAGCACTGCAATGTGCACAGTATGATGGAGACAAAGACAGAGATATCTGTAATGGCTAATATGGAACTGTATTGATTTTGTTGGTTATATGATGTTTATTTACTTTTTTAAGCCCTGTTTGAGAACATTTTCTGTTCCTTTCGAGCTACTGCCACATTATCCTTTTGCTACAGGAGCTAATATTGATGCTATACCGTGTGTGTGTGAATTTGTTGGGTGAGTAGGAGGGGATGCTTCCTTCAAAACACAGGCTCTCCAGACCAGATTCTGCACACGTTCATCTCAGTTTAAAGCTGACAAATACACCGAAACAACCAAGTTCCACAGGATTTACAGGGAGCAACTGTGATTAGAATCTATCCCAGTCTGTCAGGATCCACCATTTTTGTCTGTTGGGAAAGACGTGGGTGGTCTCTCCCACTCCCTGTTGATGGAAGGGGGTGGGAACACAATACCACATGGGAATAAAAAAGCAGCTTTACGGTGAACTGATATATGAACAGGAATTAACAGGGTGGTGGGAAGGGAATGAATCAGCCAGTCCCAGTGAAGACAAAGAAATTTTTCAGACACTACCCTGGCTCTCACCCACTCAGACACAGCATCTTTTCTTGGCCCCGTGATACATCATCCCTTCCTCTCATAAAAACCTAGTATTGCAGTATGAAGAAAACCTATAAAAATGACCCTGCCAGGAGCAGATCAACTGATCCTACACTCAACCAGTGATGTACAGGCAGTCCATGGGTGCCAAGGTATCCAGAATTGTTTGTGTGTAAATGAAGCCCAGACCAACACTGAAGTCTAGAAATTATGGAACCCAACCAAAGTTTGGGCATCTGCACTTCCAGAACATGAGGAACTATATGGTCATCATCTCTGGGGTTATTTCAAGAACAGCATGTATCTATCTCACTGTTATGGTATAAAGATCCAGATTTGAAGTCCATGGAGCGGGAAGCAGGTTGTGAAATTCAAAAATGGAGGCTGTATAAAGGCTTAGAGGGCTCTTCTGGAAAAAAAGTGCATTTGGGCTTAAAATCTGTGTAGTAAATTATCTGTTCTCCCCTTGGTGCAGGCAAGTAATTCCTCTCACTTTAATGGACAATTTTATGGCTGCTAATAACATTTGTAGCTAAGATAATGACAAGGATAATCAAATCCCATGCTTGAGGGCATAAACTGATTGCTGCGGGGGTTAGCAACGAAATCACCATCACCATATATTGCACAGGTGTATTATGGGATAGATTTCCTTCCTCCAAAGTAGAAAGGCATTGGTGCCTGCCAAGATAACAGATTGGATGATTGTCTGTGTTATGGAAATTGCTGGTTTGTATGCATGGGATTTAGGGAAAGAGGAGAAACCTCTTTGTTTCAGCATGACAGAATTTGTAACCCAAAATGCAAAATGAGCGAGAGTTGCAAGATGCATATTGATGCCTGTTCTAGCAGAACAGCTCTCTTAAAGGCAAGTTCAGCCTTGACCGTAATGAAGTCCGCTGCCAGGTAGCAAATATTGCTGTACATTTAGCAGAATCATCCATAGAGTGTATAATCCCAGAAGCTGAGGGCTGGGAGAAACCCCAATAAACTATTTGACCTGTTTCGGGATGCTTAGATCCTCAATCCATCACTTAGGCGTTACTCAACTCATCAGTCAGCTCCTGTAGAGCAGCTATCAAACACCCACTCCTAGGAACACATGGCTGGGACGGACCTCAACAGGTAACCTAGTTCATTCAGATCTGAGGCAGGCTGAAGTATACCAAGCTCATGCGTGTTGGACAACTGTTTAACCCATTCAGATAAATATCCTACTACTGGCACTCTGGAGGTTCCCTGCGGATCATGTTACAGCTGTTTTCACAGCTGGCAATGAACCTACATCTGCCGTGCTGAAGAGTAAACCTTGGGTAGATATGTAGAAAAAACTTATCACTGTCCTCTTTACAACGACCTTTCACATATTTGAAGACTGTTATTATTCCTTCCTTCATATATTTCTTTTCCAGGCTAAACAATCTCTGTCCACTTCACACTGAAAACAGGTCAAGTTTTCCCTTAGCATTTCCATTTTTCTGTTCCTTTCTCAAAACACCGTGTGCCCAGAAAACTGAACCCAGTTTTCAAGCTGAAGCCTTACCAATACCAACAAAACAGAATAGCTACCTTCTGTGGCTTACATCCAACACTTGACTGTTTTGAACATCTCACACCATAGATTCATATTTAGACTGCAACCCACTTTATCAGCATGATGTTACAGTACTTGCATCTAGTCAGTTCATATCATTTTTCTATGTGTGCATTTGATGTTTCCTTCTGCAGTGTAATACTTTGCACTTGTCTTTATTGAATTTCATCATATTGATTTCAGACCATTTCTCCAATTTATCAAAATCATTTTGTATTCTGCTCCTGCCCTCCGAAGTGCTAGCCACCCCTCTCACAATTAATATGTGTACTCGCTGTTCTATCCGCCAAGCCATTAGTGGGAAAATTGAATAGTACCAACCACAAGACAGACCCTTGTAAGACTGTACATGTTATGTCCATCCAATTTGACAGAAAACTCCTGATATTTTCAAATTTTTTTCATCCTGTTGTGAAATTACCTGGTGGCAGATTTAGCTGGGGCCAATCAGGTTTGTATTTTCTGCCCCATTTACAACCACCTGCACAGTCTATGTGCTTTTCACACATGCGATAAGGCCAGCCACACAGTGCAACCTCTAGTCCACAGCATGTGTGTGTCCAGACCTTGCACATTATAATTCAATGCAGTCCATGTTTTTCTACTGTAATTATGAGAACTCAATGCTATTATAATGCCACATATGTAATAAATGTCAAGATCTGCTGCTCCCCCACTATCAGCTAGACCAGCTACTCTATTGCAAAAAACAACCCACAGAAGTGCGACGTGAGTTACTCAAGAAAAATTTGCATTTGTTCCAGCTTGTCCCTTGTTATCCCCTAGGTACTTTCACACTGATTGTTTAACAGCTTGGTCAAATATCTTTCTGAGTATCAAATTTAGGTTGACTGAGCATTAACTCCCCATGTTCTCTCCTGTCCCTTTTTAAAGATAGGCAGAGTGTTTGTTTTTCCCTGCAACAGCCACTGGTAGAGCTGTTCAAACAGCAGCCATAAAAAACTGGTGACACTGCTGACAGTGAACAGTTGCTGCTTAGAGAAGGGGTTTGATTCTTATCCAGATATTCAGCTGGAGACAAAATTGTAGGATGCACTGATAACTCCTCGGGGAAGCAGGAACCTTCAGCAAAAAAGGACAAGATAAACTTACATAGATCCCAAGCAAGATCCAAGACAAACTTCAAACAGCCTGTGTGTGTAGAGAACCATTAAAAATAAGGCAGGAGGAGGCTAGTCCATACCTTGCTGCAAGGCAGGACAGTATGCATAGGTCATTCTTGACAGATGCTTGTCGATCCTGTTCTTCAAGTCCTAGCAAAGAAGAGCCCACACCCTCCCCATGCAATGCATTTCAGTGTTTCACTAGTATCATTGCTAGAAAGATTTTTTTCTCTGCGGCCACTCTAACTCTTCCTTGCTGTTGTTTAACAGCTTTTCTTATTCACTGCACCGCACTCAGGTTCTTCAGGAACAGACCATGGTTTTGATCAGATTTGAAAAGCTCTCCAGGCTGGATCCTTTTCAAAGAGATGATGGAAATATTTTTTCACTGCTCATCACCCAACCTGCAGTCAGGTTTCAGCTAGTCATCCAAATCAGGACCATATATGCTCAAGAGCCAGCAACTTCCATTGTGATACCTATCGCTAGATACTCAGAGCCAAGCTTGCATCCCACGCATCTACTTTTTCAGTACCACCAGCCTTTACTGTGGCCCATCTTGAGAAAAGAAAAACCTCTGGAAACCTTTAAAAAAGAAATCTATGTCATACCAAAATGCTAGCAGCTGACCTACCTACATCGTAAGGTCATTGACTTCAAACGTCATACAACAACAGCAATGTAGGCTGAGGCTTTATGAAAAATTATCTCTGGTGCCAGTCCAACAAGTCAAACCAGAGCTGAATGCAACCCATACAGATTAAGCTATCACAAGCATAGGAACGGTACAAAGGCTTCTAAATGCAAATATAATTGGGGGTGGATATTTGGGAAGAAAACAAAATTGAAGCCATTCTGAATCATATCTAGTGCTTCTCAAGCACTAAAATAAAACTCTTGGATGTGCAGTACATTCATGAACTGACTTGTAACACTGCTAATTTGGCTCTGTTGGCCTACATCAGTAGGTATCAGCTTATGTTGTTTCCTCTGACTGGCAGAGTGCACTCATTAAGGCAAACACATTGCTACTAAAGTCCTAATTGTTTTGAAAAGTGCCCTTTAAATAACAGGCCTTTTACTACTAGGCAGGATGTGTTTTAAGAGCAAATCATGAGCTAAGCCTTTGCTGCCAAAAGACTGAGCATTTATTTGTTTGTCAGACAAAAATACCAGAAAAGAATGCAAAAGTTGACAGGGCATCAGTACAGACTGAACAGCTACCATCTCCTTCCTCTTCTTGGGATGTTCATTCCCACATGTAACAGCAAAGGAGGGGAGAAACTCTGAAGGAGAGAGTTTGAGAAGATCAGTGAGTTCTTAATATATCAGTTGAAAGGTCAACTGAAGAATTCAGATCAAATCACTGGGATTTCCCGGTGCTTCCAATGGCACAGATTCAGTGCCGTTTTAACTGTTTAACTGTTCCAATTATCAGTTGCCTAGAACTAGCTTTATCTCATTTCTAACACACCTAAGTAATACTGAAAAAAAGACTGCAATGATAACTCATATTTGGTGTCCAGGAGCAAACAAACAGTAGATCAGGGACTTCTATGGAGAGTGTGGAGGAGTGATGGTGGGTAGATCCCTTCAAATGTTGGGAGAGATTCTCCTTCCCCAAACGTTGGTCCCCAGACTCCCACATCCCCAAATATGCTTTTCTCCTCTTTGACAGTCTAGGGCAATCCAGTATTTTGACAGCCTAGTACATGTCACGATCCTGAATAATACTGAAAGGGAATCTTTCTGCTGTTTCTAGTCCTCAGCAGAAAATACTACATGCTTTATCCTGTAAGGAACTCTTCTAAAACTCCTGGTCTGCCTCTGGAAGCCCAAGAATTTCCCAAAGGCCAGAAAAACTGTGGGGGAGCACTGAGGCTTCAAGTCACCTTTGCAGGTATGAGGTGTTTCTCTGATGCAAGATTGTAATAGCGAGTTCAATCATCTTTATTTCATGAACAATTTTAAAACATTTCAGATGCAGTATCTTATACGACACAGCCTGCATGCAGAGCCTTATGGTCAGGGCTCCACGTCCTTCCTGCTGCTGGAGTTCATTTTACTGCAGGTCCCCTGCAGATTTTTAAACTGCAGATTTCTAAAAATTATTACTGCCAATAACACTATTTTCACTGAGTAAAGTCAGACTTCTTTCACCATACACTCCAAACTATTAGCAGCTAACAGTTGGGCTCAATGATCTTAAAGGTCTTTTCCAACCTAAATGATTTTATGATTCTATGATTCTAACAGCAACTGTTCATTAGTTCAAGTTATGGAGGCCTAGACCTTTGAAACAAGAGTATTTGAGACCTTTTCCTACTGTGTCTGGTCCTGAAATGTTCCAGATTGGTGTGAAATGCAGCAAAGCGACAACTCAAACTCCAGGTGGTCACAGGTTTGTTACAACAATTAATTTCTGATATGGTTCCCATGGCCTGTGATAGCTTGAAAATAGGAGAACATCCTCTCTAGAGGATATCACAAGAAAAGAGGATGGAAGAAATAAAATATTCCATCTGCACCGAAAGCACCTCTGTAATGAGTTAATGGTAGCATACATCGGAAATTGCTGACAATGCCAATTGCCTCGGGAGTAGATCTCTTTTATTTCTACTTTCCCTTCAATGTGTCAAGAATACCCCTAAATTGGGAGTCTACGAACATTTCCTCGTAGTTAATCTCCTGCACTATACAATTAGAGAGAGCTGCTGCAGGTTTCATTCATCAATCTGTGCCCTAAAGCTCTCGGTGAAATTTTCCGGAGAAGGCTCACACAGCTAGAGAAGGGAGCGATGCTCTTCTGTGACAGGAGAGCAAGAAGACAGCTTCCCATCAGATACTTTTTAACCCCACTACTTGCCTGCTTTTCTCTGAAGCTCTTCCTTGTTGCTGGTGTGGGGAATGGAAAAGACAATATAGCCTATTCCCTCGTAATCATCCTAGCAAGTAACAAACACATGAGTCCTTAACAGAGATATGTCTTTCACTGACATGCCCTAATCATCTCTGTAATGAAAGCAGTTAAAAAGGATACTGAACCCTTTAACCAACTGATGATTGCATAAGCCTCTTGTGGAAATTGGCCAGATATTTAAAAAAATGGTCACTTAACTCCTTAAAAAGAAAAAAAAACTGCTAAGAAACTTAGGAGGTTCTTCCCCCGAAACAGTAAAGATGTAAGTGCACAATGCACTTCAAAAAAAAAAAAATAAAAGGCATCTCTGGATCAGAACAGGTTGGATCAGAAGAGGTTGTTAACTGTCTGGCAGAAATGAGAGAAAGCAAAATAAAAAAAAAAAAACCACCACCAAAACAAATAAATGGAATAAAGAGCATCAACATTCTTCCTGAAGATTTCTCTTTGCTCAAAGTTTAAGGTATGCAGTAGGCATGTAGTTTAGCCTTTCACTTTCAATTAAAAAAATAAAAATCAGTATAAAATCATACGCTTTAACTCCACAAACTCTGTTTGCTTCATTAATTAAAAAAAAAAAAAATGAAAACTGCTATTACAGATATTTTCCCAGAGTTGGTTTGCTATAGAATATAGCTCCTTGCATTGTAGAATTCATGTCAAATAATGGCCTTATCCAAAACTACTGTGATTCAAAATATTCTCTCCATTATTTACAGCAGACTTTGCATCAGGCCTTAATTTCTGTTTGGGATATTTTTGCCTAATATTCCCTAATTCATAGACCTTCTGACTTTAATCAAAGAAACTGCCATAGCTACAACACTAACATTATCAACGTTAGTCATAGCTAATCAAGTCACAGACACCTGGTAGGGTATAGGTAACCTGGGGGAAGGACTCTATCCATACATTTTAACTTGAAGTCCATAGATTCCATGGACTATAATCCAGAGAACGGAACAAATTCCACTTAATTTGCGTCACAGCAATCTATGTATGTGAAATTTCAGAATTTTGGCTTTACTCAAAAATATCCACAAGCCAAAAAGTGATGAATAGGCCTGCTACACATGGCAAACATCTGTTGCAAGGCCATAGTAACCTCTTAGTTCAACTTAGAAGCAGCAAGGACTCTTACTGATTAGTTCTGCATCACCAGCAAGTGTCCTTGCTAGCATCTGTTACAGGGGAAGGGGATATTTCGTGCAGCCTTTATCCAAATCCAGTCAAGGATCTTCAGTAAAATCCATAGAAACTGGGTACCTAAAAACCTAAAGGGCCTTTGACAGAAGACACACAGTAATAACGGAGATAATTACCCAGAACTGTTCCTTCATGTAATACAGCTCCAGGTTCTGCTATTACTGCATGTCAGAAGACCTAAGCTCCAGGAGTTTGCTAATATCACCTTGAATTCATTATGGATCTCTGCCTTTGGTTCATCTTCAGTGTTTAATTTGGCTATAAACTAATGCCATGTGGTCTGAAAGAGAGAGAAGTGAGCTGCTTGGCAATTAGAAATAGTTCCCAACCTGAATCTTCAGAAAGTCATTTTATCTTCTTGTCTCTAAATTGAGAATAATTTTTACACAGAGGTGTTGTGAAGATGAATCACCTAATGTCAGTACAGCATTCTGAATATAAAGTGCTGTGTAACTCCAGCTCGAAGTCATGAGCATGGCTTTCAGCATTTACAAAGGCATATGCTCCGGCATTGAAGTAACCAAGCACCTCAGTTCAGATTGCCTTCAAGGGAAGACAACGGCATTCTGGTCCTTGCTGTGTGCCAGACCAGCAGCGTCTGTCCCAAAACCCATGGTGTCCGAAAGGGAAGCTCTCCATTAATCAGTTTTCCTTTAGATCAAGCCTCATAGTTCTCATGCTGTTCCCAGAGAAAGCAAAGGGATTTTTATCCTTTTCAGTTGAAGCAGGCATAAACCCATAGCTAACAGCTAAACTTCTTCCCTTGTTCTTAGTCTAGAACACCTCCTCTCCCTCCCAGTTCTGCCCTGTAAATTTCTGCTTGCCATCCTTGTATCAGTGGGATCGCTTTCTTCTTCCGCTAACTTCTTTCCCAAAAGACTCACCGACACCTCTAACTTGTAGCCTTGTCAGCGGACAAACACAGGTATTTCTATGCTGATGCTTGCAAAGGCACGTAAATGCTTTTACCGCATAGAAAACTAATCAATAAACAAAGACGATATAGTCTTTGAAAATGGAATTTCAAAGATCTTTGGTTTTCTTTCTCAAGAAAAACAATCTAGCCCAGGAACTATTAGAGCTCAAGACATGGAAAAAGGAAGATTCAGAAAATCATAGAACATACGGCTGATAAAGACTTCAGGAGGTCAGCCAGTCCATGTCCCTCCCCAAAGGCAAAAACAGCTATAACTTAAACATTCCTGACAGATTTTTGTCTGAACTCTTTTTAAAATGCTCCAATGATGAAGATTCCACAGTCTCCTTAGGCAATCTCTTCCAGCACGCAACCACCCTGACAGCTGGAAAGAATTTCCTCATGCCTAATCTAAATCTCGCTTGCTTCAGTTAAAGAAAGAAGTCATGAATAGTAAGGAGGAAATCAAAGGGCACCAAATCCTAAAAAACTACAAGACTCTAATTCCTCAAGCTTGGTTGTGCTAAGAAAATCTGCTGACACCATCACCTGAGTGGCTAAAGGCATCTCGATGCTTCCCCAAAACTGTTTTCAGACTCTTGCTGGGTATTGCATTTGCATTGCCAGTAAGCCGTACAGTGGGGAGTTGCAGTTCAGCATCAGTCTGAGCTGTATTTTTGCCTTGCTTATGAGTGATTTTTTTGCTTTTGCTAATGTGCCTCCGGCAGGAATGTGAGGTGTCATTGCAAAACCAGTTTTCAAGAACTCAAGAACCGTTTCTATGAATATGTGAGCAAAGTAGCCGCAAAGTCCCCTCTGTGTTAGCAGAACACTATTTTGGATATTCTGTTTTTATTTTTTTAAATTCTCCATGAGACAAAGAATATAGTGTGAAAAGATCTTGCAGAGTATTTTAGCTATGCAGAGGAGCAAAATCCTACCCACAGTTCATCTTCATGCGGCTCGCTGAAGCTGACCTCCTCCTTGCCTGGGAGATACCACCAACAGATATTACGAGCCCTGATCATCCAGTATCCTCCACTGAAGCTTCAGATGGTGTGAATGAACAGATTCATTACTTCAGTGCATCTGCAAGCATTCCCATCACCAGAAAATCTTGCTCTCTACTTTCACCTGAGTTATTAAGAATAGAGGGGCTTTAATCTACTCTGTGCTTATTTGTTTATGAGATATGGCCTTCATGGTCCTGGCAAGTCATGAATGTAGCAGTTAACTGACCAAAGCACTGGTGTCTTTATTCTCTACCTTTCTCTTTCCATATCTTGTTTTCTTTCTTTCCATTGCAAATTGTCCATCTGCCATAATACCTTAGTCAAAGCTTTTCAATGGACTGCCTTTAAATATTACCACCCGTCAAAAAACAAGAGCGGACTCAAAACACCAGAGGCTGATCTTAAAGGAGAAGCAATACTGATAAAATAATTAACACGTAAAAACACTTATGTCTTTTTCTAACCCAAATTAGAGACATCGCAACACTACCCCCTTGGTATTTTTATACCCATTTTACAGAAGGGTAAAGTGATGTAGAGAAAGGATATGGAGACTTAACTACTATCCTGAAATGGATTTAAACATGTGTTTGCTTAGTTCATTAATGCAGGTTCAAACGCCCTGTCAGGCCTCCATCTGCCTGAAGTATGCAATCTCCTCATCTGGATGTGGACAGTTCTTGAGTGTTTAGCTACTCAGTAGCCAAACAGCTGTCAATAGGCGGATATTCCATTCACCATTACAGGTGATGTACTACATTCTTAAAAAATATTTTGTCTCTGTTCACCAGGATAGTTCAATCACTGCTTGTAGTTGGTTTGAGACTGAATACAAAGGCCTAAAAGCTAGAAAAAGAGACTAGCAATTCACAGCACACACTTTCTGAATTTTGCTCTCCTTACAGTCACTTCTCAGGAAAAAATAAATAAATAAAAATCCTCAATCTGTTTGTTGTTTCAGTTCATTTTAGGGTGACATAAACAGCTTTCAGTTCTTTACATTCTGCACAAGCCTCCAGAAATATTCAGTGTTTACTAGAGCTCAGTGGTGTTAAATCAAGTATGACTATCACCCTTTAAGGCCTAAATGATGGAGCGATATCCATACCAATAACACATTTTGACAGTGTTGACACCTGCTTACACAGAAGCATTTTACTCACTCTTATAAACCTGTAGAAAAGGGCATTAAAACTTAGTGAGAATCCTAGGAATTACCTTTTATTTTCAGAAGTTCATGTTTTTATTCATCGTATCCAGCCTCTTGATGAACTCTGCGGCATATTCTATAGCGTATCTCATAAAAGACAAATAGCTGGATGGAGAACTTGATTAAATCTGTCTTTGTCATCATTTTGGCTGTGTAACTGGAAATGGCTGTGTAACTGGAAATGGATAGGAAATTATACTAGCTAACTCTGAGGCGAGAACAATCCCAAAATAAACTCAGCAACAGGTGAGAGCCAAGAGCAGCTTATTAGTTCTTTTTGATCACTTAAAAACTTTCGCAGAATTCAAACACGGCCAAAACTTTGTGAAAGCAGTGTATTTTTTCTTCTACTATTGGATTTTAAGAGCAGAGTCATCAAATGTTGTAGCACCTGTGCTTGTTTAATACTTTTTTTTTGCTGGGTCAGTTCAAAGAATAGAACAAAGAACAACATTGCACATGGGAAGTAGAAAAAAAACATTGTGTCACAGGTGAAAAAAACTGTTTCCATTTACTTGATCAGCCCTCGCGTCTTTGTTTAGTACTCAGCCTGACAAGTGAGCAACCACCCCTTACCACCCTCTAACAAAAGCCAAATGCCGCGGATTAGAGGAACGGTGGGAGCTGACCAAATCCCAGCGCTTCGCCTCGCACGGGAGGCTTTCACTTCTTCCTGCTCCCGTCCCAACAGGTCTTTCATGATGTGTTTTCAGAGGAAGCAACGAGGCGCGGAGGTTGCCCGACCGGATGGGGGGGAGGCCGGCGCTGGCGGCCGGCGCTGTCCCTTCAGCACCACGGCCGGCGCGGCGGGAGCTGTCCCTTCAGCACCACGGCCCGCCCCGCCCGCCCCGCCCGGCGGCGCCGCGCTCCCCGCTCCGGCGGGAAAGCACCGGTCCCTGGCCAGGCTACCGATAGCTGCTGGCTCGTGGTCCGTGGCCAGCGACAAACACCCGTGATTAAATTAAACCCACAGTAGTGTAAATCAACGCGGTGAAGAGGTAATCGCTGCAGACACGTTGCTAGCACGGCGGTATCAAGGAGAACAATTAAGTTCGCCGTACATCAGCTATCACATGCATATTGCTAGACTTTGTGGTCCGCTGATCCCTATTGCGCTCCTCTGAAGAGAAGTTTGTGTAGCAGATGTACCACTTTAGGCAGCAAAGGTTTTTATTCATTCTTAAAAATCAGCCTGCGACGGTTAGTCAGATGCACTTTTGCAAGAGCAGCTACTGGCTACAGCACGTTCACTAACGCATACACCACTGCATGTGCTTCTTGAAGTCTGTCTGGAAGGTTTCAGAGCAAGAAGGAAATGTATGTTGCAGCGCGCACAGAGTCAGATTAAAAAGAACCATCACAAAAGATTAATACAAACATTTAAGATCACTGCCCTGTGCAAGAAACATAGGAAAGAAATCTTCTCTTATTTTCTCGAGAACTTAAATACAGAAAGTCATTTTTTCCCCCTTTGAACCAAATTCTTTTAAGATAAATAAGAAATTAAAGAAAAACCTTCCATGTTCACTTTTACAGACTACCAGTAGATCAGATAACATCACGAAGCTACTTTAGTACTGAAGAGATGACACACAAAATACAAGTGCGTTTGCCAAGATGCAGATAGCAACTATTAATAAACTTTTGAAAGACGGATCACATATCCTCGTGGAGCACAGTTTCCCAAATGAACAATCGTTAAAGAGTGTCTGTTCTTCTGCACCATTCTTTATTATCACTCTTCCTCCCAGTGGTTCCCAATTGCTATACACATTTTAAATTTAAACAATTCTGACATCCCAAAGCGCCTCTGCCTCCAGAAATGCACACTATCCTCTGCACGCTGAGGTGCTCCGAGCTTCCTAAACAAATCCCAGCTCTTTGCATGAGAAAATGTTAAAGCTTCCCAAGCAACTTGTACTTGTTTCTGGGTAAAATATGATCAAAACAGCAAATTACTGTAAAACCAGCTCTTTCTACTTGTCACCGACTGAGCTTAAGAACACAAAGTATTGCAGCCACCTCTGAGGCAGGAGTATAGGGCACTGTGAGTACACAGGCGTCTGCGTGGAAGCCTTGTTGTAACCTAGAGGAGCACGACAGTCCAGGAGTCACTTAGCACAAATAAATGACAAGAGACAGATCAAAGAGGGAAGAATCAGTGACCAAAGGAGAAAGGAGAGTTCTGATATCGTAATGAACAGCAGGAAATCTAAGTCGTCAGCCAAAGTTACACTCTATATTCTGTAGCCTATTAATATATGCATTTTATATAAATGTATCTAATAAGAGAAGAGGAAATTATCCCTTAAAAATCTCATCATTGTAAGGACAAATAGGCTTTATACTGTCAGATGGTCTTTCAAAGGAAATTTTTTACCGCCCCAGGTATAACACAGTCAAATACAAACGTAAGTAAACACTGCTCAAAGGGCAGCGGACAGCACGTTCTGCTGGAAACTGTCAGTATCTTCAGGTGGCAACGTGCAAATTTCTTGTAACAAGCCCTAAATGGTAAAAAGATTGAGTCCTTCTGTATTAATAAGAGAGCTAGTCTTTCGTGTCCTGTTCATTACAGTGCACTATCAAACAGCCACTGAGCCAGAGAGGTCTTTTCAGATCTCCCCAGATGTTAGGGGGGAACATCTAGAAGTGCTGGGAGAGGAACGTTATCAACGGCCTCGGTAAATCCACCCCACCAAATACAAACCAGGAAGAACAAACGTGCTCATCAAACCAAAGCCAGAGTTGTAGCCCAGTTCTGTGTGCTCTCTGCAGCCTCTAGTTATCGTGGTATTTATTTTTACGGCAGGGAAGCAAACTTTACGCGAAACGCTCCGCTTTAGCTGAGGGAAGCAGAGAAGTACAAAATGACAGCCTGTGGCTGTGGCCACTGACTGTCCCTTGACCGTCCTGGGAAATGGCACGTCTGGGAAGCTGGGCAGCACGGACGTGACAGCAGGCAGCGTTTTGCCTGTCGGACCGCGTGCCCACAAAGAGGAGACACGGACTGTGACCTGTTGGCACTCCAGCTGCAATAAAAACTTCAGGAACATGTTGGGAATGCCCAGGAAAGGCCCAGCGATGGGACCACAGCTGTGGGAACCCCCACCAGAGCCCTTGCCAACACCAAAGCAAAGTTTGCAAAAGCAGGGCTACGCTTGGCTATATCAAGGGCTTTCCCAGCTGATCCAGTTCCCATGCCCTCATCGTTTTCATCCTCATCCAGCTGCCTTTTGCCTAAGTTTTCCCCGTGTCTCTTAAGCAAGGGTGCAAGGAGGAGAGTGGCAACAGGGCCTCCTTCTTCCTGAGGGGAACCCCGGGAGAGTGTCACCCTGCCTCTTCCCCCTTCCTCCTTGCCACCCAAGCCACAGCTCGATGGTAGCCACTCGGCCAGCGCCAATCCCCCCACCAGGCCAGCCCCACTCCTCCCCAGTCCCACCCAGGGGACGCAGGCTCCATCTCCAGGGGAAGAGGTGTGGGACACCGCCAAGTCCAACAAGTGCCCGTGAAGAGCAATGAATTGCATAACACGGGAGGGAAGCCAAAAAAACTCATCCGGCACTTAACCCTTTGCATGCCACGGCCCCCTTGCCCCTCTCCCTTTCTCCCACCCAGGGGGGCTTCAGCCCTGGCCCTGGCCGCAGAGGGCCTCCCCGAGGTGAGACACTCACCGATGGTCGTGATGACCGTGATGGCAAAGTAGAAGGAACCGGCGAATTTCCACTGGACGCCGGCCCGGTGCGGCTCGGACTGCATGATCACCAACTCCAGCTGCCGGTAGTCCTCGCTGGTGATGTTGTACTTTCCTTTGAGCCGTATCTCCTCGGCTTTGAGTTTCTCCTCCTCCCGCATCTCGTTGTCGGACTCCAGGGCATCAAAGACGGCGGCCCCGACCAGCAGGTAGGTGAACGTGCAGATGATGAGGGACAGGGTCCGCACGTTCTGTCTCTTCATGGCCGCCAGCAAGGGGCGAGTGAGGGGACCATGTCCCCCCCTGGCCGCCCGGGGATCCGACAGGCCGCAGCAGCCGCAGCAGGGGGGCAGGTGCCGGGGGGGCTGGCGGCGCCCGCCGCCGCCGCTGCCGCTGCCGCTGCTCCGGGGCAGCTTGTGCTGCGGCGGCGGCCGCTCTCCGCCCGCCTGCTCGGGCTCCTGGGAGGAGGAGAGGCACAGGAGGCTGCTGGAGCGCCGGGACCAGGTGCCCTGGAGCCGGGAAACTCTGCGCAGGACCTGCCCAAACCAAGCCGTCCCAGTGCGCAGGGCCATCCAGGGCACCCCCGCTCCTCCCCAGCACCGAGGCCAGGGGCAGGGGGTCCCCGCCGCGGGAAGGGGGCGCTGGGCGGCTCCCCGCCGAGGGGCCGGCGGCCCCGGGCCGGAGTCCTGTGGCGGGCGGGTCCCCCCGCGAAGTTGGCGCGGCGGTGCGGGGAAGGGTCCCCCGCAGCCCGGGCGGGGCGCGGCGGGGAGGCGGAGGCCGCCGCCGTCCCAAGTTTCTTCAGGCGGCGCGGCGGGGCCGGGGGGGGCCGGGCGGCGGCAGCGCGCCCATCCGCGGGGCGCCGCGCAGGGGGCGAGGGGCGGCGGGGCGCCCGGGCTCCGGCCGTCGGGGGCGGCCCGCGGGGGCCCGACCCGCCCCGGCCCCGGCTGCCTGGGGGAGCGCCGGCCGGGCGGGTCGGGACGGGCTGGGCGCTTTATTCCTTCCGCCGCGGTGCGAGGCGGGCGGCGGGGAGCCGGGCTGCTGCAGGTGGCCGCGGCGCGGGCAGCGGAGCGGCGTCCGGGGCGGTGGCGGCGGCGGCGGCGGCGGCGGCGGTGTCAGGCGGCGGGCGGGGAGTTGGGGGCAGCATCCCCGGGCGCGGCGGGCCGCGCCGCCGCTCCGGCGGGAGGCGGGGGCGCCGGGCCGCCGGCGTGGCCCTGGCGGCGGGGAGCCAGCGCCCCGCAGGAGCCGCGCCGAGCGGGAGGAGCGGCGCGGAGCCGCCCCGGCCGGCGGGCGGGGGAGGGAGGGAGGGCAGCGAGGAGGCGCCCGCCGGGCGCGCCGGCAGCGGCGGAGCACCTGCCCGGGGCAGCGGCGGGGCGGGACGGCGGAGGTGCTGCCTCCGGCCTCGGGCTGCCGGGAGGAGCGGAAAAAAGGCGGCGGCTTCCCCCGGGGAGAGCGGGCCCGGGAGCGCGGGGAGGGGGCTCGGCCCCAGGCGGACACAAAGCCGGAGATGAGGAGAAAAAAGATTAAAAAAAAAAAAAAAGGGAAAAAGAAGGAAAAAAAAAAAAAAAAAAAGCTACTTTCACGGCTGCTCCCCCGGCGCTCGGGGCCGGGGCTGCTTTATTTAGGATGATTTTAGAACAAAGCCGTTAAGAAAAAGAGCAACCGTCCTCCTCCTCCTCCTCCTCCTTCTCCCAAGCTCTTGACATCATCTCGGGGAAAATCGAGCCCGCGCCCCTCAGCCATCGCCTGCGCGTGTGTGTGTGTGTGAGTGTGAGTGTGTGTGTGTGTGTGTGTGCGCGGTGTGTGTGTGCGCGCCCGCCCGTCTCCGCTCCGGCGCTGGCACGGGAGGCGGGAGCTCGCCCCGGCCCGCCGCGGGGAGCGGGTTAACCCCGTCGGCGCCGCCCTGTCAGGGAGAAGCCGCGGGGCTCCCCCGGCGCGGCTCTTTCCCGCCTCCCCCGGGCTTGGCCACGCCCCGGCCGCTGAGCGGGGCCGGGCGGCGGCGGCGGCGGCGGCGGGGCGGGCTCGCTGCGCTCCCTCAGGGACGGCCCGGAGCCGGGCGGGCGCAGCGCGCACCGGCCGTTCCCGCCCCCGAGCCGAGCAGCGGGTAACGGCCGGGACAGGTGGGCCGCCCCTGCCCCCCGCCCGCCCCGGGCTCGGCCGCCGCCCGCCGCGCTGGGGCGGGAGCGAGAGAGGGAGCGGCGGCACGGAGGGAGCGGGCGGGCGGCGCACGGGGCCGGGGCGGGCTGCGGCTCAGGTAGCGCCGCGCCCGCCCGGGGGACGGCGGCCCCGCGGCCCCGCGCTGAGGGCTACCTCAGCCGCGCAGCGCCACACGGCACCGCCCCCCGCACAGCCAGCTCCGCACACCACAGCCACACGTACACACACGGCCCCACGCACCGCACCGCCACACACACCGCTGCTCCGCACACCACAGTTCCACACGTACACACACGGCCCCACGCACCGCACCGCCACACACACCGCTGCTCCACACACCACAGTTCCACACGTACACACACGGCCCCACGCACCGCACCGCCACACACACCGCTGCTCCACACACCACAGCCACACGTACACACACGGCCCCACGCACCGCACCGCCACACACACCGCTGCTCCACACACCACAGTTCCACACGTACACACACGGCCCCACGCACCGCACCGCCACACACACCGCTGCTCCACACACCACAGTTCCACACGTACACACACGGCCCCACGCACCGTACCGCCACACACACCGCTGCTCCACACACAGAGCCCCACACATACACACACACACAGCCCCACGCACCGTACCGCCACACACACTACTGCTCCACACACAGAGCCCCACACATACACACACGCACAGCCCCACACACCGTACCGCCACACACACCACAGTTCCACATGTAAACACATGGCCCCACGCACCGTACCGCCACACACACCGCTGCTCCACACACAGAGCCCCACACATACACACACGCACAGCCCCACGCACCGTACCGCCACACACACTACTGCTCCACACACAGAGCCCCACACATACACACACGCACAGCCCCACACACCGTACCGCCACACACACTACTGCTCCACACACAGAGCCCCACACATACACACACGCACAGCCCCACACACCGTACCGCCACACACGCCACAGTTCCACATGTAAACACATGGCCCCACACACCGTACCACCACACACACCGCTGCTCCACACACCACAGTTCCACGTGTACACACACGGCCCCACGCACCGTACCGCCACACACACCGCTGCTCCACACACCACAGTTCCACACGTACACACACACACAGCCCCACACACCGTACCGCCACACACCACAGTTCCACACGTACACACACACACAGCCCCACACACCGTACCGCCACACACACCACAGTTCCATGTGTACACACACAGCCCCACACACCACAGTGCCACACACCCCACTGCTCCGCACACACAGCCCCACACACACACACAGCCACACACACCATAGCTCCACACACCACAGTGCCACACACCCCTCTGCTCCACACACCACAGCCACACGTATGCACACAGCCCCACACACCATAGCTCCACACACACACCACAGCTTCCCATCATGCCCTCCACCCTCCACGCACACGCAGCTCCGCACACCACAGTCCCATACACGCCAGCTCCGCTCACACAGGGCTGCACCCACACTGCCCCCCACAGCCCACAGCTCCCTATCATGCCCCACACACACACAGCCCCACACACGCACCACGGCTCCGTTCACACAGCCCCCACACACACACACTGCCCCACACACCACAGCTCCACACCATAGCCACACACACACACAGCCCCACACACGCACCACGGCTCCGTTCACACAACCTACACACACGCACACACTGCCCCCCACACCACAGCTTCACACTATAGCCCCCTCCACACACACAGCCCCACACACGCACCACGGCTCCGTTCACACAGCCCCCACACACACACTGCCCCACACACCACAGCTCTACACCGTTAGCCCCACACACACCACATATCTCCACACACCACAGCCCCCCCCCACCGTAACCCCCCCCCCCAGCTCCCCAAACACAGCCCCACACACCACAGCCCCCCAGTCCCCAGCCAACCACACCACAGCATCACACACACGAAAGCCCCCCCCCCCCCCCAAACCACAGTGGCACAACCACACCACAGCCCTCCCCGCACCGGCCCCATCGCACAGACACCACACAGCCCCTTCCCCAACCACAGCACAACCTCCCCAGGCACGGGCGCACACGCAGGTCCTCACACGCACCACGCACACGCAGTGCCGTGTCGCCGCTGGCTCAGAGGAGCCAGCCCTGCTCCGTACGGCCCAGCCCCATGATCCTGAGCCATCCGGCTGCTGGGGGTGCTGCAATCCCCACGGCTGCCCCGGGCCCACTGTCAACCCAGGGCTTCAGGCCACGAGCCCTCCCCGCGTCCTGCCTAGCTCCTCTGCGCACACCTCTCTCCCGCTTCACCGTCACATCTTCAGCAGCAGGTGCCACCATGGAAGCTTGGGGCTGCTTTCACGTATTCCCTGAGACAAGGCTGTCCCTTCTGGTGTCACCTCGCCCATGGTAACTGTAGGGCCCCTCCTGCATTAGAGCTGGGATTTTCAACCTTACTCAATGAAGACTGAGCCGCTTCTGATTTCTCTGAGCCTCAGGTGATGTTCCCTTGTTCAGATCTTTCTCAAACCCTAGGACCCCAGGGCTTGTTACTGCCATCCTCCATCCCTAAAAGCAACTCCATCTATCTCACTCCTGGCTAACATTGGCTAAGGCCTTTGGATGCCCTTCCTGAGATACAAAGGGCGCGATGGGAATCCAGTGCCTTGCAAATGGATCAAATCTGCAGGCTGAGAAGGCAGTCTCCGACACCGAAGCCCTCTGAAAGGTGCACCTCAGGCTGAACAGACAAAACAGGTCACAAAGCCCTTTGTGAAACTCCTGGATGCAAGGAGGGGGTGGAATTCATTTCATTAATTCAGCAAACAAGATTTCACCCAGGGCAAATTCTGCAGCACATCACCTGAGCGTTACCAGAATCATTCTAGCACCCATGGAGCAGGAAGGTCTCGCCTGCCGAAGGAAGCCTGTACATGACAACAACAGGAGGAAGGAGGGGAAAGGAGAAAAGAGGAAATATCTGGTTTCGATCAACTTCTTAAAAATAAAAGTCTGATTACCGTTGCCCATTTCTGATTCCCCAAGGGAGAGCAGGAGAAGAAGAAGAATCTATAAATAGTTTGCAACACAGAGAATCCTATAGCAAAGTTGCTGGGAAAGATCAATAGCATGATTCAAGGAGGGCTCCAAATTACATCTCGGGGGAGGGAGGTGCTGAACGGAATTGATAAATGAGTTGCAGATGCTATGTGTGTTGTGTGTATCTAATTAACAGAGGGTGACTGGGATCAATAGCAACGAAGGAGCTGGTCTAAAAATAGCACTCAGGCAGGGATTGCAACCTGCGGGCAACAGCTTGGATGGAAACGTCCCCTGGCGTAATTAACCTTTAGCTGAAAAGTGGTGGTTAGCGTGGGGTCGAAGCGGAGCCTGTGGGCAGCTGGGAAGGGACGAAGTCTCCGTGGGACTTCAGGGCACAGAGCAGCGTGACAGTCATGGAGGGTACAGGCACGATCGTGAGCAGGCAGCCTTCCCCTGATCAGGCTGCAGTGTCAAGCTGCAGATTGATGTAGTGCTTTCTGGAGAAATATCTGAGTATTAGCATTTTGCTGGAGTTGTGGAAGAGGAAATATTTGTAGTTCTGTGTACTTGCAAAGGTTTCAACATTGCTTAGAGAAAAGTCACAGTCACTTCTTAAACATCTATCGTCCACAAATATTTGGGATTTTCTTCTGTTTTGCTGTCCTTGTTGCCGAGAAAGTATCCACCTCTCTGAGGACCAGTCTTTGCTCATCCAGACTCACCAGCAGAAGTCCGTATTTGAACGACAGAGCAAATGGCGTCCAAAGAGAAGTGTCCTTCAGTCGTTCCATCTACAGCAGAGCAGTCAGGCAGACTTCAGGGAGGAGGATTGATGTTGGATAGGATGATCAATGGCTCAGCTCGTGGGCTCTGCCAGAGTGCCAGGATGAGCTGGCATCACCCGAGTGAGACGCAGAGACACGTACACTCAGGAACAGAAAGTTCATTGTCAGCCTGAGTGCAGGATTGGGACCCAGGGGTGTACAGCTGTCCTGGTTTCAGCTGGGATAGAGTTCATTTTCTTTTTAGTAGCTGGTAGAGCGCTGTGTTTTGGATTTAGGATGAGAATAATGTTGATAACGCACTGATGTTTTGGTTCTTGCTGAGCAGAGTTTACACTGGTCAAGGACTTTCCAGCTTCTTGTGCTCTGCCAGGTGCACAAGAAGCTGGGAGGGAGCAGAGCTGGGACAGCTGACCCAGACTGGCCAAAGGGCTGTTCCATACCATATGACATTATGCTCAGTATAGAAACGGGGAAGAAGAAGGAAGGGGGGGACGTTCGGAGTGATGGCGTTTGTCTTCCCAAGTAACTGTTACGCGTGATGGAGCCCTGCTTTCCTGGGGATGGCTGAACACCTGCCTGCCGATGGGAAGTAGTGAATGAATTCCTTGCTTTGCTTTGCTTGTGCACGCAGCTTTTGCTTTACCTATTAAACTGTCTTTATTTCAACCCATGAGTTTTCTCACTTTTGCTCTTCCGATTCTCTCCCCCATCCCACCGGGGGGGAGTGAGCGAGTGGCTGTGTGGTGCTTAGTTGCTGGCTGGGGTTAAACCACAACAACGGCATGACTGAAAGAAAAGGAAACTGTAAAGATGACGAATTTAGAAAATACCTCTTTGTAAAGCTGGCATGGAAAGGATTGCAGGGGTAAGGGATGAGTGAAGAGTTGTTCTCTCTTCAATATAGGTGGAAGTGGCTAAAAAGATCTTTCCTGGCCAAAAGTTTTCTCCATAAGGTAGAAAAAAAAAAGTCTTTTATTCTGTGGAAAAGTGACTGACTGGGGACCTGGACAGTTGTAAATGGAGCTACTGAAGGAGCAAATCTTGATTAGTCACCAAAAGGAAGGTTAACTCGAAGTGTCAAGACATATCTTAGTTCCTCTCTATTTAGTCTAACTTGAAGGAGAGCAAGCAGGCTGGAAGAGAGCCCTGAGCTGTGTAGTGGTTGCCCTGGCTGCTGACAGCTGCGCTAACCCAACGTTTCGCCTACTCCCTCTACAAGAAGCCAACGAGAGCTAGAAGTCTCCCACGTTCAAGGTAAGAGTGTGTGGGTGCTGTTGTGTTATAGCAGCTCTCCTGTTTTACCTTGAGTTTACTCTGTAACGAAGGCGAGAGGTAGCTGCAAGGGCAGCTGGCTTCCGAGTTCCTTTTGTGGACCTCTTCCCTCGCTCCTGTTGACCTGCCAGAGCTGCTCCTTGAGAGAGATCTGATGTCTCTTTCTGTGCAAGAAGGGGCTGAGACCTACCAATCCATGAGCCATCTTCCAGCTGAACCACAGGAGTCACAACAAACCAGATAAGGAAAAAAGCCCCCAAACCAGAAAAATAACCGAATGCATGATCAAAACTAGAAAGAAAAAGAGCTAATCTATTTTTTTTCCACAGAAACCAGTTTCTTTCTCTTGAAACAGTGGCATGAAGATGGTCAGAACAGTAGTTCTGGTTCAGGGCCAAGGTTCATTTAGCCCAAAAGTCCCTCTTCTGCAGAGACTGTAGCACACAGGAGGGAGAAAGGAGAACAAACAAGTATGTGTGGGTTTTTTTCCAGCTCCTTAAATACTCTCCCAACCTCAGACTATTTTAATCAGGGGATTTTCTGAGCCTCAGTTAGTTGCTCTATTTAGTGACCCATGATGGATCTTTCTCCCAAGCACTTGTCCTCGCTCTTCCTGAATCCAGTTAAAATTTTTGCATCCTCAGCAAAAATTCTCATCCTCCCCTAAGGAGCAGTTCAACAGATCCGTTATTCAGAGCAGGAGGAGCACTCCCTTTTATTTGTTCCAACCAGGCTCCCTTCAATGGTCCCCAGCCCCTGTGCTGGAAGAGAGACCAAACTGCCGTTTCTCCATGCTGCTGATGGTTTGGTAGAGACTTTGATGTTCAAAAGAGTGGCCCCATTTTTAGCCACTGTCCCCCATGCAGAGGCGTAACATGACAGCTCTGTGTGCCTTCCCCATCTGTCTGCCACGGCAATAAGAGTAAGAGGCTCCGTGTGTACAGGCGGGCAAGGCAGAGGTGGAGCCCTGGCTCACTTTGCCCTACAAAGTGTCTCTGGCCCCTTGGGGGATTTCTTTGAATTACTACAATAAAAGTACCATATGAGGATTGTCCTCTCCAGGGCTGCATGCCCTAAGGAAGCAGGAGATACGTGTCAACCCCTGATGGGTGTTGAAATTTGCTGTGGATGTTTTGAGTGACAATAAGCAATTATTCGTGGAAGGTGGTGACACACAAGGAGTGGTTGTTGCCACACTGTTTACATGAGAGGAGTGCTTCAGATCTGTAGCAATTCCAACACCCAGCGAGACTGGCAATGCATAAGAAAAACACTGCAATTTCAGTGATTAAGAATAGCTCACCAGAGGTCCCCCATAAAAATTCTTCCCTGCAAGTCTACAAAATTCATTCATGAAATGATCTGGCCATGAATGAAGACTGTCCTTCACAATGCAGCTGCAGCACCGAGGTAAACATTGCAATTTTAAGAACTGGGAAGTGGCTCAGCTTAAAAATGCAATGCCTGGCTCAAAGCCTATCACAGCCGTATCTATCAGCTCTGGTGGCCTTTGGATCAGGCTGTTGCCAAGAATGCAAAGATGATCACGACAAGCATTAGAGACTGGATTGTAAGGAGCCAAACTTCCCGTTAGCTTCACAAGCTCTCCTCATGTCCTTTGTTTCCGCCAGCTGTGTGCATTTGCACAGTCACTGAAGTGTTCGTGGACCATGGACTTACTTGGCTGACTGCGAGAGGAAGCTGAGCTGGGGTTACTAGGTGAATACACTTGTGTCCTTGGAGCAGTAGCTCGGGAAAATGATGGAGGAGGGAACCTTCCCTGTGCAGCTTTCATTTTATTCTTTGTACCTTTTTCCCATTGATGTTCAAAGGAGTGCAACCTCGCTTGGATACGCTCAGACAGGTCTCAAATGATTCAACAGCGTTCCCTTCCTCAAGCAGTGTTTATGCAGAAGAAGGTAGAACAGGGGACTGGTGCTTTAATTTTTGCCTCCATCCCCCCTGTGCCTGCAACATGACAGTCCTCTCGAAAGTAATCAGCAGTGACAGAAAACATGCACGAAGAGTCTCATTGACTTAGGGAGAGGGTGCTTGTGTGAAGCAAGTTCACATGTGGGAGAAAAAAGAACAGGATCAGACCTACGCTTCGTATTTTTCCCACACTCGTTTCTTTTTACAGAGAATTCACTAATATTAAATCAATCTAGGTGGCAGGAATGTGAGCATCTGGTCCAACCTAAATAGTCTCTTCTGTTCTATTTTTATATTCATGTATCATTTTTATTCTGCAGAGCTTGTGCATGGCAGAAAGGGTGAGTTCACTTCTCAGTATACAAGCCAAAGGTCTCTTTCAGAACCGCTGTGAAGGATTTGGAAGATGTTTCACTCAAACACAGAATTTATATATAGGCACAAAGCTTTCATTAAACATGAGCAGCTAAGGGGACAGCATCAGCCACTGACAGTAATGTATGCACGTCTTGTAGGCACACTATAGAGGAACAGGCTGCCTTGAAGAAATTAATACAGCGAAGGTGTTGATTATGGATGCATTTGTTACTGAATCAACTCCACCTAAGTCTCCCGAGCCACTATGCCTTCCAGATCTGTTTGTAGATTACCAAATGCTCACAGTGTGACTGTCACTTTTGCATTTACTGCAGCTGATGCCTCAATGCAATGTTTGATGCATACTTTAGATGACTACCTTGCGTACCAAAACTGCCACTGAATGAGAATAAGTCTTCAAGGAGAACCCTGGCAAAGTAGAAAGGAAGATTCCTGTACTGGTACAGCCTTCTCCACCATCACCAAAGGTAACGGAGCTGCAAAGATCCAGAGCGCTGGGAGAGACGTCTTCCTGTAGCAATGGGTACTACATTTTGATGCAACAACTTCTGAATGAATTTGTGGAGGTGTGCATTTTGTTAAAATCACCACCAAAGAAGGAAATTAATTGCTTAGAGGGGTTCCTGGCTAGTGCAATAAGCTCCAACTGTTACTAATGGAATGCCACTGTAAAGGGAAAATAGGAGCTATCACGAATATTTGCTGTGGAATTGTCTTGTCCAGAAGCAAAGACCCCATATTGCTTGGAATATTTAAAATAAGGCTGAATAAAATGTGCTGATTTACCTTACTTCTCTGTGTTGACTGCTTGAGGAGCAGGACCTGGCTTTTGTCTCCTTTGAATAAATGGTTGATGTATCCACATCCTTTTTATTTGGAAGAGATTGAGTGGGCTCTTCCACACCTACTTCTATTTTTTTCCTGTTTGAGGATGCATGAATACACTCACCCTTCAGATACCTCTGTAGTTTTCAGAGTGCATTTTGTTCTAACATACTTTTTCTGGCCTCTATTCACGTCACTTATGACCTGACCACCTCCTAGTAATGGAAAAACTTTTTCCAACCAACATTTTCCTCCCACATGTACCATTTTTCAGGTAGGGAACAGAGAGATTTACCATAGAAATATAGAAATAGAGAAAGCCTGTGGCAGGTGGGGTATCCAGCTGCAGCCTTAGTCTAGATCTTTCACAAAGATGGACAACCTGTGGGGTGTCCCCACTGCCTCCACTCGCATCTCTTGCGAACCTGTCTCAGTGGTCCAAGGCCTGAATACTCCGATGTAATCTCTGAATACTCCAGTTGTGGGTGCAGCTTTGGCATCTACCTAGGACAGACTAAGGGCCAAGCAAGCCAATCTGTTGTAGAGCAAATGGAAGACCAGCATCTTCCCTCTTCTCCACAGATGTGCTGGAAGTGTCAGCTTTATCTCACCAAAATCAGGCAGTGGCTGGACTAACTAGTAATTAAGAAATTGATGTTAAATATTGTTATTACTGTATCTGACTGTGTTGAAATGGAAGTAAGACCATAGCAGTAGCTTAAACCCCAGCTAATTCAATTACATTTAGCTGTGCGAGAGTCTCTTACAGCTATTTTCCAAAATAAATTCCAAGCTGTATATACACACAAGGCTAAACTGTTTCTTTGAAAGGAAGATTACAGTTTTACTTGTAGAGATCAAGCAGGATATATACTCTAGTGAAAACCTTTCCTGAGAAACTCAGAGAGTCAGGGCAAAGGCAGTACCATCTCATGGAGAGAATTTCCCACCACCTCATATTATCACTTATTTTGAAACTGGAGGAGGGAGGGGAAATGAACCTTTAATAACTGCCCAGCTCTAAAATCAATTTCAGTGCTCAAGACAGCTTGTAAACACGCAATATGCTCTAAAAAGGATTGATGCTAAGGAAAGTGAGGTGCACATTTTCCTGCTGTTGAAGTCAAATAAAGGTTTTAAATAACTTACATTTTCAAGGGTGCGTAAATGGCTACAGTATTAAGAGCCTTCCTCTGGCTGAAGACGAGGGATTTGATTCTCAGCTCTGTTACACACATTTAAATCAGGAGTAACCCACTGAGAACTGACCTGGTGTACACTTGTTATGAAAAAAGGATAGGACAAAGACTTGTATAAAAAAATTCTAACAAGGACATAAATTATGATGATTTACACTTTTGGGCCAGGAGTTGAGAGTCCTTTTAAAACCACAATTGATTGATGAAGCCTCACAACATGCCTGTGATTCAGTAAGTACTACACTCAGTTTGCAGATGGTTGCTCTGAAGCACAGCATTGTTGTGTGGTTACAAGACCAACAAATGAATTAGTGGCAGAGCATGAACCAAATTCAGGTGGCCATATCCTATCATACAGCAGTGTGTTGGGACAGCATTTCTTCCTTGTGGATGCTCAGTACAGGCCAGTCTGACTGACTGAATAAGGTTATAATAATACCTAAATAGAGTGAGAATTTCTACAGTTTTGTCTCTCTTGGCTACCAAAAATGACGACTTAGCATTGCCATGGTGCTGCTGCCTTTATACCTGCATGGTGTCACATCTCGTCACTCTGAGACCCATGGCTTTGCTCCCCAATCCACACTCCGTTTAAGTCGCTGAGGTAGGAGTTGAAAACCTATGCTTACCAGTAGGCTTGGAGATGCTCGACTTCTCACCAGGTTCAGTAAGGCCGTCTTGAAGGACCACCCAAGACTAGGGACGGCTGCCACTGATGGCTCACGATCTGCATGTGCAAGACAGAAAAGATCAGTGGTAGGGCCAGAATGCATGAAAAGAGTGAAGAGTATGACAGTGATGGCTGTCATGCAGGGGATCTAATCTAGATGGAGGGGAAAAAGCAGACTGGAGAGAAGGTGTGGGAGGCTGAGCAAGGAAGTGGACAGAGAAATTAGGAGCTGAGGATGAGGAGCTAGGAGGGAGATGGTTGGTGCAATCAGCCATTTGGCACAGGGCAGAAAAAAATTGCAGTCAGGAGTGCAGAAAATGTTTATCAATGTCCACTTCAGCTGTGTCTGCAGCTTTTCCAGCTGTCTGGAGACTCGGGCTGAATACTCTTGGCATTTTTTTCTTGAAGGCAACAAAGTAGAGGAGGGAACAGATAGCACCCTCATTTTACTTTCCCCGGGGGGCAGATAGTCTGTCATGCAGTGTTCAAAATCTAGGGGTTTCTCGGGAAAGGCACATTATGTTCAGTGAAGTTACCACTGTACTGACAGAATAAAGTGGGCTCTCAGACCCGAACTGTGTTTCCAACAGGCATCATGCCTTGAAGATTTCTGAGCACATCTCTTGCTAAGGCTTTTTTCTCGCATAGATGTAACGCTGAAGAGACTTTTGCTTGTGCTTGTGTGTCAAGCTGATAGTGTGAGGAAAAAAAGAGCCAGGGCTCCACCAACTCCTCAGCTTTCTGATTCCAGCCTCACTGAGTGCAGCTGGAGAATCCTTGTGTGTCAGATAGCTGAGGGGCATTAACCCTAACGCACCTCCCAGACAACCCTTCCCACCATTGTCATGAAAAGACTGCTCAGGACACACTGTTCAGGAGGGAAAATTGCTGTTGAAATAGACTTTCCCCAGCATTAATTTTATGCCTACAGTAGATGCATTTCCCTACTGCTAAACTACAGTGGCAAAGCATCTTTGCAAATATCCGCAGACGCCTGCCTGCAAAGCAGAGCTTTGGACAAGCTTAGTAGCTTTTCCCCATCAGCAAAGCAAGCTGTCTGATTGCAGCACACAGCTTTAGCCGTATAATGCACTGCTTTTAGGACTTGGTGCCAGCATAGCTAGACAGTGACGGTTCACACCTCCTCACACCCCCGGGCAACGTCACTCGGCCAGCAAAAAGCTTGTGGTTAGCGTTGGCCAAGTAGTGTGGCTGGAGCTGGCCCTGGTTCTACAGCGTGTGTGCTCGGAGCGCTGCTGAGCTCTTCCTCACGGAACCTGCTCTAAAGCCACGTTAAATAACAGGCAAGAGTTAAAAGTCAAAAGTCTACGAGAAAATGGCAAATGGTATTTCTTGGTCTGCCGAGTCAGGCAACAGAAATGGGGAAGGAGGGGGTTGGGACTTTTTGGTTTGACCTGAAGATCATGTCTTGGCAAGGATAATAATTTCTGGCAGATTGAAAAGTCTTGTTGGGCAGATTGGAAAGTCCTGAAAAGGCCTGTTTGGGGCAGATTGAAAAGGCAGAAATCTGAGCCCTGAATATGAAGCTGCTTGATAGCTTCATAAGACCACTTACTATCAATCTCATCCTCTTAGCAACTGTATGAACAGCAGGGCATATGATTGAATGTTTTTCATATAAACGTTGTGAAATAAACTGCACTCCATTTCCTGCTGCAGGCTTCCTTCAACAGTAAATGTCAGGTGTGCAAGATAAAACAGGGGCTGAGATCCACTCCAGATCGCGGCATCTCCTGCATTTCAAATGTGCATAGAGCTGCCTTTCCACAAGCCACATAAGATTGAATTCATCACACTTTCCAGCACACTGCTAAGTAAAACAGAAGACTGATATACTACTAATAGTTGAGGCTTCTTATAGCAGCCTCATCTGTTATCACATCCTCCGCCATCGTCCAACTTCTACTCCCACCTCGCAGTTACTCTGGCCCTCGTCCTCTGTTTATCTTGCTCTTCCTCTCCTGACTCCATACCTATTTCCATGCCCCTCACTTTCCTGGGTTCAGTTTGCCTGCTGACCCCCAATGCCACCAGCTCATACAAATCATCAGTAAAAATCACTTCTGCCACGTCACAAGCCAAAAGTTCCGGACGCCCTTCATGAGATGCCATCATAGGTCTGTGTTCCTGACTGTATGGCATGGTGCAACTCTCTGCACTCCTCTGGGCCTCAGTTTCTTCACATATGGGAAGAGGAACCTATAACCTGGTGCCATATCAAACATCAGGTAGGGCAGATGCTTGATTCTCTGTGTGTCTTGAGGTCTAGTAAATCAAACATCTGGGTTGGTGGAAATGGCTGGTTTCACTGGGAGTTTGCATAAGCAAATCTGAGAATGAATGAAAAGACATTTAGGATTTACTCCAAAGCATCTATTATGAATATGTCATTAAATCCATCCTAGCACAACTTGTGTGGTTAAGGAATGGGACAGGAGCTCCAGGCCTGACCTGGAGCAGAGTCTGAGGAACCTGAGGAGGGAGGGAGAATTTAATTCTATGTAAGATCACTATTACCTGCCACACTATCATGATGCTTTACAGCAAAGGAGCGGGGATGATTACAGAGGGAGAGCAGGAGCCACAAAACAACACTTTTATTTTTCAAAACCTTCCCATAGCTTGGCAGAGCAAATGACAACAGAAGTTAAAACAGCACTTTCCAATTTTCCATTCTTTATTTCTACATGATTCTTCTCTGGAACTGCAATTAGGATATTTATTTCCCTGTCTTGTGCTTTTTCAACACAGAACGTCAAATGGTTTGGTAGCAGATAGAAAAACATGGCTTTTATCTCCATATGAATATAAGAGTGCATCCCTCTGGAGGACTAGACCCAGGTATTTGTGATGGTCATAGCCACCATTTCTCTGTTACCTAAATGCCTCGCATTAATGGATTTCTCCTTGCATCACTTGAGTGAGGAGAAATTCAGTGCTGAATTACTATCCTCATCTTACAGACAGAGAACTGCATCCTAGAGAAATTACAGCGTTGGCTGGGAGCACACAGGAAATCTGTGCAGATCAGAAACCTCAATCAAAAGCAATGCAGACACAAAGGCTGTAAACAGGATCCAAATCTGCCTCCCCATGTACCTCTGTCTAGTACCTACAGGGACCAGATTTCCCTGAGACTGCTCCCTGGGCAGGTCCACACAAAGGAGATTTCAGACCACTACACGATAATCTCAGAGTCATACGGAAATCTTTAGCTGACAGAAAATGCACAGCTTCAAAGCTGCCAACGACGTCAATTTACACCTGCTGAGAATTTGGCCCAATCCATTCACTGCATCCAATTACACAGACGATAAACCACTAAAATTGTCAGATATTATATATCTTTAATATAAGATCAAAACAGTCTTCTAGACTGTAAGATCTTAGGGAATTTCTCTTTACTGGATTGGTAAGAACAAAAATTTTTAATGTGAGGGAAAGATTCTCTTTTTACAGCATTGTTACTAAATTTACTAGAAACAGGGCATTTCCTTTGTGAGGAAATGTGTTCTCATGAGAAATTACTTATGAGTAAACTTTCCACCAGCTCTGTATTTCCATCAGCTATCATTCAGGATCTCCTGATGAGGATGCTGATTAACAGCAACTTTCCCAGACCCATGTAAAGTCTGGCTAGGGAACGACAGTACCAGGTCCCAGCTCTTCGAGTGATTTTGAACTCTCAACTTTTGGGCAAAAGTATTGACACAGCTCACTGCAATTATTCGAGTCACAGATTTTCTTCTTGATAAAGACGAAAAGTATTTCAAAAAAAAAGCTTGGAAAATCTGGCTCTAGCATAAGATATATAAAGCAGGAGTTGATCAACTTTCAAATGTAGCCGGCCTTCCCACAGCACCATGTCCATCCAAGTGCTAAATGAACACCAAAGAGTGAGTGACTAACATCCCTGCAAAGTCAGTAAATATTGTTACACCCCCTTTTCGAAACTGTACACCAGCATTTTGGCCCTCAGAGACACCAATGGTAAAATTCTCATTGATTTCAGCAGCGCCACGAGTTCGCTTAGGGAATTTAGATGATTCATGTGAAGTCCACACACCTAATCAACGGCTAAAGCAAAAGAAGAACTCAACCTGTGTAGGAGGAGGTGCTTTGGTGCCAGAAATCTTGCAGTTGCAGTGCTTTGGTAATTCTGCTCTGCTTCTGGTATCGAAGGGACTGTGTAATCCCATTTTTCTTTCTCTCTTAAAAACCTATTTTCTGTTAACATTGTTGTTAGCCTGTTGTAGTTGTTAGCCTCTCGCAATGAAAGTATGGCCTTATTTATTAAAAAAAAAAAAAAAAAAAAAAAGACAGTCTGTGTGCCTGCTTTTCTTCCTGTGGGAATTTGATCAAATTTAGCTTTACAAATGCAGAAATAATTCCATTCAGAAGAGAATCCAGAGATATTTTTGTGTGTGTGATATCCAATGCTTTGTTTCAGAACTGCAGGAAGTAGAGGCTCCATTTTCCAACACCGAGACTCTTCCTCTCTAACTAAAGCAGCACATGAAACCTTTTCATAAAACTTCTCATCTTCTCCCCACTTGAAGGCTTTTCCAGCCATCTCCGGCTCCAGGTCATGTCCTTCTAGTGTCTTGTCAGCTTTCAGATTGTTTCACCTTTTCATTCCTATTTTCCTTTGCACTTGCTCATTATCTCTCTCCTTCATTCTCAGCAATCTAGTCCTTGATTTAGGTAAATGTCAACTTTTCTCTCTACTGGCATGAAATGATATTTTAACATTTATGCTCTTGCTTTGTCTCAACTCATAATTAAAATGATCAAATTAGCTATTTCATTAAAGTCAATGGCCAGGCTGCTAACAGAACCCCTCCTTTAGTACAATTTAACATCAGCATACAGCACAATGACGGTGCCCAGCACTTAACATATGCCAGCATCAGCTGGAATAGATACCAGTTAGCTCTGAACCCAACTGAAATCATCTGACACCATTGAGCTGGAAAAGAATGATTTACACCAGTTGCTGTAGTTTAAGTATCCAGGACCAAGTGTTCCAGTGCCTCCACTCAACAATATCACACAAGTTGTCTTAGTTTCTGTTCCAGGTGTCTGAATTCAGCACAACAGCTGTCTGGTACGAATCAAGATTGCTTTAACCTCCCTTCCTACCCTCCTGGTCCTAGTGGTGGCCCTTAGTCTGTCTGTCTGCACATGGTGTTGGTTAAAACAGACTCAAAATTGTCAATAGACATCCCACCCTCCATGAACGGCCAGCAAGCAGCACTGCTCTGCCCGTGACCTCCTTTTCCCCAATGAGACCTATCACAAGGCGTGTAATATGTGAGCTGGATATTTAAAATTACTGTATTGACTCAGTGCCTAGGAGAGATCCATGAGGGTTATGGAAAGGCACTAAAACAGCTGTACTGTAATGAGAATGGGTCTGACTAGTGACACACATGTGCCGAAAATTTCCTTGAAGGGCTAGGTTAGCACACACAGGAAAATAAGGGCTTTGGTATTTAACAGTTGTTTTATTCTTTGTCATTGCAAAAATGAACCACTTGATACTAGTATATTCTTTGCTTTTTCAGAAATGACCGACTCAATACTGATAACAATAACTGAACCAAGCGTGCCTTCTGAGGGATTTGGTATACTTTTCTAAGTGTACCCAATAAAGAGTAAAGCTAATTTTACACAGACAAATCTGAATATTAATACTGGAGTCTTGCTGTTCCCAGTGTGGGAAAGGGGAGTTGGGACAGAGAGCTGAGAAGCCCCTTGGACAGCTAAACCTGGTGTTCATGCTGCCTTCAGGGAGATGGAAAACCACCACCCACATGCCCTAAACCCTCATTAGCAAACCCTTAATTGTCCGCAGGGCTCCAGCATCAGCAAGTAGGCAGTGTGTAATAGTCAGGTGCTCTGCACCACGGGTACCATTAAAGGCCATGATACTGTAACTGTATATCCCCAATGTCTATGCTAATCTCATCTGAAAAATCCTCCTTGGCAATTACAGTCATTACAGTGACTAGTGTAAACCACTCTGAATTTATCCTGCTATTACATTGCATATGGTATGGCCTATGGAGCAGATTTACTTCCCACAGAACAAATGCACTGCAGTTTCAATGGGACATGGTGGTTTTTTCTTCTTTTCCTGTGATGTTCTGTGTGGGGATCTTTTAATGTCATGGAAGTATTGGCAAATTGCAGAAAGTCATGCACATTTGAGACAGGTTATGTGAGCGCTGCATGCGCACACAACAGTGGCAGTTGGGGTGAGGGCTGGGTATTTTGGAGGGGAGAAGGAGAACTTTGCTGTAACAAGAAACATTACAGACATAGAAATTATCCTATCCATTAAATATGTCTCTGTTTACTTTCTTTACTTTTATGTTTTCATGTGTCCTATCTCAGTGATATCTGTGCTGATGAATTTTGCAATTAGAAGCTAGGATAATATGCCAAATATTAATTTTATAAGTAACTCACCTTTGAACATAACCTTATACAGACAAGTATTGCTTCCAGTATTCCATATTTGCCCTTATTAAAGCCGAAGACTTTATTAACTCCTCATGGGTGCTTATAGAAATGATGGAGCCAGATTCTGCACAGTGAAAAGACAAGAAGCAACGGGCACAGGTTGAAATGAGGGAAATTTCAGCTATTTGCAAGGAAACATTTTTCACAATGAGGATAGCTAAGCACTGGGACAGGTTACCCAGAGAGGCTGTGGTATCTCTATCCTTGGAAATATTGAACTCAGCTGGAGGGGACCTCAAGCAAACTGACCCAACTTTGAAATTAGCCTTGCTTTGAGCAGGAGGTTGAACTAGAGACCTCCAGAGGTCCTTTCCAATCTGTAGTAATCCCTGATTCTAAAATATATTTGTAAGAAAATTTTATTGTCCAGAGTGCTTAGGCAAAGAGCAATACTATTCATTTTAAATGGCATGAAAGATGGATCTGAAGGCTTCTATACTTGAGCGCTTGAGTTTCTTCAGCTTTTGAGTTGAAGAGCTACCAGGCTCTTTGTGAATGACATCTTTTGGAAGGGAACGTGTAATGCACTTCAAAAAGCTTAAAAGAACAGCGAAATATAACAGAATCAATCAGCGGTCAGACTCAGAATTTGTTTTTACAGCTATTTTTCCAGAAGGCTTTACTCTGAGATTTCCTGCCATCCAATGATGGAAAAGAAACAATCCATGTAACATATGTGTGTAGTCAAAGCTGCTTGACCTTTGTCAATCATACATTCATAGAAAAAAATTCATGATAGATGGAGACACAGTGGCAGAAATTGTTCAGCACGTAATTCCAATCATAGGCTCTTCACAGACAGTTTGTGAACACAAGGGAAAAAAAAAGGTAACATCTATCAGAGAAATTATTGATGGCAAATTACTCTCCGAACTCTGCCTGTTCCCTGTACTCCATTAATGTTACCTAATATATTAGGCAGGCTACTGTATTAACTGTCATTCAACAAACGAGCAAATCACTGTATTTGCAAACTCTGCAAGCAAATCACTCTAAGCAATCTTCAGGAACATGCACATTGACTTCACTCTCATGTAACTCTTGGCATGTCTGCAAATAGAACTGGCACTGTTTAATTTAAAGTTTGATTTATCATCACTTTTGTGGTGGACACACATGTTCCTTTTTTTTTAAATAAAAAGCTAAATTCTTGTCATTTAGCTTAAATCTGCATAAATACCTGTAATGGCATCGTTAGGCCATTAAGGCCTAAATAACAACTAAGTTCAGATCAAAGCTATAAACAAGTCTGGGTTTGTATTTTAAATGCACCTGTTCTATGTAAGCCATGATTACGTGAAGACTTTAACTCTTACCACTGCTCTTACTGTGCCCTCCCCCAAAATTTGTTTAATGATGCCAAAAAGCACGAAGTTGTACTCTGGGACATACAGGATGCACTGTGATCTAAAAGGGTGCTGAAAACGAAAAAAAGAAACTCAAGAAAGTTTCTTCATTGAATATACAGATCAGACAAACATCTGGATGTGAACTCCTTTCAATTGAATGTCCTCACAGGATCCTGGTTATTCCTGGGCTTCATGACATTATTGAACAGGGTTGGGACTACCCACTACCGGAACATCAGGGTCTTTGAATACGCCTTTAGCTGAGCTCCAAAAATCGCGCAAAATATTAATCTATTTGACTCTGTATTTACAATGTTGCAAAGAATTCTGAAGAACTCTCTGTGCTGTTGGGGTTACGATTTCAAACTGAAACAGAAGTAAACAGTGCTCTAAGACCCTACCTGGTACTCCTGAACTGTATTTCTCACCAGTGGATCGTCATTGTCCTATGTTAGTTTCTTCTGCTCCACATTCCATGTTCAGCTTCTCTTTCTCACAGCTAGATCCCTACACAAGTCCACTTCTTTTCATGAGGTAACAGCTTTTCCAGGTGGGACCCAAATTTCCCTCAGCTCATTATGCCATCCTTGACATTGGCCAGAATTGGATTTCTACAAACCAGAAAGAACTGAGTCAGCACGTGCTGATGTTTGCCCAGCTTCTGTAAATTGTCATCTAGGAATTCTTCATCCAGACGTTGTGTCTATGTGTTTAATAGTCTTTAGCAGATATTTTCTTCTATGAATCTGCCTAATCACTTCCTGAACGCATGTAAACTTTTAGCACCTACAGTATCCCATGGGAAGAATTTCACAGCCTAATTATACATTACACAAGGGACTGTATTCTCTTGTTTGCTCTGGACCTCCAATCTCCAGCCTGCTAGATTCATTATTATCCCCTGGTCCCTGTATTGAAAGAGGACATGAAGAAAACTTTCCTCTTTCCTTTTCTCCATACCACTCAGGTTTTAAAAGGCCTCTTTAAAATTCCTCCTCTGCTGTTCCCTTTTGAAGGAGAAGAATCTTTGTCTTTTAATCATCCCTCACACAGTTATCCCTTGCCGTGTCACCCTTTCCATGCCTTTCAGCTCTGCTTTACCTTTTTGAGATAGACAGGACACAACTCCATACAGTCATCAGGATGTGAGCAGTGTGGAGTTACACAGGTATGATGAAGCTCTCTCTTACATTGTCAACTCCTTTTTCCAACATCTTATTTGTATTTTTGACCACTACGGAGCAGCACAGTTATGTTTTCATGCAAAGTATTATTCTACCCTCAGAACTTTGCTCCTAAGTGATAATAAACAACTGCTCTGCACATGCTCAAATATCTCTTAATCTCCACAGGCTAAGCATCTCCTGTCTAAGCCCCACAAAAGTTCCTTCATTTAGTTCATCTGATCTTGACCCAGTGGTTATTCTTGCATGTTGATCCCACATAAGGTGGTAGATGCTGTCTTCTGTCCACTATGGTAGAGGATTGCTGTCGCCTTTGCAGTGACAGAACTCTGATGGTTCTGTAGCAAGTGGAAAGTTTTGTTTGCATAGAAAAGATGTGAGAGTCTCCAGAGGGGCTTAAAATGACTGGCACGCTGTACTGGAGAGGATGAAGCACCACCTGCCAAACCCACACAGAAATGTTCACCTGTGTAAACCAGAAACTTTCGCTATTGCTTTCTGTTGAGCACGTATATCGATAAGGTTATTACACACCTTCCCCCACGCAGACATGCACTTCTGAGAAGTGCAATTGCAAGATCTGAAATTAAATGAAATGAAATATGGATTAATGATTCGGTTGCCGGGAAAATTTTGCATGGTTCATGATAGACAGAGCACAGACCAGCAGCATCTGTGAATGTATCAGAAAATCAGCAGATGTGTAAGCACCCAAGTATGTCTGGGTCAAGTTTGTTTCTCTGGTTGGCTCCTTGCCCACTGGTGGCAATGGGAATAAAAACATACATGGAGATTCAAAAATGCACAGTTTTTGAGAGAAAAAAACAACAATAAGGCTACCCAGGCTGAGTGAGCAGGATGGAGCCCTGGGTGTTCTTACACTGAGCTACATCTCCTGTCATTTTCTTCAGCTGCTGTGTTTAGTTCACTGCCCCAGTTTTGTGAAATGCTGTTAAAAAGAACGTGTGGTACAAGCAGCAATGGATTCACTGAACCACAAAGCAGGGTGACCACCTGAAAGCCCCTTCAGTTGCATGATGCCTATTAATGTGGCATTATTCTAAGAGTCGTCTTTAAATGGATGCCACCACTGGCCTCATAGCTTCTCCGAGCCCTTCAGTCTATGGAAAAAAATCTTTTTATCATACTATAAAGACAGAATCCTTGAAAGGTTACAGCTTAATCTTATTATCCAGGCAGATATTTTAATGTTTTGCAAAAGTGTGGTATGTATAAGACTCACCGAACCTTAGTCACATATATATAACACAGAGTGAGGCTTGACCCGAGATTAATCTAAAATGGCCAGACCAAAAGTAGAGCAAGAAATCTTCCTGATCTCCTTGAGTACCTTTGTGTACCATTCTTCAAATCCAATTTATGCTGGAGGATACAGAGGTTATGCTATAGCAGCCATTCTGGATACGAATTTGCCTAAAAGTTTGGCCGCTGACCATGGGAAATGTGGCCATTCTGCAGATGGCTCCAGCCTAGACCGTGCTGGCACGGGTAATTCTATGATCAGAAAATGGGCAAAGTAAATTCTCCAAATGCACAGTTGCTAAGTTAAGGAATGCTTTTTCTCCCAATACTTTTGCAAGACTGCATTTAGATCATGATTATGGATAGCAATGAGGGGTCCATGAACCACAACGTCACAGAGATTGCAAACCAGCCTTCTAGGTCTTTCAACAGAAAAGCTTATCTTCTTTCAAAACCCCTCAGATACATAAAATATTTCAAAACGCTAGGCTTTTCTGTCTACACCCGCTGAATGGAGAAATGAATTTGGTGAGCTCAGAGAATACTGGAGGAGAGTATGTTTCTGCCAAACCACTGAGCTGGCAAAGATTTTGCTGAGGCCTTCAGCAACTTGCAGCTGGCCAACAGCCTGTTATTTATCTAATTTACTCATAACAATGTTATGTTATTTTCCTTCTTCAGGCATCAAGCTGAACGATATAGTAATGTACTTGGGCTGTAGCCCCATGAAAGAGAGCAAAGATTTGATTTGCTCATCCTACATCTTCCCCAAAACTCTTGACAACCATTTTCCACTTGCCTTAAAAGCAAATGGTTCCGGTAGATATAAATACTAGGTTAGCTGGTTTATTGTATGCCTGTAGGTTCCTTCACAGGTCATACAGGACTTTGTGTCCTTGGGATTTCCACTGTGATCTGACAAGTAAAAGTGCTTCAGAATTTCTGAATTCTGTGAACTGAGCTTAGCTGGATATTAGCCAGTCAGTCAGAAGAAATTGAAGTCTTGGAAAACACAGGCAAGTATCTCATCCAACTATTCAGAGTGCTTGCTGAAGGCTGGAAGTCTGTGTTCGTTTCTCTTTTCTGTCTGAGAAGAAGGACACTGGAGCCCACATCTGATATCCATAAAAGCATCCTATCTCCTGCTGTCCATAAAAGCACCCTCACAACTTCTACCCTTTGGGTAGGGTGAAGGAGCAGCTCCATCCATCACCTCTGTTGAACTTATTCCACATTGCAATAGAGAAAAAAAAAAAGGAAAAAACCAAACCAGATTCACTCAGCACAGAGACAAGAATGAAAATGAATCACCACTTGAGTGATGAGCATATTCTGCTGGGAGGGAAAGAGTTCGAGGCTCCAGCTCCTCTTCAGAAGATGATGTGTTTTATATATTTGTGTGATGGACACTTCATCTCGCATCCCAAGGCTTACACCACTCCAACACTGAACCAATTACCTGCCAATCAGACTATCAGATTAGTACACACACTTTTTTTGGATGCCACCTCTGGTTTCCATAGAAACTGTTTTAAGCCTCGTCCTCTCTCAATTAGAACTTTTTATAATTTCTCCACCCTTATGAAATCATTTGTGGTTCCCATGGTAATCACTGAAAATTTGTTATCTCTCAAGTATTGCTTCTTAATCAGAGGCTTCACCAATAGCAGTGTCCTGCTGGAGCAGTAAAAGGCATGAGAAGGTTCTAATCCTCTTTTTGAGCGAGGAGCGTGTCCTTTACTCATCCATAAGGCCATGTACCACAAATCCATACTGAGCCTCCTAACTCTGACATCAAGATTTTGGTCACTGTAGATTTCATTATATTCACAGAGCACATTACAGTGTCCCCATTTTATTGATTGCAAAGATGAGGCACAGAGATTTACACTGATTTTGTCCAAGATGGTTCCATAGGTCAAGTTATCTCAACAAAGCTTGTAGGAAAATTCAGGTCTCCTTTGCTGAATTGAGCCCCTGTCCAGTTCCCTTTTCACTGGATCGCAGCACCATGCACTCTCACACAAAACAGGTGCCAATGGTCCAAATGCCCCACGTACACGCATTTCATGTTCAGATGTTTAAAACACAACATAGTCAATGCAAACCAAATTTTTTTCTATATATACACACACTACATTTACAGCACATTTTATACACTTTCCTTCAAGCATAGATAGTAGTTTTTATCACTGTAAATATGCCAATCCATGATAATATGTCCTACTACAGCCCCAGACTTAGAAAGCTTGCTTTGACACTAAATGCAGTGGCGTAGCTGATCTCAGCCCATTCTTTCAAAAATCAGCCCACATTCCTTCTCCTCTATGATAGTACTACTTCTTGTCCTGCTCTGATCCTGTTACCAACGTTCAGAAGCAAGGCTTGTAGATAATATCCTCTGGCCTTTCTGACTCAACTCCAACATTTCAGCAACTGCTATCTTCATCTGTCTGTGATGCTACTGGACACCTTTCCATCAAAACACTACTTGTGTTTGCCTCTTGCAGCTGATTCTGGAGTTCTTCCTGTAATGACTGATACAAAACAAACTAACTAAAAGTTTCAAATTTTGATTTAATGTAAAATACAGATATGTGCATATATCTTCTGGATTTACAAGGCATCACTTGATGTAAAATCCCATTCTCTCCTGTTCTAGTGAAGCCAGGACTTCATCCAGGGTTTTCAAGTTGAGAGGGGACTACTGTAACCAGCTGTCATGATTTTCAGCTAGGAACTACTGCATTCAGTTCCTCCTTCCTCTTTGAAACAAGCCATGTCTTTTGGAAAGATAACTACTCTTGATTTAAAAAATTAATGGGAAAGAAACACCTTTTTTCCTCTACAGAACTGGCCCTAGTAGTTATTTACTAGAGGTAAGCTTTTTGCTTTCAGTAAAATGTGCTACATGACACACACGGATCCTATAGAAATCACTATCTTGTGTACCCCTCTGTGCTCAATTCTCTTTTGCTCCTGCTCCCTCAGCACAATATATCATCCCACCAAGACACCCCAGACAGATCTATTTTTTAGGAAGAATCTTACTGTGTCTTTCAAATGTGGAATTTCTTTCTCAGAGTGACATTAATCCAGGGTCTGGGCTGGTGGGCTATGATCCTGGATGTCATTATATGAATATCATTATGTATTGGAGATTATATGTGTGTTGGAACATCTCCTCTAAAAAAGGGGAATGCCATCTGCAGCACTGCAGAAAGGGTTCATTGATGGAGAAAATGATAGATAGTTAGCAACAAACTCAGGCAGAATTGCTCCATTTTGTTCATCAGATCAGGTTATCATCTCCCATGCCACAGAAACCTAGGGTTCATAGCCTGTTCATACCCTGTGTCAGGAGTTGCTTTTTATGCTTCACAAGAAGATAATTTTTCAAGCTGGATGCTAGCTGCCCACCAGAAAGCTTCTTCAACACCGTGTTCTCTCTGTGATTGGCTACGGCCAGAGATTTCCCATCAGAGGGAACTGTAATTATCTTAGTCTATATAGCTGGTAGGTTTTAGGAGCTGTTCATTAGTACTAAGCAGGCTATCATTATATTTTAAACCCGTATTTAAAACATTTAAAACAACAGAATCCTAGAGTTATTAAGATACATCAGAATTTAAGAGAAAGTTCTGTAGCCTTGTATTCAAAAAGGGAAGACATCTTGAAGCATTTGACATGTTGGTGTGTCAAAAAGGTTAAATGAATACCTGATAATCATGTCACTGAACACTGGCATCCATTTGATAACCAGCTAAAGATATTTGGAACCTATAGCAGACCAAAGAGCAGCAAAACATTTCATTTATATGTTGAAAAGGCAATGTGATGTCACACTCTTCAAGGACCTTGTGAACAAGGTGTCAGAAGGAAACAAATTGCCACAGAGGCTTGTTAACAGCTTTATTAGGAAAAGACAGTAATCCCAGCTTTGAAAGAAAATAAGAATAATAAATAAAATAACATTATTTCGGTACTGCTCCAGAAAGTCAGTACTTCATCACAAAGAAAAAGTCTTTTTCTACAAAACATCAAAGCAGCAAATGGGTTTCAGCTGAGTCTAGTGTCTCCTCACAAACAACATGTCTCATAAAAAGAGCACATCTCTTAGAAAAAGGAATTAAGTGTCAAAAAAAGTCTCCCAAGCATTTCAAAGGCTCCGAAGGCCAAGCCAGCAGAAATCATGGAATCATAGAATCATTTAGGCCGGAAAAGACCTTTAAGATCATCTAGTCCAACCGTAAACCTAACACTGCCAAATCCATCACTAAACCATGTCCCTAAGTACCATATAGAGAATTTTAATGCATTTATTGGTATCATGCCCCTGGGATACGGGGAAGGGCTCTGTATACATGCTGTGTGTTTGTGTGTGTATAGGTTTTACAGACAGTGATATGAAACCAGAAGTACCTTTGCAATGGTGCTATGGAAAGCTGGCGGTGGATCAAGGGTTTGCCTCCACTTTCCACATCTTAGGTACAGCTCTTGGAAAATCCCTTTTAAAAGGAATCATTTATACAAAGGGAGATGTTTAGTGCCCACTGTAATGCAACGTGCATAGCTTGCTTCCAGCAGCACACCAGTCCTGCTTCCACCCCACCCTGCATTACTTATTTCTACTTCACCCAACCTCTGCGTTGTCCCCTCAGAAGTACTGCCCTGCCTGATGCAATCAGAAAAGAAAAAAGGAACTAAAGATCAGGAAATCAGCCTTTTAATTAACATCTCAAATTCTAATTGAGTGTTAGTTTCTTAAATTGCCTGTGTTTAACAGTGTAAGCATTTTCTGGTCCCCCAGCAACGTTTGGAAATAAGAACTGACAGAGGTGAATGATGCAGTAGAACATACGCCTCATTGACATGAAAAAAGGATATTGCAGCTATTGTTTACCTAGAGGTAAGTTTCTCCAAGGCTGAATTAACAAAATGACAGTGCTCTGATTAGATTACCCTGTTAGTTTTGCACTAAGCTCACTTGTGGATCTCAGGCTTTTTCCATGGAAAGATGTAGCCACCATAATACCTCCCTGGTATGCAGGATCCTTGGCATCTGAGATCCAGGACCCAGCACTCAGTGCCGATTCCCTATAGCACTGTACAGGGAAATTGGGTTCTGCTGCATCTTTTTCTCACCCTTCCTTCACCCAGCACAGGGTAACAGGAGGATTCCTCCAGCTTCTCAGAACAGAAAGTATTGAAGCCCCCCAACCCTCCCTGAAGAAGCAACATAGGTCTCTCCTCAGAAAGATATGAGCAGGGGTTTCTTTCCATTTTAGAGTAATGCTGTACCACTCACAGTTTTCATTTCTATGTTATTTAACGGAGATGCTGGGATGAGTGCCCCCCTCAAAGCAAGAGGTATCTCACCCATGTCTGTAAATCCAAGCTTCAGAAGGAGAGGTCTCCACCCCTTGTGTCAAAAGAAGACAGGAGCACAACCTTCATTGACCCATTGGGCAGAAGCACAAGAGGACTATGGTCTGTTCTGATTTCATGGGGAAAGGGGAGGTCTGGGTTCCTCTCACTGCTTCTGTGCCTGTTATATGTGAAGCGTATGACCAGCCCCTGGGGGAAGATCAGAAATTAGGTCTTCTGCTTCCCAGGTAAGGCAAGGAGTTTAGACTTTTTTCTGGATCCCAGATGGACTTTGGTGCAGATTCCAGCAGCAGAGAACAAGAACAGAGCAGAACTTCAAGAACCTGGAAGACATTGGTGTCAAATATTGATAGAAGATGTGTATGTTTCTAGTGGGAGGTGAACACAGGGTTTTAAGCTTATAATTTCGGACTTTGATGCTTGCTTTTCATGTTTATATTCTTACTGCAAGGGTCAACTCCTACTCTTTTCACTCTCTAATAATATCTTCTGAAGTCTGTGGGTCTGCTGAGAAAGCAGATAACCTTTTATAGAGATCAACATCTGAACTGGGTCACCATGCAGCGGCCATGTAAGAGAGGGAATAGAATTCAAATTACCAGTGTTAAGTCAGCTTGGGCTTCACAAGTCCTATGAATTTCCCTGGTGGAAAACCTGTCTTCACCAGATTCTGCATTGTCTCAGCTGCAGCTGTAGCTAAAATCCCAGAATTGCAAAGCCAGGGGTAAAATTCCAGTTCTGAGAATAAATAAGTGTGTATATACTTCCATATAGCATTAGAGATTCTGCTCAAAATTGCACAAGTGACTTTATTTACATCTGTGTCAGTGAGGTCAGAATCTCATCCAAAACATCCAGCTTTTTGTGTTAGCTAGCAAAAATGTTCACACTCTAACTGAATCCATCTTATAAATCACCTTGACAGTCCTCATAATTCAACACAATAGGGTTCTTTGCAGAAAGAATTGTCTCTCAGCTGATGCAAGAGGATGGACAAGATAACCTAAGAAGGTTTTATGTCTGAAAAATTCAATTCTTGACCCTTTTCTTATTTCTGTGTAACTCCACCCATTCAGGAGCTGTTATATCCTGAGCTTTAAGGAGATTTCTCTCCATCAGCTCCCCAGATATGTTTGCTAGCCAGTTTACTCTGGCATTCTCCTAGTTAACATATGCTCTCTTTATATTCTTTGCTCCAAGACTCATTATTCTACGTTTATCTGCACCGAACTGGATTTGTCATCTTTTTGCTCAATTACTTAAATGATCTAAGACCTCTTGTGTCTAACTGCATTGTTCTTCATTATTTACCTCTCCTCACCATTTACTGTCACCCAGAAATCTTGCTTTCAATACTAGCCAAGTCATGTCTATAAATAACAAAGCATTTAAAGAGCCATGGTATAACACTCATAGTGAAATGCCTTCTCAGTTGAGACATGGAAAATAAACACAGTTTCTGTATGTTTTACACATCTTAGTCTGATGCCTTCCTGTCACTCTCTGCTACCTGCAGCCTTCGGATGTAAAAGGCACATATTGAAGCTGCCAACGCAAATGTTAATTTATGAGCTGACTATCTCAGGGCCATAAATCAAAGGAATATTTTCCACCTAACTGGACTCCCTAGGTTGGAAAATAACCTTATGAGTACATTGATGGCTGTGAGACTTAGTAATTATGCAGATCCTTTCTGCCGACTCGATTGGCAGGGAACAGAGGAGATGTGGTGATTTTCTTCAAGCTACAATTTCCCACCTAGCTGGAGAGGACTCCCTTCTCCTCATTGTTATGGTAGCTTCTGGGATAAAGCCATGCTGGTCAGGTCAAGCCCTTCCTCATTCTCAGGGTAACAGCTCTGTTAAAGGATAAAGGGGTTGTAGGGAAATCAAAGGGACACTGAAGGAATGAAGAAAAGTTTGGATGCATGAGGAAGCCTGAAAACGAGGAAAATAGCAATAGTTATGGAAAAGATCAAATGGCAGGTAGGGGAGCAAAGTCCTCCCTGGCAGCCAGAGAAGAGGATACATTTTAAGGTAACTTATATTCCTTGTGAATGGACAAAAAGAGTTATTTTTCTTTTCAAATGCACTCTTGAGTTCTGGGAGTGGATAGCACACGTGCGCACACAAACACATACGTTTCAAAAGACAGCAAGAGTATAGCCCGTCTTTCTTAGCCAACCTCATTTGTTTTGGATGCCCATTTCATCGAAGGAAGAGAACCAACAACAAGCACACGCATAGACACACACAAACACCAGTCTAACTCATCACAAATTCTGACCACTTCAATCCTTACCCTTAGCCCCCCTCTTCTTTGCTCTGCTCACACTGAGCATCATATTTAAATCAGGTTGCAAGGTCTTCCAGTGTAGAAGCTGTGTCATAACTATTAATTTTCTTTCCCTGAAACACCTCAGCACATTTTTTGGAAGTTTACAAATAAGAAATAAATAATCTTCACCTATACCTGTGAAGCCTGACACCAGGCAACAACTGCAGTAGAGTAGATGTTGGAGACACATCCTTCACTTGTGGTGACCAATAAGTGAGATCTTTCACCATCTGCAGCAATCCATTTCATTCTTGATTCCTCCTCAGTCTTCCAAGTATATGATGCCACCATTGAAGGACACGTCCAAATAAAATGCATCAGTAGATACTTTCCGTTCCTTCCTTGACACCCTGCAGAAACTCATGAAAGCCATGATGATTGCTTACATGGTTGTCAGTAGCAACAATAGAATGACAAACATTATAAAGTTACAAATGAATCTGTTTCGACTGCTGGAAATGCCTAGAACTGGCCAGTGCTACTGAATCATCGAGCCTTCCCACATTTTTTTTAGGGCAAGGTGTGGAAATACTGAAGGGACTGGCAGACCCCAGTATCCCCATGCAGCATCCATTCACAACTGAAGACTGGTTCCCTCCCAACTCTTCTAATGGAAAAAGGAAGCAGGAGCAAAGCCCTACCCCTTTCCTCCCCTCCTCCCTTTGCAGTTAAGGCTGGTAGAACACGCAGCAGAGACATGCTTTATCCCATTAAGGGTTGTAGCGGTAAACAGGCTCTTCAGCAACACCAGGGATAGTCATGTTCTCAAGTGCAGTAGCTAACAAACAGCTGAGAAGTTTCTGGATGAGCAGTTCACAGAGGCTGCAACAGAGGCTACCAGTTTGGTCAAGCTTCCCCCCGTCTGTCACCAGAGATTCCTCCTCCAAGGCTCCTGCTACATTGCAGGTGCTGCTTATTGAGAGCCCAGCTTCTACAGCACTAATACGCAGACAGATGACAACTGAGAGGCTGGGAGAACACATATATCAGGACGCCAGGGAGTTTGCTGGTTGTGTGTCTGCATCCTCAGTCTCTCACAAAATTACAGAACTGCCCGTTCTTTACTGTCATACTTAACTGGTCTTTAGGAGTTATCTATGTGGATTGACTGTCCTTTCCACTTTCATTGGGTCTTGAAGAGGAATGTCCAAGAACAGCTATCTCTTTTGCTGAGGGAGTAGATGTATGTCCGGCTCAAAAGGAACAGCATTTCTCTGCGAGCATTTCTCAGTCCAGCTTTCACAGTGAAAGCAATTTATTCTGGCATCCCTGCAGTTCTTACTTTTCCTGCCTGTTGGAGAAGAGAGGATCATCCCCACGCTTGACTCTTTCTGGAACTCATACAGAGGTCAGAAACTGGGGAAGGAATTAAAGTTAATTTAGCAGGCTTGGGAGAAAGGAGAATATAGAGTCTTGAGACACTGTTGGTGCTTCACCAGTTTCTTCTGGAGTGACATTTTAGCTTCTTGAGCACCAGGTAATGTCCATCATGAAAGCAAACAGGGGAGGGAAGCTCAGTGCATATGCAAAGAGTGACTACCTGCAGGCTTTCCTGCTTTTCATAAGGCATATCCAAGCTAATTTAACAAGCCTGTTTGTTAGACAAAAGCATCAGCAGAATTTGAGTCTAGGAAGTCCAGAGCCATGATATAAACTGATACTTGAATTAGGTTGATGTATTCTGCCACCTGTTAGACATGTATTTTAGCAGTAGACAATCCCACTTCAGTTTATGTGAGTCCAGGTCTTATATTTCCTCCTAGAACTGATTTCCATGATTATTCTCCAAATATTTAAACTCTTTCCCTTTTTTAAAAATTACATGTATTTGTTTGAGAGATACTTTTTCTATAACAGAAATAAGAGTATTTGTTTTAAAATGTCAGTTTATATAACATTGTTCCTTTTGCTCTTAATACTTGCACAATAAAAATTTCCACTGGCACCTCACTGCATCTGGCTAGCTTGATACTTTCATAGCTTTGCAGTTTCTTTCTTTTTTTTCTCATTCCATTAGAGAAGTTGGAATAGGCCTGAAATCCCTAGTAGCTTGAGTTAACTTGGGAAGAAATAATGTCAAAAATTCCACACAGAAATGATGCTAAACAAATGTTCAGGCAAGTAATTTCTCCCTCTAAATATTTGATTGTGACAGATTCCCGGGACATGTTACTGCTCAATCCCTACAGTGCTGGACTAATCAGTTACTTCAGGCAAAAATAAACTCAACTAACTTCACCTGTCCACAACGTAGATGTCTGCACCTGAGATTGTAACTTCCCATGGAGAGCTAGTGGCGTTCCCACGGAGAGCTCGGGCTTCAGGATGTATTTCATAGAATCATAGAATCATAGAAGCGTTAAGGTTGGAAAGGACCTCCAGAGGTAGGGTGAAATGTGTCATTTCCTGAGCTCCATTGACCATACGGATCAGCTCTGCACTATCATTAAAGGAAGAGTGGCTTTCTCAGATGGAGACAGAGATATCTGCATTGTAGATTAACACATTTAGCCAGATGTATTTTAGATAGTTGTACACCCAGTCCTGCCAACAAGGAGGTATAGTGAGGGAGTAGAGCACACTCACAGTGGGTGGCATCTTAGCAAAATGTAGCATGCAGACTCCAATATATCCCTACTGAGTATGCGCAAACAGATATTTCAGCAGCTCATAACTAAAATTAATGGGGATGAATTTTAATAGGATTAGCAGAAGGCACATCCCTGGCACCAAGGGGACGTCATGTCTGCTGTGGAACATCTGGATGCTCAACTTCCCAACAAATCTCAGGATCTGGGTAAAACAAGCAGTTTTTCCATTTCCTTGTTACATCTTAGAGCCAAATCATTTTTGCTGAAATTAAGGCATAGAGCTTTGGGGAAAAAATAATGCTAAAAAAAAAAAACCAAACCAACCAACTAACCAAAAAAAAACCAGAAAGAAGTAGCTCAGAAATAGGCAGACAGAATATTTTAGCCAAAGCAGTTAAAGTTATTCCATGATTATATGAAAGTTTGGCAAAACTTTTGCAAAGAGGGGTCATATAGAAGTGAAAGTGTTACGCAGCCTTACAGGCTGCACTGTCAGCTCTGACTGTGCTTGCTCCTGAATAAAGACCCAGCTAAGATTTAAAGCCTAACATTAAAACTACTTTCATTTGCTCCTTCATTTTGAGAGTGGTTTTTCCATAGACAAGAGGTTAATAATAAGATACTGAAAAGGGTACAGAAGGTGATTGCATAGCTTAGATTAAACCAAGATTCACTGGTACACAATCATTTGCTGCTGTAATTGCTTTCAAGTATATCTATGTTTGATTGCCCAGGTTTTCTTTCACAGCACCTTTAAAATGTTGTTCCACTACCTGTGGTGAAGGTACCTATGAAATGAATGGGACTTGATATTTTAAAATGCCGTGTACTCAGCAAACCACTAACAAGGGAGTTGTAATACTGTTTTATTATGTATTTAATGGAGTAAAGATCATCAGAGGTTATCATGGTTAAGGACCTTTCTTAGCCTGAAAGAACATAGTTTTAAAAAATAAATAAATAGTTTTTACTGTGATAAAGCCAGCTTCTTGAAAGGTTGTGGGAGATTTTACTTACAATTGAACCCACCTAGGGAACCGTTGTCTTTAGTTTTGTTTAGCCCTGAAACAGCTTTTCATTTCAGGATGGGTAGGCAGCCCCAGGCATCTGACCACTGCTGATTGCTGTGGCATTTGCTTTTTCAGTGCCTGCCTAAACTTCCTCCAAGGCTTAACTGTTCCCTGATATTTCTTCATTCACGACTTTCTGAGTTCTTGCTCCTAGTCTGATCAGAGGATCATAGAATCATAGAATCATAGAACCGTTCAGGTTGGAAAAGACCCTTAAGATCATTGAGTCCAACCGTTAACCTAGCACTGCCAAGTCCACCACTAAGCCATGTCCTCAAGCACCACATCTACCCAGCTTTTAAGTACCTCCAGGGATGGGGACTCAACCACTTCCCTGGGCAGCCTGTTCTAATGATTGACTATCCTTGCAGTGAAGAAATTTTTCCTAATATCCAACCTAAACCTCCCCTGGCGCAGCTTGAGGCCGTTTCCTCTCGTCCTATCACTCATTACTAGGGAGAAGAGACCGACCCCCACCTCCCTACAACCTCCTTTCAGGCAGTTGTACAGAGCGATAAGGTCTCCCCTCAGCCTCCTCTTCTCCAGACTAAACAACCCCAGCTCCCTCAGCCGCTCCTCATAAGACTTGTGCTCCAGACCCTTCACCAGCTTCGTTGCCCTTCTCTGGCCACGCTCCAGCACCTCCATGTCCTTCTTGGAGTGAGGGGCCCAAAACCGAACACAGTACTCGAGGTGCGGCCTCACCAGTGCCCAGTACAGGGGCACTATCACCTCCCTGGTCCTGCTGGCCACACTATTCCTGATACAAGCCAGGATGCCATTGGCCCTCTTGGCCACCTGAGCACACTGCTGGCTCATGTTCAGGCGGCTGTCGACGAACACCCCCAGGTCCTTTTCTGCCAGGCAGCTCTCCAGCCACTCCTCCCCCAGCCTGTAGCGTTGCATGGGGTTGTTGTGACCCAAGTGCAGGACTCGGCACTGAGCCTTGTTGAACCTCATACAGTTGGCCCCGTCCCAACGATCCAGCCTGTCCAGGTCCCTCTGCAGGGCCTTCCTACCCTCCAGCAGATCGACACTTCCACCCAACTTGGTGTCATCTGCAAACTTACTGAGGGTGCGCTCGATCCCCTCATCCAGATCATCAATGAAGATATTGAACAGGACCGGCCCCAACACTGAGCCCTGGGGAACACCACTCGTGACCAGCTGCCAACTGGATTTGACTCCATTTACCACCACTCTCTGGGCTCAGCCGTCCAGCCAGTTTTTAACCCAGCGCAGAGTGCACTTATCCAAGCCATGAGCAGCCAGCTTCTCCAGGAGAATGCTGTGGGAGACAGTGCCTTACTAAAGTCCAAGTAGACAATATCCACAGCCTTCCCCTCATCCACTAAGCGGGTCACCTTGTCATAGAAGGAGACCAGGTTAGTGAAGCAGGACCTGCCTTTCATAAACCCATGCTGGCTGAGCCTGATTCCCCTGGTTGTCCCGCACGTGTCGCATGATGGCACTCGAGATGATCTGTTTCATGACCTTCCCCGGCACTGAGGTCAGGCTGACAGGCCTGTAGTTCCCTGGATCCTCCTTCCGACCCTTCTTGTAGAGGGGCATCACATTTGCTAAGTTGCAGTCAGCTGGGACCTCCCCGGTTGACCAGGAATGCTGATAAACGATGGAGAGTGGCTTGGCCAGCTCCTCTGCCAGCTCCCTCAGTATCCTCGGGTGGATCCTGTCTGGCCCCATGGACTTGTGAGCATCCAGGTGGGGGAGCAGGTCAGTGACTGCCACCTCTTCAACAACTGGGGCTTCATTCTGCATCCTATCTCCATCTCCCAGCTCAGGGGCCTGAAAACCCCGGGGATGGCCAGTCTGACTATTAAAGACTGAGGCAAAGAAGGCATTAAGTACCTCAGCCTTCTCCTCATCCTTCGTGGCAAAGTTTCCCTCCACATCCAACAAAGGATGGAGATTCTCCCTGGCCCTCCTTTTGTTGCTGATATATTTGTAAAAACATTTTTTTATTATCTTTAATGGCAGTGGCCAGTTTAAGTTCTAGCTGGGCCTTCGCCTTTCTAATCTGCTAGGATCTTCTTCTAGGATGTGACCATATACATTACGTACTCATCAGCTGGTGTCAGTAGGACTGATCTTGTATATAGGCCTTTGACGCATGTGTAGGGGGCTGTGAGGGGGACATATAGAAAAGGTATCCGAAGATATGGGTGAAGAGCATAACAAACTTTCCCTGTCAGAGAGAAAGAAGAGTCATCTCCGTTTCTTTGAATCAATGCTTCATTAACCATGAATCTCATCACCTTCATGTCTTCAGTTTAGCCCTCATTCACCATCTCACTAACCTTGATTTTGAAAATGCTGGTAAGCTCTCTCTCCAAGACAAGCATTCCTGCCTTGTGTCCTATACACATCTATTTGCTACAGGCCTTGCTGGTATCAAAATACATAGGACTACAGGGATCCTGAGCCCTCTGTGCTGCCCTGTGTGGCATTTAGTTGCACAGATTCATCCCTCTTCATTGCACAGAGCTCACGAAAGCAGATGTGTCTGATTTACTTGGGTTTCCTCCAGAGTTGCATGTCTTTATATGGGATATTGTTCTTTTATTGGCATCAGTCAGGTGGTTGCTGTCAGAAACGGTCAAGGACCTTGAGACAGTCTTCATTACTAACTGAGTCTGGGATGTTGTTACCTGTCTCATAATGTTGTACCTAGTGATGTTTTCCACAGTAATTAGTGAATATAACTTTTTTTTTTTAAAGGTTAATATTTTCAGAACTGAGAGATGCAAAGCTTGGTATCTATTTATCAACATTCAGTCTGTACCTGAAAGCAAGTGGACAGAGGTGTAGAAGGACATATATACAGATCTGACAGATGCACACCATTACGTTGACCACTACCAGGTTGAGTTGAGCTATGAGTTCAGCGTACTGTGGAGAAATGCCAAGAGGATCTGCAGCATGCAACCAAATGGTTTATTTTCAATTTAGAAAAAAAAAAGTAATTATGGGGCTCTGCAAGATCCGGGTGAAGTCTTGCCTTTTTAAAAAGCTCTGTGATCTGGAAACCTATGGAGCGAGCAAAGGGTTAAATGAATGGGTGACAGCAAGAAAAATGCAGCCTGAATAGATAAAAGGTAACACATGATGGAGGTGAATCTCCACATTAAAAAGTTTAGCCCAAAATATGTCTCTGACTGTGTCAAAGAACTTCACAGAGTCAGAATTATTTTTCCCCTTTAACATTTTTCTTTTAGCTAAAATTATACTGCTACTGTATTATTATTTTATCACAATTGCGTTTTTTCTCTTTCCCCCTCTCTCTCTCTCTCGCACACACACACACAAAATCAATAGAAAGAAATATTGAAAATGCCCTATTTTCCCTCTTTTATTACAAAAAGACTTTTGCAGCAGCCAGAGGTTGTGGGTTTTACGATTAAGTGGCATTACTAACTGGACCTAAACAGACAGGAACATGAAACACAAAAAAAGGTTGAAAATTATAACTACATTTAGGGCTGTCTGAGCCTTGATTTTTCAATTCCGAACCCTTTTTTGAGTCTCTCGTGGCCAGTGAAACAAGTTAATGGGACTAGAAAATGGAAAGCCCTTTTTCTGTTTTGTCTTTTAATAATTTAAGGGCACCTCCAGCAACCAAAACAAATATATTTATCATCACACACAAAGCCTTTAGGCGTGAACTCTAAAAAGGCACATTAGTGTCAATGCATCTGGTACACTGTCACTTTCCAGTTTAGCTTAACTCTTGCTTCTCCTTTTTTCATAACACTTATGTCTGAGGAGATGCTGTCTGATGCTGCTTTTTTTGAGAAAAAAAAAAACATATATAAAGGATATACACTGATGCAGAAATCTCTTGGTAACATTCAATAGTCTGGCTATGCAGAAGATCAGGTTCAACAATTCTAATGGATGCACTTGATCTAAGACCTCTGAAATAACAGTACCCTTTCACTCCTCAGAAGTCTGTTTGCATGTGGGCAGGATGGTTTTATTCACTATAAAGAAAAAATTATACAGATGCACAACACAATATCCCCTTGAAGGAATTTTCTCAGATTAAGTGAAAGTAATACGTGAAGGATTAGAGCAGCAGCCGTGTTGTAGACAACAGGACTGCAAGCTTTAAGCTGAAAGGAGTGAAAAGATATAGCAATGCATGAGTATCTTTGTGTTTGATATCTCTTCAGAAGTCGTATTTCATGGTGGAATTATATTATGGGGATCGGCTTGGGGCAATGTTCCTTTTGCATCATTACATCCAACAGCCCACTCTAGTTCATGAAGCAAGTCAAGTGAGCAGTAAACTGGAAAAATTACTGCTCTGCATGTTAGTGAAGAGTCTTGGAAAGGTGGATTGCTGAGGATTCGTAAACCCATTTTTACAGATGGGAAAATAAAGGCAGAGCATCTGGGACAAGGTCATGGAGTAAGTCATTGCTCAAGGCACACTGAGATGTCAGCGCTTTTGGCTCCCAAAGCCGTGCTTTGACTACTGAACCAAACCCTCCCTTTCAGCAAGAAGTAAAATGTTAATGTCTGAAGAATGGGGTGAGTTTGTCTTGGCACATCAGCAACACAGCAGGTTAATCAGGGTAAAATCAGCACAAGTTGCACTCCCAGAAGCCAAGAGCTGCTGAACTGCAATTGCAGTCTTATGACAATCTGCAAGGGTCAGACAGTCCAACTGCCTTGGAGCATCAGGGAGACCTCGGCTAGCCTGCCCCAAACTGGGTACCCCACGGGGGAACACCATTTCAGCATCCACAAGGAGTCACTCTCCAAAACACAGGCTGATCTGCAGGGCAAAAAAATTACACCAAGTACACGCTTGTTGTCATCCAATAGATATTTGTGAGCAAACTCAGCACAGTGCAGTCCCAGAGCCAGAACGTGCCTAGGAGGACGGATTTTGCTGTCTTTAGCCCTAGTTTCAGTAGCCGGTTCCCTTGGCTTCAGTGGCATCAGCCATTATTTACTTTACTGTGAAAGCAGAAGCAACACAGAGAAGGTTTTCAGTTTCCCACTGGGGCTCTTTCTTGGACACCGTCTTGCAGCCAGGCAGAATTATCAATCTCTTCTCCTGAAAGCTCTCTTCTCTGGGCTGGAAATCCTGAGATGCTGAAGGTCAGGAGGTTTAAGGTACATTGGCAGAACTCTGTATCTCCAGCTTGCATTATTCTGGGTGCTGGCCAATGCTATCAGTCTCTTGCCAAAAAGGAATAGCTATTATGGCATTGATTTTCTGCCACAAAAAAAACAGGGAGAGTGACTTCTAGTTAAATGCAACAGTAGAAAGTGCTCCAGCCTTTTACTGCAAAAAGGGCTGTGTCTTGATCTGTGATGGCTGAGACTGGCACTAAAACCGTTTCAACACCAGTTCTGCATACAGGAGTTAGAAAGAACCAGCAGAAACAACCAGTATGCGATGAGCAGATTTTAGAAATTGTTATGGATTGATCCCAAATACCAGGGGCTCCCAGTGACAGCAAAAATGGTTAGAAAGCTAATAAATTGGGTTGGAATGCTAACACTCAACAGTGGGTTCAGATCTGTAGACTGTATCCATCATAGATGGATAGGGCTGCACCACAGCAGTGGTTTTTTTTCAGTGTCTCTCTCTGTTGAAAATTATTTTATTTGCTTATTAACAAAAATAAGTCCAGTCCAGGCTGCACCAAACACTTCACCTTTAAACAAACAAACAAACAAACAAACAAAACCAATAGTGACAGTAAACATCAAACAGTCACTAAGTAATTCCTAAGCTTTGTTGACTATCCAGGTCACTTGGCCTCTAAGAATATATTTTCTTACTGGATTTCTAGTACTCCCACTCTGTTTTGGGTAAGAATGTATATAATCCAAGGTTTTGTTTTTTGTTTTGGCATGTCTTTTTTTCCAGAGCTTGGCCAGAGCACAGAGGAAGGAAAAGTAAGAAAGAGATGGAGAGAGAGAAAGAGAGACTTGTCAGTACAACAGAGGAGATCGCTAACCTCTTCTGAACCTTAAATAATCATCTACTTCAATTCAGTTTGAACCATTGAGGACGTGAAGGGTCATGTTTTATTCTTATTTCCACAGATTCAAAGAAGTCAGAGATAGCTTAAGCTCACATTCTCCAAGCTGAAAATGAACCTGAATTCATTGTATCTGCAAGCAGCTTAATCCATTGAAAAAAAAAAAAAAAAAAGAGATAATTCATTTCAAAATTCACAGTGATTTCTGCTGCTTGCGGTTTGTGAATAATGTTGGACGTGTGCCACAGAACAGAGAAAACATGAACACAAACAGAACTTAAATTCCCATCAGCCCCAGTTTAGGAGGGTGCTTCTGGGTGGCAGCGGAGGGGGGTTTAGCCTCTGTGGCCCAGCCAGTCCACACCAGCAGCTGTCAAGGTACCATCTACTGTGATTTTTTTAGTTTTAGTAGTATGCCCGTTTTCCCTCAAAGACTGATATTAGTTAAATATTTGTTGCCGATCCTGCTGCTGCAGGAGGTTTCCAGCATCACTGACTGGAGCCAGCTGGGGACCAGTGACCAGGTCTCCATGCATTAAATCCTATCTACATGGACCAAGGTGCAGGTGCTGAGTGCCTCCTAACAGAGCAATTACAGCATGCTGGCAAATGTCAGCATCACCCCAGCCTTCCCCCAGTACATGCACTTCTTCCTCAAGCCATCAGAGCGGACACACACCGGATCCAAATGATTTATAACAATAATACAAGTCGAAGACTTGGTAAAGTTTTCCAAGAGCAAATGCTGTCTAATACAGCATCTCTGTAGGGTCACTTTGTCCAGCGCAAAAGGACTCGTGCCGAGTCCTGCACTTGGGTGACAACAACCCCATGCAACGCTACAGGCTGGGGGAGGAGTGGCTGGAGAGCTGCCTGGCAGAAAAGGACCTGGGGGTGTTGGTTGACAGCCACCTGAACAGGAGCCAGCAGTGTGCTCAGGTGGCCAAGAGGGCCAATGGCATCCTGGCTTGTATCAGGAATAGTGTGGCCAGCAGGACCAGGGAGGTGATGGTGCCCCTGTACTGGGCACTGGTGAGGCCACACCTCGAGTACTGTGTTCGGTTTTTGGCCCCTCACTCCAAGAAGGACGTCGAGGTGCTGGAGTGTGTCCAAAGAAGGGCAACGAAGCTGGTGAAGGGTCTGGAGCACAAGTCTTATGAGGAGCGGCTGAGGGAGCTGGGGTTGTTTAGTTTGGAGAAGAGGAGGCTGAGGGGAGACCTCATTGCCCTCTGCAACTCCCTGAAAGGAGGTTGTAGGGAGGTGGGGGTCGGTCTCTTCTCCCTAGTAATGAGTGATAGGATGAGAGGAAATGGCCTCAAGCTGAGCCAGGGGAGGTTTAGGTTGGATATTAGGAAAAACTTCTTCACTGAAAGGGTAGTCAGGCATTGGCACAGGCTGCCCAGGGAAGTGGTTGATTCTCCATCCCTGGAGGTATTTAAAAGACGGGTAGATGTGGTGCTTGAGGACATGGCTTAGTGGTGGACTTGGCAGTGATAGGTTGACGGTTAGACTCAGTGATCTTAAGGGTCTTTTCCAACCTTGACAATTCTATGATTCTATGAAATGAAGTAACCCTGTCTTAATTGCTATCATTGGGCTTAAATTGGTCTACCCAGATACTCAAGACAAGCCGTGTTTCCCAGTTCCTTTTCTCTTCCAAATGAAATTCAGTTTTGATTCTGCTTGCTGCAATGCACAGTATTTTCATATAGATACTGTTCCCACAGTCTCCCTGGTGGTACCAGCAGCTCTTGCACTGGAAGATGAATTCAGGTGGAGGTTAACCTTTGTGAACAACTATCTGCAACTAAAGATACACCTTCAAACCTTTTCATGCATCTAATCTCAAATGTATTCATCCTTTCCAGAGAGCCTGATAGAGGATGGGAGGAGTCAGTACCCCCAAACCCAGCATCCCCACACACTCGGGCTCTCGGTCCCATGAATGTGTCAGTGTTGGTGGGTGAGATGCAGAGCCGGTAACTCCCCTCTGCGAGACAGAAATGGGGTGAGGCCAAGATCACCACCCAGCTCTGCGTGGAGGTCTCACACCTCCTTTATCAGCAGGGGATGTGTTTCTCAGCCCCAGCTACACAGGTTGACTCCTGAGCTCAGCCTGTGCCTATGACTCATGCTCTTAGCTCTAGAGGCTTTTAATTCAATCCCAGGTGTGCTAACCACTGGCCATCATCACCAATACATGCGAAACAGCTATATTAATCTAGTTACAACATACGAAGTTAAAACAGAGTCATTTCTCAGTAATGAATCACAGTCGTGGAGATTTGAATATGGGGTTTGGAAAGGAAATTAAAGTCAGATTTCCTGTATGGCTCATTCTCCAGCCCAGTGTAGACTCAGACAGGAGGGAAATTTCTTTTTGTTCATTAATAACAGGGGCAGATCAAGCACCCCTTCCTGTCGACCGTTGAACGGCGGTGACCACACGATGCCGTTCAAGATTGGTGTTGGAAGCTCCCCAGCTGCTGTTCTGCAGTGCTTATGGCACTGGTGTGTCTTTTGTCACACACATAAAGCATGTGCTACTGACTTCAGAAGCATTTGGGCACAAATCTAAGGACTGTGGTGAACTAAAGGCTCATTACAAAACCTGCAACTCTGAGAAGGAAGTTGGCATCCTAAATTAAACATCATGGGTCCGGCCTGGACGTCACAGAGGGCTCTTCGGGAGCCCTGGTGCAGGAGGAATAAGGACATACCCCAGCAGCTAGTTACCTTTATAAGAACATAACAATTTATTGCTTTTTCTAGACCTCTGAATAATGAGCAACACAGTAATCTTATTAAAAAGGACTTCAAGGGCATGACCAGCTGCCTTCAGTGTCAAGCATGACAGCCCTTGGAAGTGCTTAGTCACACTTTAACTCCTGTTATTATTTTCCAAGCCTGTATTTAAGTCAGACAGAAACATGGCTTTTCATCACCCGGTGCTATATGCCAGCATGTTTAACCGTAACCATCCCACAACAGCAGAAGGACGGGTATTGCATCTTCTTTCACCAACGCAAAAGACACAGGCTGACAAAATTGTCTCAACATTTAACATTATAGTTGCCTTCAAAACATCTATTCCCAGGGCCAGCTTTTGCCCTGATGTCCCTCTGATACGTTAGGTGGAGAACTATCCTGAAAAGATTGCCTTTACTAACTACCACAAGACGCTGGAGCTGCAGGGACCAATAAAGCAGGGAGATCTCTGGGGACTAAACACAGGGTGAAGGCACAAAAGGAAGAGGAGAGAGAAACTCTTGAACATGCCGCTGAAGGGTGACAATTCGTTTTCTAGATAGTGTCACTCGGTCCTAGACAAGCACTATTCTTTTGATCTTACAAGGCTGAAGATGTAGGAACGAAGCCAACAGACCTAGGAAATTACAGCCCTAGAAAGAGGGAAGAAGATTTTAGGTTAACACACCCAAAATGGAGGGGTAGGTATGAGAAGGGCTCTTATTATATTCCTAAGTAACAGGCAAAACTTTGGTGTCACCATATGTTTAGAGTCTGTACTGGGTAAATCCCCTCACTCTGAAGAGTTTCATTGCTCTAGCAACTAAAGGGAGGAAGAAGGAAAAAAAGAGAAAGGGGAATGGAGGGAAGAGGGGAAAAGAGACAGCCTAATTAATATGAAAGTCCAGAAAATCAGAAAAGGGGAAAAGTAAACTGAAAGAACCACTGGAGTTTTTTGGGGAAAATATATATGTATATAAAAATACAGCAGCAAGTTCTCAAAAATATCAAAAATAATAGCTTTCAAATTAGTGTTTTCACAGCTGCAGGCTACAGAGTTTATTGCTTGCAGTATGAAACCTAATGATGTGATGAAAAAAAAAAAAAAATCTGAAATCTCTTCCACCCAGCCCTAGACAGACTGACAGCCCTAGAGATCAATGTCCATTATTAACTTGCTGACTTCATGCACAGCAAGGCAGAGCATGAACTTCTCTGGTTCTCTTCAAATTTGGCTTAATTGGATCACCTACAGGATGAGAGGATAATTTAGCATGCAGGTCCAGCCACATCTTCATTGCACCCCTGAGCCTAGAACAAAGGCTCTGGTTGGGAGGATGTGGACATCTAAGCAGTGAGATGCCCTGAGCCTATCCGTCCATGTCTTGAAACCCTCTGATCACACAGGAGAGGGCAACCGATCCAGTCACTATTGATCTGAACTGTATCCGAGATTGTGGCTTAAAAGTGAAATGCCCATGTCAGACTCTTTTCGAAAGAATCCTAATGAGACATCAAAGGGAAAGGACCACGTGGGCCACACGTCTGCCTCCAAACCATTCTCCTTAGGGATTTAATCTAACCCTAGTGAAGGCAATGGGAGTTTTCCATAGTTTCAATTGGCGCAGTATCAAATCTCTGTGGTGAGAGATGGGGTGGGTTCACAGACCACAGGTGATGCATTTCTCCCTCTGACCATCACTCAGAAACCTTGTCCTTACACAGGCACATCCTCCACCAAAGTCTCCAAAACTGAAGTTTCCTTCTAGAAAATTAATAAAAGGCCTTGATTTTCTTAACAAATTGGGCTTTAGAAAGAATTTAAACCATCATATGAAATTTCACAGATATGAGTTTGCTAAAGTAACTAGAAGAGCTATGAAGAGTTTAAGCCATCATTTAGAGGGGATGAGACTATTGATGGTTTACAAACTTGTTTCTCTAAGGAGGAAAGAAGCAGCTCTGTCACCCAGGCAGTGAGAGAGCCAGGGGCACTTTTATCCTTCAGCGGCAACACCCCTCCCCCTGTAGTTTTTGTCTCCAGCTGCCCAAACAGACTTGCCAGCAGAAGCCTCCTGCAACCCCCAGCGTTGCCTGGGTGGCCCCTGTGCATCAGTCGGTCCCTGCAGACCCTCTGGTCCCATCTCCGGCAGCGACTTGTTTGAACCTATTGAGCACGCCGTCAGAGTAATGAGGCAGGAGTTGTCTGTACTGCCGCTGACTCCGCTATCTCACACACTATCAGGAGTGAAAAAATGGTTGCTGGGTTTTTTAATGGTCTGGCAGAAGCCTTGTCGATAACAATTCTTTACTTGGGTTTGCTGGAAATTACAGCCATCTCCTCTGTTCAACTCCATTTCTCAGCCTCTTGCAATTCTGGGGGAAATAGTTTTGAAACAGCTTCTCTGGCTTTAGGAAAAAAGAATAGTGGGAAAAAAAGCAAATTTGTCAGTGTTGAACATGCCTTTCTCCCTCTTTAGCAGCAATAAATGAGACTCTCTGGTTTCTTATCTCTCACTCTCCTGCATTAATATTTAGGAGTGGGTACTAGCAAGACCATTTCTGGTTCTCAGTTACGGCTTTGGATTTATTCTACTGATCCCAGCACGCTTCTGGATCCTTGACAGCAACTAACTTACACACATCTCTGACACGGGGTAATCCCCAAGAGGCAAGCAGCTGAAATCCTGCTTCTGTCGTGTTTCCACTAAGCCGAAGTCAGCGCGGCATCGGCACGTCCCGTTCCCTGTGGTACCTTCCCAGGTCCCGCGCTGGGCCACGCGATGCTCCAGAAGCCTCTTGATTTCACACAAGATGCAATAATTGCCTAAAATCCCCTGCTGTAGCTGAGCCTGTGCTGGGCTCATTCCCTGCTGCAAGAGTTTTCTGTGTCACTGTTAGCAACTTTTTTTCCTTTTTTTCATGCTGCTCTTAAAACAAAAAACAAAAAACAACAGAGACCATGGCTATGAACTGCTGGTTTGTTTAGTGCAAAACTAGTCTCAGCTGAAGCCCATATGAAGTCTTTCAGGTGCTGGAGACTCAGCTGGTTTGAATCTGCGCTCTTCCTTTGACTTAAGTGGACCCATGCCTTATTACACCAAGTGCAGCTCTGCTTTGGGGTATTTAACACATTTCTCCTCTAGATGTTGTGCTGGCCATCTCCCGAGAGAAGATTTTTCTTGCAAGATTTTCTTACTTTGTGCTTCAGGGGAGAAATAATCTCTGCCCTCTTATTTTAATGACATCCAAAACTGTTGTAGGCACCTCCCACCACAAATGGAAAGAGCTGGACTCTCTCTCATGCACCTTAAAAGCTTCGGACAGGCAGTAAAGAAAACTGTCAGGCACTGCTGTTACCACAAGCAGTGCATCAGTGTGGTGGCCCGGTCATTTGGAGAAGGCAGGGATCTCAGGGGTAGGGGTGGCCGAACTCAAACATGGCACCTGTGTTGTGGGTTTAAGTGGTGTGGAGAGCAGTGCTGCTTTAGACCTGGCAGAGAGAAGACAAAAAGTCCTGCATCATCCATCTCAGTCAACAGCGCAGCATGAGATATTCTTCTGTTCAAGAAGCAGCAATGAACCAGGAGGAGCAGTCTGAGAGTGGAGTGCCTACAAAACGCCCACCTAGAAATGTTAATGCCATCCATAGGATCCAGGGGAGTCACTGACTGGATGTAATGTGAGAAGAGGATGAATTTCTGTATGGCTCCAGTGAAAAATGGAAAATGGAGAAGGACAAAATGTGTGCTGGTGGGATGGCCAGGAAAGGCAGGGGAGGACTGGGAGAGCAGTGTCTTGGGGAAGGCCTGGAGGCAAGGAGTATGGGACACATAAAAAAGGCTACTTGGAGAGAGGCATTGCATTGCAAAGGTCCTTAGCTGATGTCGTGTGCGTGCCATAGTGGAGAGAAGCACTCGAAAGGTGGCAAGTGGTGGAAGGTATGAATGGGGCCCCAGAAGACGGGGGGGAAACCCCATCCCTAGAAACATTCAAGGTCAGGTTGGACAGGGCTCTGAGAAACCTGGTCTAGCTGAAGATGTCCCTGCTCATTGCAGGGGGGGTGTTGGACTAGATGACCCTTAGAAGTCCCTTCCAACCCAAACAATTCCATGATTCTAAAAGGGCAAGGGAGTGGTGATGGGGAAGGGATTTGGCACGGAAAGCACAGAGACACCTGTTCAGCGAGAAAATCTCAGCCAATGCTTAGGAAGCAAGGAGGAACCACCTCCAGGAGAAACAGTCTAGAAAACAACAGAATAACTGCCTCCAAATCAAATAGCTTTCAGAGAGACTGTGAATGACAGGCCTCAACAAAAGGTTGATTTTTGTATGAATAAGTTCACCTCGTTTTAAGCTCCCAGGCTAAAACTCCAGCTACTTTCAAGGCCTGTCAAACCCTCTCTCCTGTCCTCCAGCTAGCAGGCTGAACACGATGTGTTTGAATGTCATCTCAGCCCACGCAAAGCCAAAAAGTGCCAAAGACCATTTACTGTCTGTGGACCTCTGAACATTAACCGTCTTTCAAGTTTGACACAGTCAGTCTCTCTAATTTTAAAACTAGTTGCCACACAGCAGAGAAAAGTTGGAACTCTTTGCCTCAGCTTGTATTCTGTGTTTCTTCCTGAGCTGCTTCCTCAGACAGGGACAGACACCTCATGGGTGAAGTGTCCCATCCACTTCCAGGCATTATGTCCTGGAACCCAGTTCTTTTCTTAACAGGATTAAACTCAGACCATTATTAGGCAAACTGAATCCAACATGCACATGTTGCCAGACAAATTGAATTTGCTTTCACTCAGCTAATTAGGATAAGCTTCCATTCTCACATCAACTGGTTTGCATTCACATGCAGGCATGGTCTCCTCTTCTGCTTCCTGCCATTGCCAGCACAAGGCCAGCAGATTTTCAGACATACATACACCTTGTGGCTTTTCTGTGGCCGATTCAGACCCACCTCCTCGTTCTCACAAGACTCTTTCTAGACTTTAATATCTAACACCTGCTGGAGAGGCCATCTCAGTTATCTTTGTCACATCCCAGCCTTTGAACAACAAAAAAAAAAAAACCCAAACCACAAAACAAAAAAAGCAAGAAAAAAGAAAGACAGAAAGCTGCTGAAGAAGACATCATCTTTCTTTTATCACCTTGTCCCAAACAAGCAGATAGCTTCAACCCTCCTGTAGGCCAGCACATATTAGCTCAGGAAATCAGAAACAAGCAGTGGGCTAGAGAGCGTCCATACCAGGACTTGGCGGTGCTGTGGTTGCTAGCTAATCAAAAGAGAAAGCTTTTCCTTGCTCTTGTACCCCATCTCAGTAGCAGGGATAGTCACACATACTTGTCTTTCAATGTGCTTCATTATATGCTCATGCAAAGAGCCACATAAACATTATTATTTTATTATTATTATCCAGAGGTTCCTGCTTGCTGGGTCCCAAGGCAGGCACAAAGACTGATTGTTCAATGAGGGGGGCTCAGCTCAGAATGAACACCTTTCTTTTTCAAATTTTAAACATCATATCAAATCTTCACCTTTTTCTCCTCCTTCTCCCCTACATGTTCTGTGGACCTGAAATTCAATGTAATTTCTTTTAACTGCACAAAGGTCTGCAGAATAAGGCCATATTCTCTCATCTACCCTCATCAACTTAGCCCACTTCTTTTAAGATAGATGCAAACACACAGGAGCCTAAAGCACTGCAAAAGCTGAATCTTAATCAGAGATATTTGGTTATACCAAGGTCCCAAGAACATCCTTACCTAGCGGCAACTTTTGTCTTTCAACTCCTCTTCCATGTGTTTTCCTTTGAATCTGTTAAGTCCATGCAGCTTCTTAATCAAATCACCAAAAATGTGTTGAACAAAATAATCAGCTTGTGATTACATTTTAAGGGATAAATAGCACATGCCCAGCATTAATCACTCAGTACACCCCGGGTGGGTGGCTGATTCCCAAGGACTTTCAATAAAATGTAGAAAGTGCTATATTTTTCCTTGAATGCAGTAGCCTTCAACCCAATCAAATGGAATTTTTTTCTTACGTCTAATTTGTTAACACTGCAGATCTCAGAATAGAATTGACAATGCTACTAATAACAACATTTTAAAGTTATTATCCTCACCAAAGTCCTATAGGATTTTATTAGAGCTAATGCAATTTCCCCAGACTCTAATGATTGATAAAAACACACTTTTCAAATCATCTTACAGGCCTATCATTGCCATTGCTATACTTATTGGTTTCCTTAAATACCAAAATATATCAAGGAGGAGAAAGACATTGTTTTAGCAGTTACATTTTCCGTAAAACTTTGTATGAACTGTGCTCTCCCATGCGTCTAGGATCGATGGATTTAAAACTGGGGAGACAAAAGCAGGAAAGGTCAGGGGGTGCGTTATTGCAGACTAGTTGGTGATCAATCCTGGATGAAGACATGACTTTTTAGTTCACATACTACAGAAAATCCCAGCCCCCATTGCACTTTGTGGTGTTATGCTCACCGCTTATCCCATTATGCAATGTAGTTTTAAGAAGTGCACCCTACAGATTGTAACTGCTTTACTAATATTCTCATCAAGCCAAAGTGTTCAGTTGTTGCAGCGCAGTGGGTGGAGGGGGGATATAGTCTTTAAAAATAGATCCTCAAGTCTTTTCTTAGATCGCAAAAAATTTCTTAAAAAAAAAAAAAAAAGAAATCCAAGCTACCACACACTCCTCCGTTCGTCTGAAAGTGATTTGTTGGCAAGAATAGAAATTTGTTTCCAAGGTACAGTGAAAGAGCATAGAGACGGCCTGAGGTATGGGATAAATATGCCATATTTCTCAGTTACACGAGGTGCTGTAGCTAAGGGGAGATGCAGAGGGGGTACCAGGACAAAGCCGCTTGCCAAAAATGCCCGAGAGCATTTGTATGTAGTGCCTTGTGTTCAAAAGCGGAGTACAGGTGTGATTCACCCTGCTGAGCCATGTGTGCCAGCCACCCTGCAGCTTATGAGCAAGACACCGCAAGGCTAAGAAATCCTTTACGGCTTGCTCAGACAAAACCCCTGTGCCAGCTGCCCCTTGCATGGGGACAAGCTTCCGCCAGCTTTCATGGAGGAACCCAGTAATGCTTTCATTGCTCGTAATCCTTCAATGGACCCAAAAGCTGCAGGAGTTTCTGACAGCGCTGGTGCTTTTGCTGCAAAAGTCAGTATTTAGAGAGCTGCAGTCCTGCAAGATCCTTTCACAGGCCATCGTCCCTCACTGCCTGCAGAAATGCAGCCAAAGCTGCCAAATTACCAAGGGACAGCCTTCGGCAGGGAGGGCTGCCACGCGAACCTGGGACTAGGGGAGGGACAGTGAAAAGTTGGGTGTAGGTGAATGAAACTCAGAGCCTTGGAGTGGTCGTGCCCTACAGAGCCCCTTGCAAGAGAAGGCGGGTTTAATTCCACTTTGCAGAGACCAAACCTGATGGCTCTGAGGCTCCTGCTGAGCCTGGGGCAGCTCATTAGAGGTTATGAGAGAATGGTTTGGATGAGCAGCCATTTCCCATACTGGGATGCTTTGTGGGGGTCACAGCCCATGGTGGGATGGGTTTCACGAAGACAGGAGCCGTCTTGGAGCTTTTCCATTGAGATGCCTCTTCTGCTCAACCTGCAGACCAGAGGCCCTCAGACAGATGAAAACCCACTCTTCAGGTGCCGGGGTCAGGCTCGCCTGGCCTCCCTATTGCAGCTTGCTCTTTGCCATTTCTCCATACAAGGTCCTCTTCTTTGCTCTTGTGGGCCCAGGGGGTCCTGGTACCCAACTGCAAAGGGGACATCATCACTCCAGATGGCAGGTGGAGCTAAACCAGATTGTGAATGAGCCAAAAAGGAGAGGTGAGAAAACGACACAAGTGCTGGAGAGGAGACAGCAGCGTCTTTCAGGCTGCCATGCCCGGAGTAGCCCTGGGAGGGCTCCAGCATGTGAAGTCAAGTCCAGACTGACTGTGTTGACCACTATTTAATGCATCACGGAGAGGTTCAGTTTGTGACCCAGATTTCCTTGCCAAGTCCTTTCTCCAGACACTGTTTTTAGCGTAAAATAATTGCTTCGTCTATCAGTCAATCAGCCTCACTGATGTTGAACCCTTACCCTTACTGGGATATTGCCTGCAAACTGGTACAAGATGGAGAGTAATGGCCACTTCATTTCATCTCAACTTTTCATCTTCAAGAGGAAGAGATCTCAGCTCTCCCTTGTCCAGAGAAGTCCCTCATCCCACATTTCCCACACCACAGCCCATGTGATCTTCTGCTCAAGCTAGTGATGCTGTGAAGACCAGCCAAGGGCAAGGAGATGTCCAGGATACACCACAGAGAAAGTACCCAGAAGGCACTCATACATACTTATTTCCTTCCCCTGTGATAACCATAAGTACCTTTGCATTCCTGTTTTACCCCATAAAACCTCCCAGTCCCGGGAACTTTTGCTTTTTCCAGTTGGGCCCAGCTGGAAGCATCTACAACCTTCCTTGATAGAGTAGGGAAAGACACCAGCTTTCTGTTTGTCGGCTCTGAGTGTGTCCTTACAGCCTGTGGGAGTGGTGAGGGGAAGGATGAATAGGACGAAAGAAAACAAAAGCCAGACATATCCTTATCTGAATAGCCTACAGTGCACCCAAAGCGTCTTGCAGGTTATTTTGAATTGCACCCTTGTAGGTCAATTGTGTAGGTCAATGGAAAAAAAAAAAGACATACGATGCCAAAAGACTTTCTGTGTCTCCACCTAAAATCATAGCCCAGAAGTCCCCCAGCTCAGTGATGCCCTAGCCAGAAAGGGCCTAACCCAGACACTTCCCTGTTGGACTGGGGCATCCATCCCGCAAGTCCGGAGCTGCTCCTGCCCCAGCGTCCGAGTGCTGGTCCTGCAGAGACCCAGCACCAGTGCAGGGAGGCACAGAAGCTCCTTGCAGGGTCAGTTTTTGGAGCAGGGTGAGAGGAGCCCTAACACACTGCCTTGGAGAAGGCAGGTATAACCCATTCCTGGGTGCATGCCATAGCCCTTGCTACACCCTGGGCTTCCTCGCCCTCCAGCCCCACAAATCAGCTTTATCTTGCATAGGTTCTTGCATGACTCAGCTTCCAGAGAGCCAGGCGTCATCTTCTCAGGAACTAAGGCATCTAGGCCATGGCTTATCAGGAGCTAACAATACCAGCCCGAGCTGGGACTAGACAAAACTAAAACTGCTGCAGCTGCACACCTGCACATACACCAAAGGGGGGGGGGGGTTGGCTATGAGTCAATCACTTTATGCTATAAAAATTTGTAGCCCCTCCAAGCCCATCGAGCTCTCCTACACAGCAGCGGTGATCTCTGCCCTGAGCAGGGACCCCTCTCAAAGTTACTTCTCGAGGCTGAGAGATGCCTTAGTCAGCATCTGATATCTAGAACGAGGTAAGCGATATTTTACATTGGGCCTAAAAGTATATTGTATGCTAGCGACATTTATATATATCCAGCTATAGCTTAATTATTAGAAGTGTAGTAAGTAGTAGAGTTTTTGACTTGTTTAAATCACTGTCTAAATCATTGTCTAATCACTATCTAAATTATCATTTAAATAATTGTTAAATCATTGCCAAATCATTGTTAAATCACTGTTTAACATTCAATTATGGCTTAATAACCATTTGATTACCATTTGATTTTCATTCAGTCATCAATTAATTACCATTTGATCATTAATAAAACCCTTCTAGTTAACCCCATAATGATGACTTCTCTTAATAATTCACTTGCAACAGAAGTCTCAACCACAGGGTGAGGGGCACATTAAGCAAAGCAGCTATGGCACATTTAACCCTAAAACCCCCAGCCGTCCCCAAAGGTCACCACGCTGTTACACCACGCTGCCTATGGAGCGGGGTCCTCCATTGAAGCTGAGCTGGAAATGTATATGATTCACAACACAGATAGCATCTAACGGTTGGGTTATTTTCCTTTAATAAACCTTTCCTGAACCGAATTATTTTTCCTTTCTGTGTCCCCACCTCTCATCCTGTTCCGCAAATAAAGGCATTTCCTATTGCAGCCACGGGAACACTCCATCACCGCACCGAAATTTCCTACAGCCTTCCCAGCATTTGTCCTCTGAAATGCCTGAATATGTATGAAGGTTTTCATAAAGCTGAATTGCTCGCAGAAAAACCAGGAGCAGAGATCAGCAAGATGTTGAAAAGTCAACCAACACATAGTTGGGTCGGCTTTTCTCCTTGTTCCCTGCCAGCATTTAGTGTAACCTCTGCAGGGTGGTCGGTGGGGAGCGGAGGAAAGGAGGGGCAATGCTGTGCTGAAGCAGTGATCTGTCTCCCCCCACTCAGCAATCACACGTTTCATAAGCTATGGGATTTTGTTTGAAATCCCCGATTTCTCTGACATGTTTATTGATTTGTGCAGCTAATGTATTGGGTAGGTTGAAGAGTGTCTTAACTTTCAGGAGAGTTACATTGCATCCTGATTATATAATTTAGGTTTTTGATGTGGAATTATACTAGTTTTGGGTATTAAACCATTTATTTTCTTTTTTCTGTTTTTTTTCCCCCAATAGGTATGAACAGGGTTTATTCCTGGGTGGAGGAACATTATTGCTGCAAGCCTGGACTGTTCCCGCTATCTCACCCGGAGCGTGGGGAAAAGCAGCAGCTCTGGTGACGTGGTGGGTGCTGTCATTTGTGTTTCACTTGCTGGAAAGGTCCCACCCAAGCCCCATTTGTCCGCAGCGAGCGTGGGTCCCTGCTGTTAAGAGATAAGGGGGTAATGGATGACACAGGGTGTTTTAGTGGCACCGCAGGACTGGCAGTGCCCGCCGGCCCATCGAAGGGCTGCGGGACCTGGCTGGAGGGATCACTGCGGATGGGTCTCAGGCTGGGCTGTACAGCTCCTGGGGGAAGCAGCAGCACTGCACTTCACAGGGATATTTTTTTTTTTTTTTTAATTTTATTTGACTTTTTCTTGCCCGTAAAAGATTGCTGCAAACACTGAGCTTTTAAATTAAAGGGAGTTAATGAAAGTGTACCTGTGATAACTATTACCAGATCCCTTGTACATTCAACAGTCTCATTAAGATGATTTCTTATTATTTCTAAATCCATTCCAGAGGCATGTTCTCGCCGTTACAGCCCTCCTGTGCACCATTGCAGGTGTGGGTTTGCTGCCCAGCATGGCAGAAAAAAAAAAAGGCCGACTGTGTTGCTACAGCCCTGACTTGGCTTTTTTTTTTTCTGAGACAGATGAGCTGGAGCTTACCAGGAACCCTGCTCAACATTTCCCTCGGATAAAGCATGTTCGTGTATCCACATCCCCTGGGCACTCTTAATGCAAATGGAGACTTCACCTAAAACGAGAGGAAATCTTTCTTTTGTTATAAGAATAGCAACGCAGCTTTTGGCTGAGAGAGTGCCGCCTTGTACGAAACGGTACCAAACAAGACAAAAATGGAATATTGTGTTGGTGTAGCCAAGGCTGCTGTCCCCGGAGTCGGTTAGGCAGAGTTTACTAGCAAGGCAGACCATCCAAAATATATTTGGTGCATTGTCAGTCACAGGTAGCCCATGAAATATGCATTTTCATACAGCAGCCACTTCGATTGAACCAGGCATTCATCCCTGAGCTCTTCTCTCTGATACAGCTGGGAGGATTTTTGCCACTGTTTTGGTTTTGGTTTATTTATCTTGCGCATCCAGTTACCAGTAACAAGGTGGGTCACAAGCCAGAGGCCAGATCCGTGTCTCCCAGCTTCGCTTTGTCAGAGTGACAAATGAGCAGCTGCTAATTGTTCCTGCCGGAGAGGAGATGCTGAGGAAGCACAAAAAACCCACTCCACTCCTCACTGCCACCGTCTGCTACGGAGGGGGTGGCCCGATCCTGATTCATCGATCGTTGCCAATACACATTGCCTGGTTTTGGGGGGTGGGGGGGTATTTTCTTTACCGAGAGGGTGGTCAAACACTGGAACAGGCTTCCTAGAGAGGTGGTCAATGCCCCATGCTTCTTAATGTTTAAGAGGCATTTGGACAATGCCCTTAAGGACACGCTTTAACTTTTGGCCAGCCCTGAATGGGTCAGGCAGTTGGACTGGATGATCATTGTAGGTGCCTTCCAACTGAAATAGTCTATTCTATTCTATTCTATTCTATTCTATTCTATTCTATTCTATTCTATTCTATTCCATTCCGTTCCGTTCCGTTCCATTCCGTTCCATTCCATTCCATTCCATTCTATCCTATATTGCTTTTGTTGGACCCACAAGCACAAGGTGCACAAGGTTCACAAGGCGAGGGAAGGGCACAAGGCTGGGAAATGTGCTCCCTTCCTCGAGTTGTTCAGGTTGGTACGTGCTGTGGCTGTCACCGCAGCGCTGGACCTCCTGTAGCTCCAGGGCCTCCTCACTTAACGTGAATTATAGTATCACCAAGACAGAGGCTTGAAAACAGTTAGGAGTCGTCTTTATAGCTTCAGGTGGAAGTGAGAAATAGAGCTGTTGAAGTGTTTCCTCCTGGGAAAGACTGTGGAGTAAAAATAAACTTTGAGTCAAGCTAAGCGAGGCCGTATCTACACGTGTGTGAGTTTTCTCGCGCTCCTGGACTCTGCAGGGTGGTCTGAGGAGCATTGTCCTCCTAGGCAGTCTGAACCTGCCCCCAGACCCCACCCACCTGGACACCAGCAATATTTGGGATGTCGCGAATACGGCAGAGAGACCAAGACCACCCCCACTGCTTTGGCTAAGCACCACACTGCCACGGGGCTGTGCCAGTCTGCAGTGCTACGGCCTGATGTGTCCTTTAGTGTTTGGAAGAGGAGCTGGGAACCACATCACCAGCGCTGAGCAGGGAGACGTGGCATTTAGCGAAGCTTAACTTGCCGCATGGCAGCGCTTCGCATTCAGTATTTTACATGTAGCACTGGGACTGCGTGTAAAGATGTTGTCACTAAGCAACAAAACAAGGATTTTGCAGGAGATAATAGGGTGATACTAAATCTCCTTTCCTCCTCCCTCCTCTCCAATGCACTAAGGTCACCAGAACCAGTCTTGCCTGTGTGGCAGCTGGGAGCCAGTGGGAGGACTGACAAATAAGGGAAGAGAGGACAACAGTATCATGGGCTAATTCGAACCAGATGTGTCAGGTCAGCCAGGCAGGGCTCTCATTCTCCTCCCAGTGCCTAACCTTGAAATAAGGCAGGCAGCAGAGCAGGACAGGAGGTGGGTAAGCCTTGAGCAGGTGAAGGATGCACTTGGAAGCAGAAAGGAGGACTTCATCTGCAGCATCTCTGACCGCTCCAAACCCAGAAACAGAGGGTTAGGTCAAACGGACAAATCGGTACGGTCTAGTTGCAGAACAGTGACACAAAGAAGAGCAAGGGATTACAAAAGAAATAAATCTGATGTCAGAAAAAAATTCCCTGAAATTGAAAATCTAAAGAGGCGAGGGGGAAAAGAGGTTTGCAGCCGAGCCTTACAACAGAGCCTTGAGCAGCAACAGCGGTAAGCAAGGCTGATGCAGGGGCTTTTTCAGTTTTGCACGCAGGCCTCTGCCTGGTCTGTGATCCGCGCCCGGCATCGTAGCTCTTTGCATTGCCACCAAAAGAACCAGCCGATGTCCCCAGCACAATGCACAGAGGCAAGCTAACCCCCAGTAACAGTGATGGGTGGCATATTTCCATTAGCATCCTATATGTGCAAACAGATAGAGCATTACCTCCCAGCTGCCAAAACACTGCCGCCTTATCTACAGTGCAGCAAGGGGCGCAGGGAAAAGAGAGAGGGAAAATATGACCACACTCGTTCGGTAACAGCTCAAAACGCCTCTCAGATGAGGGTCTCATCAGAGCAGGTCTGCACAAAGCCAAGATAAAGCTGCAGCAGGTTTCCCCCTTCCCTGGGACATTTTACATCGGTGGTCCCCAGGAGACGTGCATTTCCCCATCACGCGGCTCCTCGCTGACATACCGCGTGATGTCCTGCTCGCCCGGAAGGTCACTGTGCACCTGGCCGATGGTGTGCAACAGCGAAAAGGAAAAGTACTGGGAATGAGCTGCAGTCCTGGTATTTGTAGCACAGCAGCACTGAAGAGCCCACATGCAAACCTGGCCCCCATGGAACTGCACCCCGGATAGGGAGGGAAAGGGTTTTGCTCCAGCCCACCTCCAAAGAAATGAGGCTCCTGTGCTCACGCTCTTTGCATGCGGAGGTGTATCCTTGGGTCCTTTTAAACTTTTAAACACATTTAGCTAACTTCATCCGCATTTGACGGGACAGGGCAAGGGGATTTATCTCACCCGAATGCCGTGGTCTGGTAAGTGGATGTCTCCATCTCAGCTAGTCACTTTGGCCTCTTTTTATAGCCACTGGCAAAAAAATAGGCATTTCGGGTTGGAAACGTGACTCTTCTGATGCAGGGTGGGTGTTTCCTCGCAGAGCCCCTTTCTCCCTGTGGATTTCCTGGGGAGCACGCCTGACTGCCCTGTAAATCACAACCGCTCATCACGTGGCTCCTGTTCATATCGAGTGGTTTTAAACGAAGAGGCTTGTGTTAATAACATCACTGATCCCTCCTGTTGTTTCTCCCAACAGAGCTTGTGTGACCCCAAGCCCCCAATACGGGCTGACCGCAAGCTTTAGAGGACATGATTTTCTATTGAAACCAACAGCAGCAACATTTGGAGAGCTATACAACAGGGAAAAATCTGGTAGATTTACCCAATATTTATATTGAAAATAATATCCCAAAGCATTTGCATATATTTTGTCTTAGTTTTGTGCTAAATTTAAATGCTCATTATCCAAGGGCTTTGTTCTGACACCACAGAAGTGGCTAATGTCTATATACAATCCAAACACCACAGATCTGGGCCAGGTCCCTGCAATGCCCTCCTCAGGAAACTTGTAAAGACACAGCCCTGGCCAGGACTTCAGCCAAGTGTGGAAAGACAGGAGTATCTTGTGTCTCTTCCACTAATAAAAAGCATCTCAAGGGGCTCAGCTCTCCACGGGAGTGAGAGCTGGGATGGGATGGGCAGGCTTTACACCTTTACACCTTCCTCCAGGGTTTTTTTTTAATTACAGATGCCATGGTAGGGAAGGAGAAACCTCTTACCTTGTGCTGGGGGTCTGCAGTGGTGGCATCTTCTCTGGTGGCATTGTCTATATAAGCAAATGCCCACAGCTGGCTGTAGGGTTTATTTTAACAAATTAAATTATCCTGTTCAAGTCTCATTTCACGGCTCTTCTGCTCTGCTCTTTACTTACTTTACATTCACGTTACCTTTGCTCCTGTGCTTCCTCCAGGGATCTGCAGACACTCTGGCTGGCAAGGTGACATCCTTCGGGGTGACATCCTTCTGCATCCCTGGAGCCCATACCCTCAAGTGACACAAAACATATTTGCAGGCAGAGGGGAGCACATCCAAATGCCATACTTGTTCCATGAACTATTTTTAATTTTCAGGAGCCCGTGGCCTCTCTCAAGCCAGAGGTGAAGGAAAGCACAATCATTATGAAACTGGTGATTTGAGAGGTATGTAAATTTTTTTTAGAAAGAAAAAAAAAAAAAAAGATGAAAGGGGAAAAGTTCCCTGTTTCACACTTCTTAAGGTCACACTTCATATTATGGTTCCATTTATAAAGAACACATAAATGCTTAATACATGTTTAAGTGATTGATGAATCATTTATTGTATATTGCTATTGAACTGTTGGTCTCTAGAGCTGTGACTTAACCATCTATAATACCTGCAGCTGCTGTATATACAGCCATCGATAATGTTGGAACACAAAGTATTTGTGTGCATAACGTGCTTACCACATCTAACATTTATGAATGCTTTATAAACAATTTATAAATGAAATCTTAATATACAGGGTAACCTATTTTTAATGTCATGGCTGTTACATAACCCATTTGGCCTTGATTCATCTCCGTTAACTTTGGGCATACTGTGGAGGTGCCTCTGGTTGTAGCCCTGGACCATTTCTCTCTGCATTTCTACCCCCCCTTCCTCCCACTGCTTATTTACCCCTGTGCCGCCCCAAAGAGTGCTGCAAATGTGTCTGTGAGGGATGCTGCAACCTCGCAGGCTTCAAGAGTCTGTGCAATGATGGAGCTGCACATCAATAACCCCCTCACATGTGTGTACACACTCAAGGAAAATGCTTCCCTTTCTTTCCCTTTTTCAAGCCAAACCCATCGCACGGGTTAAGCCTGGTGCGGCCACACGAAGAGGTGAATCAGGCAAAGGAATGGGGAGGGAATGGCATCTGTGCTCTGGATCTGAGCTGTTGGGAAAGGAGATGGTAGGCAGATGCCTCAACTGGACCATGGCATCACTTCAGCCATCACCTGGACCGTTCTGTAAGAACGTGGGCAGACTTTGGATAGCGAAGGGCCCTGTTTCTGTCAGATTAGTGATGACATCCTCATGGCCATTAACAAGATGCTCATTGTTAAACCATTTCAATAGTTGGCCTGATTTCTTTCTGGCAGTGTCTACGTTGTTTTGTTCAAACTGAATACATGCTGAAAAGGGGCTGAAATCGCCCTTCTTCAGTCGTGCTATCAGAGTATATTGGGCCATAATGAATTCTTCCCTCCAGAGGATCCAGCGCTCCCTCATCACAAAAGTGGTGCTGTGTTTCCTCATTGTTAACATATGCCTTCCCTTATGCCAAGTAATTTCTGAGCAGTTCCTGGGGAGTTTTCCTGTGGATGTGGAGATGGGGAGGTGGAGACGACGCTGGTGCAGCCTGTGCTGGTACCAGCCCTTGGAAGAGGAACACTTGGAAGAGCAACTGCAAGCAGGAGGTGGTTGAGTCTGTCTCGCCTAGTACGCAGCTACTGGGCACAGCCTTCAGGTATAACGTGATTTCCCAAGCAAGTCTATGCATGATTTATGCCTTCAAGGTTCATTACTGTGGTTGGTATAGATATACACTGAGCACATACTGGCCTGGAAGGATCTTCTGCACTCCCAGGCTTGTTTAAATCCATCCCTCACATATTAAAACGGCAGTGCCAGATTTTGATGAGATGTCTTCTCCTTGTACCAGGGCTCCTGGGAGCCAGTGGTGATGGCCCATACAACGTAATGGGACAGGGGCCTCAATCTCAAATTTGCGAGTTCAGATGCAGATTGTGCATCTGGACACAGATTTAGCAAGTTCCCTAGGCAGATGCGTGACTGAATTAGCTGTAATCAGTGGGTCTATTAACGTGCTTAACATCAGGCACATGCTTAGATATCTTGCTGAATCAGGAACACAGGGACAATAAGTAATCGATATATGTTAAATGATGTCATCTACATACCGCACAAGTCCCGGTGGTGTTACAGAATTGATGCATCATGAATGTAGTAGCCTAAGAATCACTCCAACAAGCAACACCAGATGGTAATAAAACAGACAAGGTCCCATTCAACTGAAGAATCTCAAGATGCTTTTAAGAGAGGATATGAGAGCCAAACTCCAGTTTAACAACTGAAATAGGGTTTGAAGCAATTTTTTTCCCCAGTAGATGACCAAGGTGTTAGGAAGACTCTGATGGAGATGCAGATGAAGGAGATAGATAGAAAAAGAAAGGGACGTGTTGATCCTTTCTGTTGGAACAAACCAAAGAAAAACAGAAAAGCAGTGAGTGGAAGAGCTGGTGGGAAGGATGAGGTGAAAAAGAGAGGTGAGAAACCAAGAGCTAAAATAGAAAGATGCCAGATAACCCAAGGACTTATGCCCCAGAATAGTCTAAACTGCAGAAGTAAACATGTATCATTGAACACTGAACATGAAAATTGTCCAGATCTACGTGTCTTCTGTATTAAGAAAAGAGCATTAGTGTTTACAAACCTCTGCAAAGCATGTACCAGTAGGAAAGCCTTCAAATCAAGGATACGAAGCTACTAGAGAGTGTCCAGAGGAGAGCCATGAAGATGGTGAAGGGTTTAGAGGGGAAGCCGTACGACGAGCGGCTGAAGTCACTCGGTCTGGTCAGCCTGGAGGAGAGGAGACTGAGGGGAGACCTCATCGCGGTCTACAGCTTCCTCACGAGGGAAGGAGGAGGGGCAGATACTGATGTCTTCTCCCTGATGACCAACGATAGGACCTGAGGGAATGGCAGGAAGATCTGCCAGGGGAGGGTTAGGTTGGACATTAGGAAAAGGTTCTTCACCCAGAGGGTGGTGGAGCACTGGAACAGGCTCCCCAGGGAGGCAGTCATGGTGCCAAGCCTGACAATATTCAAGAAGCATTTGGACAATGCCCTCAGACGTATGGTGTGAATTTGGGGGTTGTTGTGTGCAGGGACAGGAGTTGGACTCGACGATCCTTGTGGGTCCCTTCCAACTCAGGACATTCTATGATTCTATGAGATCCCACCTGTGCCCAAACAGCTGAACTGCAAGCCCAGAGCTCTAGACAGTATGCTTAACATCCCGCAGAGCTGGCAGACAGCACTGTTGTAGCGTGCATAGTGCAAGCAGGATGGATGCATAGTCCTGTTTCAGTGAGAGACAAAGTGCCCACACCCAGGAAGGGAGCCAGGGGATCCAAGGAAGTGAAAGTGCAGCTGGCTCGCACTAAGGAAAGCTTAAGAACTTCTAGATTGGGAACACAAACACAGGAGCCTCAGGAGTGTTCGACAGAAGGAGCTCAAACAGGGCTGGTCATCAGATGGTGCACACAAAACAAGTGCTTCCGATCAGTCTTCCCAGACATACCACCTCCATAAGTGGTCCCCCTTCCAGCCTTTGAGTTGTTTCTGTAGAGGATGGAAAGAATCATAGAATCATGGAACGTTTGGGTTGGAAGGGACTTCTAAGGGTCATCTAGTCCAACCCCCTGCAATGAGCAGGGACATCTTCAACCAGATCAGGTTGCTCAGAGCCCCGTCCAACCTGACCTTGAATGTTTCCAGGGATGGGGCATCTACCACCTCTCTGGGCAACCTGTGCCAGTGTTTCGCCACCCTCATTGGCGATACTAGGACACTGAGGCATAAGTAACCTTTCACGTGAGTGCCTCTCTCTCCCCTCAGCTGACAGTTAAGGGACACTGACACAGGAGCCACATCATGGAGCATACATCCTTCATCAGCTCTTGAGTTCATCTAGGAAGAGAAAGTTTGAGTGAAGCTGAAATTTCAGGTTCAGGGTCAAATACATTCTTTCAGAGACAGAATGCAGCATCAAGAGATATGGTATTATTACCAGTAAAAACACACAAGAGCACTGTCAAGTATTATAGACAGAAGAGACAGGCAGAGGTGTAAATAACACAAGATAAGTATTTATTCAGACAGTTAAATTTACACAACTTATGCTTCTCCAATGCATACATATATTGGACCAACATCTGCTCTCAGCAATGGTGATTTAAATTAGGAATGATTTAATTCAACCAAGTGGGATCATATCAAATTTACATCTGTGTAACAATGCACAGTTTGGCTCATCGTGTCCAAAATAATAGCTGGGTGGTTCAGAGAAATAAAAACAAGTTTTCAATTCCAGAAAAGGAGAGCAGATCAGAAAACTATCATCCTTTTTTCAAGCACTGCAAGGACCAATCCTGACAGCAATCCCAGCGAAAACTTCCATTAAAGAAGAAAACCAAAAGCGATGCAGTATTCTCATTTCGAGTACCTTCCCCTCACCCTTCTCCAAATTACACTGACACTTAAATATTCTCCTTCTGGACAAGTCACAAATGATCCCCAGAAGGAAGACTTTCTTGTGTTTCATCTCTCTCACCAAGACAAGCAGAAGTGTGAGAAAATTGGGAAAGATATCATAAATGCCAAAAGCAACTAAGCGTCAAAGTTGACAAGGGACAGAGTGGTCTACTATATAATGAACAGATAGACCATTAAGGGTCAGCTCGCACATAAGAATTTATATTTATGAGCACATATGGCAGATTTATAATGGCATATTGGAAATATGCAGCTTGCTTTTGTTATAATAAAACCTGTCCCATTCCAACAGCTTCAGCAGGCTGTGGATCAGGATCCTTTATCAGTAAAGGGCACAGGAGTGCTGCATCCCAGTATAGGCTTCACAGAACAAATATCCTCTGTTCTCAGAGAACGCTCTCAAAAATAAACTAGGAACCAATCCCTTTTAGCTGGGTAAGCTGAAGCATCCTGACTGCAACAGCATCCGTTTCACAATATTTTTGTTTCAAATGCAATGTGGTCCTTACAAAGCCTTAGCTGTATTCCTAGCATCTGCAGATTATCTGCTGGGAATACTGAATAAAACCCAATTTGGATTTTGCTGCAACAGTGTTGTGTAACATAGTACAGAGACACATGTCAAAAGCAAGCTTTTATGGAGAAGATTAACTGGTTTAATTCCTGCTCTCCCGGGATCTTATTTTTCTGTGCATATGCCTATACAGTCACAGACAATTCAGCCTCATGGCACAAACTGGTCAACCAAGCTCCACTAACACAAAAAACCATGACCAACTCAGCTGCTTGGATGCTCTTTCCATGGGTGTCTGTGGCCCAGAACCACCGTGCAAGTCTAAGGAACAGTTTTTTTACTGGACATTGCATGCTGGCAGCTGACAGAGCAGTACATCACTGCAAGTAAATCTTCAGTCGATCTCAGATTTCCATCAGTTTAAGGCTGAAGACTTCTACTCTGGCATTCCAAGCTGTATACAGAGCCACAGCGCAAGAGCAAACACTGATAACATTGCCACAATACAGTTTTTTAGAGATAATACCCTGCATACACTGGAAATATAGCTATCATGCTATAGCTATAGTTCCATCAAATTAGAAATATATTTAGGATGAATACACTACAGTCATTTGCAAACATGCAATGAATTGAGTTTTGAGCACTGTTGCTCCTGTGGAAAACACCAGTCACATCTAAAAGTACAACTGGGCATGGTGCAGAGAGCCAGAATGAGCTCCCTGCGCTAGTGCTCCACAGCATGAGCAGGACGGATCAGGTCAGGCATGAAGTGGTGTGCCCACATTTGGATGAAGCCTAAACAAATCAAAAATCTGCAAAGAGGTTGTGTGCGTAGATTTAGCACGTATAGAGCTAACTGGAGCGGCCCTGCCACATCTTGGTGTATCCACCCCTGAAAGTATACTACCGCCAAATTTAAGACCTGCAGGCTGTAAATTTAAGAAAAGATTGAGACAGGTTTGAAACATATGGTCCATGAAATAATATATTAATCATACAGCTAAGACATATCCCTGCTTTACCTGGGGTAAATGCAGGTTTCTTTATACAAAAACATTATTCTGAAAGACAACAGCCTAAATTTTCAGTACATTCATCAACTACTTTCATGGTCAGGAATTCCATGGCCTTAATTGCCTAATAACTAAACTTAATCATTCTTAAAAAAAGAAGGAGAACAACCACCACATAATCAAGCCCAATCTATTAGCATGAAAAGTCTGATCAGAAGAGTTTGCAAAAACTCATGCAAAGTGATATTAATGACCAGCTGATTAATTCTGGTGGCTCTTTAAGTGTCTGCAAACATTTCAAGCAATTGTGATTGTATAAAACAGAACTGTGAAAGCCCAAATTCACAGGCAAGCCCTAGGAAACCCAAAAGTTGGCTTAGTTCCTTTCTCAAGGACAAAACTCATTAGCTCTTCATTGTCTTCTTTCATTTCTTGTTCATAGATCTACCAAACTAAAGGCAGTGACTTTACCAGGAGCAAGTGGCACTGGGCTCAGGGGAGGAAGAGAATAACTGGAGGCACATTTGCTATTCTTACTTCCAGTAACACAGGAAAAAGCATCACTACTGCTACTTACTACCAAAGACACCAAATACTCAGCAAACAAGTGAACAAGAACAAGGCTGTGAACGAATCTAAGAGAGAACTACACCTCAAGGGTACGTGCCATGGGTCCAGCATAAGCCAGGAGGAATTTCATACAGATATACATCTCGTGTTGAAAAATGCTAAAATGGGATTATTCAAGTTGGAATTGAGACCTTCAAACACATGGTTAAATTCGTCCCTCTTAAATTCAGCCCTCAAGACCCTTTCAAACCCACTGATAGCAATAGAGTATATGAAAGTATAATGCATATATTAGCAGTTTCAAAGGCTTTTTGGAAACAGAGGAAAACTCTAGCATAGTTATAATCTCTCTCTCTCTCTCTCTCTCTCCCCCTCTCTCTGAAATTAGCTAAAGCAGCTGCCCAAATGACTATCAGCCAATTCAGAAAGTGTTCAGCTGTTCCTCCAAAGTAGGGAGTGTGGCCCGGGGTTGGACAGAAACAAGCTGGGGTCAAGCAGAGGATGTGCCAAGCATTTCTGTGCTCTGTGGTTAATCAAACAGCACACAGTACATTTACGGTTTAGTTTGGACAATAGGCTCCATAGCACGGATGTGGACACTAGGAAGGCAGAACCAGGAGAGAGGCAGCTCTCTGCTGCAGTTGTCTTCATGGAATTTGATATTCAGGTAGAAATCGCCTGTGTAGAGAAAGAGGAGTGCTCCAAAGTACACAGAGTCTTTGGTCGGCTTCACCTGGAAAAGAGAACATGGAAATCAGTATAAGAAAACCAGCAACAAAACAAAATACTTGCACTTCAGAATTCAGTAACTCCTTCAAATATCTCAGAGTACTCTAGATTCACATCTCAATGTTGCCTTCACACAAAAAGGAGTAAAGATCTTGTCCCTATTCTAGCAATGGTAAAACTGGAGCACTGAAAATTAAATCCTGTATTATTCTCTCATGCAGCAAAGCTGTGGCACAGCTCAAACCAGAATACAGATCTTCAGGAGTCACTGATTCCAGAACGGAGTTGGTTTAAGGCCGAGGTCACCCAAAATCTTTCCTTAGACTGTGTTTAGCAACATCTGTATTAAAGGTCTAAATCATGTCTCTGAACTCATGTTAAACACATGGCTAAACACCATTTAACAACTTAGCAATAACTAAATTCATCCCCACTTATTACTCAGACACAACCTGACTGCAAATTCTAATCAGGAATCTTTAATAGTCACTATCATTGAAGTAATTAAATTCAGCAAGAAACATCCCACGAAAAGTAGCCACCCTGATTTAACTCATCCAGATTAAATACAGAGTTCATACTGTTTCTACATTTATATATCTCCCTTCATCACAAAACCATTTACAATCCATATCTTTACAACAAATAATATATGTCAGTTCATCATTTCAGCAAGGCACTTAAGTAATTTCTAACTTTAACAATCCCACGACTGTTCCGCATGTGATAATGTCTGAATTAACATCTGCTTTCACAAGATGTTAAATCCAGTTTCAGGGTGCCTAGAATTGGGTTAAAGCTGCTGCAAATGCAAAACATGGAATCAGCACAAAGCCATTCCACTGGATGGAATTTATTCAAAAAATTGTGAAAAGGCAACTTCATCCCAGCAGAAAAGACCCAATAAAGGGCACCTGATGCTCCTCAGTACTGGTCTTCCCTCAGCCAAGACCATCTTACCAGTTCCTTTCTGCTCTCTGGACCCTGAAACCATCAACTCAGGATATACTCATGGGGTCGTCCCTACTTTCATGGGTAGGCCTGGGCCCATGTGTTTTCTTTTTTATTTGAGTACTCATTGGTAATGGGCCTTTCTTTGGTCATCTCCAAACACCTCAGCGTCCATCATGTTACAGAGTCCAGCGTTGATTCCAAATGACAGCCTGACATACCACTGGTCAGCCAAGCCGAGACTCAAGCCCAGCCACAACAGAAACTCTGGTGTTGGATCTAGAAACACTGAGCTGTCCAGATGTGCTGGACTTGATTGGATTCAGGGGGAGAAAACCTTTGGGACATCAGTAGGAACCAATGGGACATTACAACCTGGAACAGTGAAGGGATGGGGCTAAGGCTCCGAGACAAGTTATCAGGATTCTTGCCCGCTGTAAAAAATGTGGTCATATGTTAAACTGGGACATCAACAATGGGGTATTAACTGGGAAAGTGTCTATGGACAGCGTTTGCTGAAGGGCAGCTTGCCATTGCATAGGAAGATCAGAACAAGGATGATGCCTAGATCATGGTGGGGGAGAGGGGGGAGATGAACCACTAGAAAAAGTTTCCAGGCATGTGGGGCACCTCAAGAATATGCCAGAGAGCTGAAAATTGCCTGCCACCACCTCCAGTGAGGAAGGTTCTCTGTAGCTTTCAGATATGAGGGGAATGAGCTGTTTGTTTCCGCTTTCTCCTACTCTAGGTTATTTTGGACCTTCATTGCTGGGTCCTTTAGCCAGCAGACATGCACCTTGCATAGTCCCTGGGGTATCAGGCTTCTTTGTTGAACCTCCCTAAACTGCTGCTCCCGCACAGGGGCCTGGCTGTTCACAAGCAGCAACATCATCAGAGCTGGCAGAGCCCAGGCTCCCCTTGGCTTTGGTGCTGAGCACTTTTGCTGACCTACAGCAAACTTGTATCAACATCGTATCATCCACGTGAATGATCAGAGCAGCCACAGCTGTTCTCCTGACCCTGTCCTTGGCATCTCCCCTCCTGTTCTTGCCCTCTGGCATTGCGTCTGGACATGCAGAACAACATCAAGCAGTCTCCCCTCTTGCTTCCTTCCCCTCCTCCCGGGGCCGCCTGCCTTATTTCCACCTCACTGCAACTGATGCGGACTTGCATCCAGAGGAGGACAGCGGCAGGCACTAAGGCAAGCAATGGATGGAGGCAAACAGCAAATGAAGCCTCCTCAGGACCCATACCTTTTTCAAGCTCCCATCCATTTTTCCTAATCGAGCTGCACCATGAAGAAATATCTGTGACAGCATTGATCAGAGCCCTTGACTAGAAGGAAGGTGGCTTCAGGCACAACAGCATCAACGCAGTCTTTTCACTCATTTGAAGTTCTGCCTACATGGTTGCTCGTTCCTCCTGCCTTTACAGCACAAGTCTCCGCACCAGTCATCAGTTTCTTCATCATAAGCGAGAAGAGCCAGCGAGGCAGGCCGTGGTATGTGTCCAGTTATGCCTGCAGCCCGCCTCCCTGTGCGCAGTATGCACAGATCAGACAACAACGTTCATGGTTTAGGGACTATCCACATCTGTATCACCACTTGTACAACCTCTACTCTAATCAACACTTCTGGTTTGGGAAAGAAACAGGGAAGCAAAAGCAGCTTGAAACCTTTGCACTGTTGAGATGCAAGTGGCTTTGCAGAAATTACAAGAAGCTTCTTCCAAAATAGTAACTAACTTTGGAAAGTAAGGCTGCCTCTCCAGTGGGGCTGCCTACAAACATTCCCAGAAGACCATGAGTACATCAGCAGCAGTCAGGTCAGTAGAGGGCGAGATCCAACCCAACTGGTCCACTGGGCACAGGACTAATTTTGAGTTTAAACCACCTACATTTAGGTGTCTCTCTGCACACTAGGTATCCAAGCTCCTACTACAGTTAGCAGACATCTAGTCAATGCAGCCAGTGAGGCAAACACAGAATGGTCTGCCTGGCCAGCCTATAGAGTCAGGATACAATTGCCTAAACATAGGCACCTCATGACGTTTGGGATGACCTAAGGCACTGAGACATCTGCACAGGGCTGGCAGGATTTACGGGATGATTTATAGGAGGATTTCAGGCAGTAGGTGGAAGCCCATAGCACCTAAATGATGGTAGACACCTACTTTTAGGCAACTGAATCTCACGCCTGGTGTCTATGTTAGCGTAAGCCAGGTTCTACCAGCTGCAGACTCCATCTCCATTGACTAATGGGAGCTTAGCTGGCCAGCATCCATGGTAACACCTACTCATTCAGATGTGTCAGTCTGGGACCGAATCCACCCAAATGTCTGTAAAGTGGATCTCCACATCTGAGCCAGCTGTTCAACACAAGGATTCAGCTGATCAAATGTAGAATGAGGTAAAATATCCCCTAAACTCCATCAGTTCTGGTGACTGCCTCTCCACTGCCTGTGAAGGGAGCTCAGGGTGACTTGTTCAGATGCGTAGACAAGTCAGACGTTTCCCGCCATAGCTGACAGTACACATCATCCCACTGATTGCAATGCATGATCCAGCTAACCTCCAAGAAACATGAAGACCACATCCTCGTGCCTGATCCAAACCAAATTTGTATTGTCATTCAATCTAGCAGGATTGCTGAGTCGAGTCAGAGTTGAAACAGATTTTACTAAAATTCCATCAAATCATGGAAACCAAAGATGGGAAGCTTCTACCCCAGAAAAAAATGACTGAAGAATCAAGAAAAAAATGCCCACATTACTCCTCTGTTCCACTGAGATAGAAGAAAAATTAAGTTTCTAGCTCCATCCTAATCCTTCCCCGATGCAGGCTACCATGTGGGACTGTGATTGCTTAGAACTAATTACTACTTATTTATACTGCTGTAGTACTTAGGGAGCTCAGTTGGAGATTAGGGCTAATGCCAGCTACTGTTCGCTGCCCCAAAGAGTTTACAGTGCGAGTAAAACAGTGCCAAGAAAACTAATTTGTTCCAGATGGGCCACAGAGGATCTGCCAGAAGTGAGCAAATGTTCATCATAGCTTCTGAGCTGATTCAAAATGACCATCTACTAATGAATTTCTCCTCGTCTTCCACTACCAATCACTTGAGCTAGCGCGTGATCATACACGCAGGAAGAAAACCTGCTTGAGAATAGTAATGGCAAAAGCAGGAACAACAAGAAAAGATGAATTGTTGGTAGTCACAGGAATCTCCATAGAAGATATTTTTTTTGTTTTTAATTTCGCAAGAAGCAACTCTGTCTGATCAACTAATTAGGCAAAAAAACCATTGGTTAAGAACTAAGAATTTTTAATAATATGGCTAAAGCTAAACTTCAGGTTGTGAAGTGAGATAAAAAATAAATCAATGCAATGTATTTTAATGGGTGGGGGTCCCCCATGTTATCTCATGTTTCAAAACCCTGCACTGAACAAAAATGTCTACTATCTAAATGATAACTGATGAAGTCACTTTTTCCTGTTAAATACAGACACGGAAAGGTAAGGTTAACCGAATTAGAAGTTATGCTTAAAAATAAAGATTTTACTTAATTTAAAATGCATGGAAATATCTCAATAGCCTTTAAAATTTTCAGTAAAAGAATTTGCTTTTTGAAGTAGTATATCCCAGCAGAGACTTTGTGACACAAACCCAGCCTGCTGCATTGCATTGAAATAAGAGCACAAAAAGGTGAATAAGCACTCATTACGTTATTTCCAAGATAAATCACCTAACCTGGACTTCAAGCCACAAGAAAGAGATATACAAAATCATGTGGCTTTTACCCTTTAAACAATTTATACCCATACTGCGAAGCAGCATGTGCATGCTGAAAATTCCTGTGTATATCCCCTGTCTTCCAGATAGCAGCAGAAACTGATTTGAAACTTTTTAGTCTGGAAACAAAAATAGTTGTGATTTGCTGAGCACCAGGCTTAGCATGAAACGAACATTTAGGAAAGCAGAGGGGTTTGGGGCTTTTTTCCCCCAAAGAAATCACATTCAATTGAGCACCAATAACGTTGTAGTTTCTGCATCAGCATGGCAACAGATCAAATTTTCAGGGCGTGAGAAGTATCTTCTCTTGCTATAATACCTGATGCTCCCACTTGTTCTTGACCATCCACTACTGATACGCCAAACCATACGCTAGCTCTCCATCCTTCCTCCCACCCAGCTTGGCAGTGCAATAAATCATGTCACCACCTCCCTGCCAGTGTCAGTGGAAAGTCAGCCCAATTAGCTTAAACTGCTGACGAACGTAGTTTTTGCTAAACTGGCCAACTTTGCACGAAAACAAATGCTCACGCCATCTCTCCCGCTGGGTCTGCTGGGGAAGAGGGGAGCGTCTTCCTGCAGAGGGGCAGAAATAAGCAGCTGGGAAACCGTAGCATCTCAAGCCACCTCCGTTAAACAAGCAAAATAACCATGTGCCCATGTCCTCAGTTTATAAAAATAATGGGCACTTGTTTAATAGCTTTGAAAGAGCAGCACTGAGTTACAACAGCATGGAATCTGATCCAGTGTCTCAGCTTTCATTTATAAAAAAGAAAAACTCTGATTCTCTTTCATCTCACCCAAGCATGAGCTGCTTCAGTTTCTTAACCAGCATCTGTCTGAGTTTCTGCCAAACTCGGAGCATGAACACAATTCTGAGTATGTTCACTCTTCCCTGAAGCATCAAATGGACAAACCAGGACTTTCTTCTTGTCCCCAAAACAGGTGCGGCTTTCTGAAATCTTTTTTTCCATTACTGAATTAGTTATTACGGGGGATGAAAGGGCCTCTGACAGCATTAGATACACTGTTTGAAGAATTTTCTTCCATGATCAGGGCTCTATGCCTCAAAGAAATATGACTAAGCATTTTCTCTGGGACCCTGTGTAGGACAAGTACCAATACTACATACCATGAAATATAACATTTTTTGTCTAAGAGTTCACATTTTCTTCACTTCACCTTTTTGGATGAAAAGGAGGACAAATAGCAGAAAATGACTCTATTTTTAATTTATCAGGGGCTGTGTTTACAGGAGAAATGTCACAATACTGAGCAACGGGGCAAAAGCGGAGACCGTAACGTATGAGAAGGCTGCCTGGGCAGGCACAAGAGATGTGACCTCCTGACTTTTTGCCCCGTAGGAGACTCAATCAGAAGGTAAGAATACATCATGCTGACATCTCCCTTTTCCCTCATTAGCCTGGAGGGTCAGGCCCTTCGGCAGCTGGGCATCCAAACACTGCCACTCTGATTAAAAACCCCACATTGTCAGAAAGAGAGTCAAAGAAAGCCATCTCTTGATTATTTCTGTTGACATATTTAAATTATTCAGCTAAGAATATAGCTAGCCCCCATTAAAATTCAAGCTGATGGTGCATTCCATGCTCATTAGCTTTTTGAAATATTTTTTTCCCATGATGCGTAATTGAAAAATGTGCATGGTGACTATCCCTGTGGTTAACCTTTAATTTCCTTCTAACTAAGGTTCACTTGAAAATGCAGTTTTGACAGGTACATTTTACTAGCTATCCGAAGAGCTGACCTAAGCAAAGGTCCTAAGCACTATCCCAAACACTCACCCTCTTCTTCATGTTTATTTTATAAGTTACCAGAAATACTACTTATTCCACTCTGCAGTACTGTCCGTATGTTTTTTATTCCTGTTTTTTTGTTGTTGCTGTTTTTAGGGGAAGGGTGTGGGAGAGAGTAGTTTTATCTGTATTTTCAGTGTCTTGCCTTAGAAGCAAAAAGCTCCTAGATTTGAATTTTTTAAAGAAGAATTTGAGAAAAAAATGAAAATCTCAATTGTTCTAACAAGGGAGTTTTTGGTCCCATTTTAAGCACGTTTTCTATTTTTCTTTATGGTTTTATGAGAGTATGCTAAGTGACAAGGAAATGAACCAGCTCGTCATATTGGTCATTAATGTTTAGCATTTTCTTTTTGCAGTCTGTTGCATTTCCTCAGGACCTGACTGAACCTGATTTGCTGAGTTCCTTGGCTCAGCCTGGGGAATATTTCTTATGGACTAAAGAGAAAAAGTTACTTAAAACCTATTACTGCAGGCTGCACTGGATGGCTCAAGGGACTGGCAATATGGTATTAAACATTTTATCTAGGTTACCCATTCACATTTAGTCAGATCTGAAACGACCAAAAGTTACTGTCTCTGATAGTTTACTAGTGGTTTACATGATGGGAAATTACAGTCTTAAACCATTTCAGAGAGATGATTCTGTATCCCCAAAACTAGCAGCACCTTTCGCAATAGCTGCCATAATTGTGGTGCTTTCCAAAAATTAATCTGCCTTAAAATGCACAATTGAATAATGAAGCCCTTTTCTTCAAATGCACATCATGCAGAATCGTGATCCATTTGATAGAAAGACTTACTGAATCGATGTAGAAGGTGTTGGATCCCACAAAGGTGATAGCATCTTGCAGCTCATAGTTGTGCACCCCGTTTTGGTAATCCTGGTAGGGCGTCACGGTGAGAGCGAAGGGCCCCACGCTGTGTTTGCTCCAGTTGGTCAGCTTCACCTCCAGCGGGATGGGGTCCCCCACTTTGCAGTCCACCACGATATCGCAGTCGCAAAGCTTGCCGTCAACGAGGATATCTGCAAATCAAGAAAACAATTCCACAATATGTTGAACTCCTGCTTTAGAAACTGTATTAATCTTGATTAGAAACTTAACAGGAAAAAGTAGCCTAAATGAAACCAAGAACGCATGACGATTAACCTTAGGAAAGAAAACCCAACGCTGCAGTGTTGTGTAGGGTAATGTTGCAGGGAAACTACTTGCAACCACCAGTTTATGAAGGTCTGATATCTGTCCACAGCTGTTGAAAAAGCAATGAAAAAACCCAATTATGATCTATACACAGGCATTCGAAGATATCTTTTTAACCTCCTCCCTTGCAGGCCAAAGCCACAGACAACTTCTCATGCTTCTCCTGCAAATCAACAGCATCAGGTGAAAGGAAATACCAACAGGAATCATCACTACAAATGGTAGCTAGATAGATCCAGGGCTGGATGCCCGTGTTCACATGTTACAGCCAGAATAAATCCTCCTGTATGGAGGTGACCTTTTGGAGCAGGACAGACACTGCCAGAATTTGCAATGTAATACATATATTAAAGTCTGGATTATAAGGAAAAAAGGGATTTTAAAATTATACAGCAGTACTACGAGCTTGTTCACTCTTTGCGCTTTAATTCATTCTGGGATTTCTGTTTTTAACTTTCTGCTTTTCTTTCCCTTACTGGGATAGCAGAAAATGTAAAGCCTCTAAATTGGTTACTGCTGGGACAATGGCAGCTGGAGTAATGTGTCCACTAACCTTGCCCATTTGCTTATACCGAACCAACATGTTTCATTACCAACACACTATGAAATTGCTAGTCCAATTCCCCGCTCTGAAAGGGTTCCCAGTTGTGCAGTATTACTGTATTCTTCAGATGAGGATTTTCTCCGATGCACTATTAATACAGGAACATTTCTGCTTCACTATGGGTTCATGTTCAGAGATAAGAGAAAGCCCTGGGTACACGTAAGAAAGCATCCCCTGTGTGAATACCTGTCCCCACAATCTCATACGCCCGTGAGGCATTTCGATCACTCCTCGGTCGCTTGCCTTAAGACATACAGCGTATTATTCCTCTGCCAACGACATCGGATTTACATTAGTAATATCCCCTCTTCAGGAAAAGACAATAATTTTATGCTTCAGGAGCTTTCACAGAAAAAAACATTTTACACCAAAGTGATTTTTGGTTTTTTACTTATTTTTGGTTTGTTGCCTTAGATGAGAAACTACAAAATGATGCATGTTCTTGTGATGCCCTTTAGCCTGGCAAACTGAACAAGCCTTAGCGCAGCAACTGAAAAAAAAAAAAAAAGCTAGTGCCAAAAAAAAAGCTAGTGCCAAGGAAGACACAAGTTCAGAAAGGGACATTTATTCCAGACGTCAGGTCAGCAAAGCTGAACTACCCAGATGAAAACCCATCCTTAACCAAAGCTGCCCAAATGCAGCAGCAAGTCCCAGATACAAGAGGCTTGGCAGAGTGCTAAAACCCATCCTGGTGTCCCAGTTGGAACAGTCCCTGTGCCAAAACTTTCCTTTCCAAAGGAGATGCCCAGTTTTTGACAACGAGACCACTGGTGAGGCCACACCTGGAGTACTGTGTCCAGTTCTGGGCTCCTCAGTACAAGAGAGACATGGACATACTGGAGAGAGTCCAATGAAGGGCCATGAAAGGATGAAGGAACTGGAGCATCTCTCCTACGAGGAAAGGCTGAGAGAGCTGGGACTGTTCAGCCTGGAGAAGAGAAGGCTCAGGGTGGATCTTATCAATGTATACAAAAACTTGAAGGGAGGGTGCAAAGAGGACAGAGCCAGGCTCTTTTCCGTGGTGCCCGGTGCCAGGACCAGAGGCCGTGGGCACAAACTGAAACACAGGAGGGTCCCTCTGATCATCAGGAAATGCTTTTTTACTGTGAGGGTGACCGAGCATCGGCACAGGTTGCCCAGGGAGGTTGTGGGGTCTCCATCCTTGGAGATGTTCAAAAGCCATCTGCACACGGTCCTGGGCAGCTGGCTCTAGGCGGCCCTGCTCGAGCAGCAGGGCTGGACTAGACGGCCTCCAGAGGTCCCTGCCAACCTCAACCGTTTTGTGGTTCTGTGAAAGGAAGTTATAATCACCATTGCATTTTAGGAAAGAGCTAGAAAACCTGTTTGGCATTGGATTTCTTTTGCAGTAGCACACTCTAACGTTATGGGCTCTCCTGCCCAAAATGATCGAATTGCTTCTTGCAGAATTGCCCTAAGATCATGGAGGTGAAGCAGTGGTTATAATGGTATCTCATTATCTGGGATTAACTGACTGGAATGTTTCAAAACACAAAAATGTGTGTGTGTGTGTGTATAATCTTTATGCTTCCCAGCCTCCTGCCACAGAAGCAAAGTCCAGTTGCTTCCTCCAAAAGAAATGCATTTGTATCAATTCATGACTTTATATCAGTTTACGTTTTCAAGCTTCTCCCTGCAACGTAAATGCTTTAATTTAAAAAAAAAAAAAAAAAAATTTCTTTTTTTTTTCTGGTTCCTCCAGCCAGCAGGTCTTCCAGCTGTGAGAACGGTTAGCTCCCCAGACCAGCATGAACCTTCAGAAATACTCAGTAAGCTAAGTGGATGAATCTTTATTTTCAAGCTGCTCATCAACTTGCCTTTTAGCTTTAAAATTCAATACCCTGCTGTAGGAATTGTAAATGAACCCTTTGCCCTCTGTCTCCACCTTTGTATGTAATAATAGCTCAGAGCATTGCTTCCCAATATCTTCATGTGAAAACAGACAATCCAAAGAAAAGGGAAGCGATTAAGTCTGCTCAACCAGATTAATTTTCTTTCGTATTCCCCAAAAAATTCAATTCATTTAAGACTGATTTAAGACCATGTGTGCACACGCGTGCTTGTGTACATATTGAGAGATTATTTCCTTCCCTCCCAGCACACCCTTCCCTCTTGCAGTACTGAAGCCAAGGATCTCAATGAGATGTCAGATGAGAAAACAGACATGGCTGGCGTGCAAAATACTATGGAAAGGAGTGTTTAAAAACAGTCCCCTTTCATCAGAGAGAACAGCTTGGTTTGACAGGCAGCTTTACTCCCTTCCTGACACAGAAAACATCTCATGGACCATACGGATTTGCTTTAATATTTTCATCCATGAACAGAGGAAAAGCCATGTGTACAGGGTCCCATTTCTGCAGATTCAGCTCACTCACACAGATGGCATATAAAAGCTGAGACTGCTCACACCACTGCTGTGAGAGTGAATCATTATTGGCTTCAGCATACAGTAGCTCTGAATCAGAAGACACAGTCGCTAGCACAGAAGACAGTGGTGGCCGTATCTCCATCTTCCAAAGATTCAGATACAAGATAAACAGTATTGCAGAAAATTAGAAGGAACAAGTTTAATGCAAACAGCACATATAAATTACATAAAAAATGTGGAAGTGTAAACTCTGGCTATCAGGGCAAAAAAAGCACAAAGACCTAGCAATCTCCTTCAAATTAAAAGTTAAATCCTTTCTTAAGTACTTTAATAAGTCAACAGAATGCTGCTTTTTTATTTTATTTTTTTCCCTCTCTCTCTTTCTCTCTCCTTTCCTGCTTATTTACCTACACATGTCCACGATGTTGGCATCCTTGGGTGCCCACATTACCCTGCAATGCTTGATAGCCACAAAAAAAGGAAAGACACAGCCTCTGCCACGCACTTGTGAACAGGCACGGGACCGCTCTGAGGAAGTGCAGGATATTTTATTTCTAGGACCTGCTCTAAGGGATTATTATACCAAGGGAGAAAATGTCCGGCACGTTTTGGAAGGCAGAGGATGAGCATGATACAAGCCACTGAGAATCATAGAGTCATCGAATCATTTAGGTTGGAAAAGACCCTTAAGATTGTCGAAAGAATGGGTGAGAAGGGTGATTGGAAAGCCTTGCTTTTTCACAGATGTCCTTAGCCAAGCCTTTTAAGATCTCGATGAATTCACCTTTTACTTGGAAAAACTATTTCATGGCCAGTTGATACATGATGCCTATTGACACCACAATGGCTGGGAGACCATGATATGAAAAGAATACATCAGATTTCATACAGTGTCTGTCCTTCAGGATCTCAAAACTCAAGAAAAGGGAATGAATGTTACTAACGGGAAGACAACCACTATTCCACAAGAAAAACATCATTTACCATCACTTGCCAGGTGCACTTCTGTCTACATCACCCAAAGGAGCAGCTTGGAAAGAAATACCAAACATTATTAACATTTTGTGTTATTTACTCTGCTCATGTTAACACATAGCAAGTTGTTCTTGCTACTTTGTCAAGGTTCCGTGTGAGCACTTGCAACTCCTTGGCCCACCGGTACGTCAAGAGTCCTGAGTCATGGCTAATTGCAGTCCTGCACCCAACTCCCTATTTGCCACTGTGAAAGTTTAATTTTGGAAAGCCGCATACAAATACAGGCTTAATCTCAGTGGAACCGCACATTCCAGCAATGTTTACTCTCCTCACTCAAGTTTGGGTTGATTTTAAAAAACAGGCTGCAGAGGAAGGCAGGGTGTTTATGCTCATCTTTACAGCGGGGGGTGGAGAAATTTCCATTGGATATTTGCTTTTAAATTTGATGTTGAATCCCGAACTGAAGCAGATGCATTGGTCTCTGCCATTTGCTGCAGCTGGGAACCTGTCTCAAGACTGAGCAAACACCTCACAGAGGCCTGGCTTTGCACAAACAAGTAGGTCAACAAAACTCAAGGCAAGAGATGCCCAAATGAGTAAATACATCTTGCATAAGAGGTAAAAGAGATCAAGCCCAGCAAAGCAAGCCTTGCTCAACTGTACTGTAATCGTTGAGGGAATTTTAGTCAATCAACCATTTTTTATGCTGCTAGAGCTGTTCCAAAATACTAGTTTTACTCATCTCGGTCTGTGAACTGGGAGAGCCATGGTTTGAGGAGGGGAGAGAAGCAGCAACAACGCTGATGTCTCTAGATAATGCCCATCAGGTACTTTGATGGAAGAAAGCCAAAGACCGAGAGCCCGAGCCAGAGTTGCTGCAGTGAAAGTCTCGCAGAATGATTCAGTTTTTCTGTGTTCACCAAATCTAAAGTGCTGATCAAAATGTCTGCCCAGGCCAGCTTTACTTCTAATTGCCCTAAAAGAGCAAGGAGAGGGCCAGCCATTCGGTCTGGAACAACTTCTTTTTTTTTTTTTCTCCCTGTCCTCTTCTGCAAGAATGTTTGTTCAGGATTTTGCAAGGAACTTAGCAATGCAAAGATAATTTTTTTTTTTTTTTTTAAATCATTCATTTAGAAACAGGTTGAACAATTCTGTCCGTTTCTGCTCTTACATATTATGCAGATGGAAGAAAGATCAGAATGGAGAAAAAAAACCTCTGTGTACAGAGCAAGCTGATCCTGCCTGTCTCCAAACAAGCAAGCTCCCTGTCCCTCCTCTCATGCTTCATGTCAGGTCAGCAACAGTTTTAGCAGCCTGTTATTTGGGGTTTGGTCAGCTGCTGAGAGGAGCTGGCACCTAACACGTGGCGTTCTGCTGAGACAAAAGGCTCCGTGAATTTTCTTATGTATCTCCTCCAACATATGAACCTAAACACTGTTTCTGTTTGCCCTCTTCCCACTTGTTCTCCCTCACGTAGACCAGTTCCCTTTCATTTTCTAAACCATTCATGCAAATTATTTACACACAGAGATACAGCATTGGTTATGTTTGTTTGTCCGTTACGAGGTCCTGCAGTACTTTCAGAGCTGAATACATCCATACAAATGATATTTCTATGAATATAAAACCTGTGTTCCCTGTCATTCTCATCATGAAAATGCTGAATGGTTATTTAATAACACGAGAGCCTCATAGCTATTGGCATAAAATCTTCTGTATGTGGTTTGGATCTGCTCCTCACACCAGACCTGAGCATCTTAACTTGGAATAACATCCTCGTGTTCATTCATTGTTATGCTGACACAATACTGAGCCAAATCCGTCCCCTGCATCATTCCATTGCAGTCAATAGTAACAGAGCACAGGGGTATACAGATGTTTGTATTGTAACAGGTTCAAATTACATGAATATCTCACCTTGTCAACCACTGCTAGTCCTGTCCTGGAAAGTGCCCTTATACTCAGAGCCTGCTGATCCAAAACCCCTACAGACCTGAAGAGTTCAGGTCCTCTTTGGGTCAAAGCCCTTGGACAGGGATGCATAAAAAATACAGGAAAAGATATGAACAAACTAGTGCAGCTTCCTGCAAGTACCAACAACCCAGAGACCTTCAGCTAACACAGGGGCACGGACCTGAAAACAGGAAAGTTGGCAGAGGATGGGATGACTGAACATGAATATAGGCTAGTGAAAGAGGCAATTGCTTTCACAAGACCTCTGAGCTGCCTGATTCCTGGCAGACATCCCATTCCCAAACATTTCACAATTGAATTAAGGACACTTTATTCACTCCAAAAGCAATTAAAAAGAAAAACACATTTAAAATATAGTTCTAGCAACAATAAGCAATTAGTCTTTGATAATTGTCTGTGTCTTCCTATTTAATCACTCTTTTGCAGTGGCCAGTATGCTGATGACAGATCCCGACTGGTCCGATTACTGTTCTTGCCAAATTGTTTTGAGTTTGTGTCTGTTCTTAACTCTGTGATGACAACGGACTGGGGATGCTGCAGCGAAAGGATTTTTCAACCTTGTGCATTTGGATTGAGTAAACTTTCTTCCTCCAAATCAGTGTAATGTTTATGTCCAATTTTAATCTCCAAATCTATCCTTGGCAGACACACGATCAGCGTTCAATTTCAGTGCTATTTGATCTGGGCTGTAAACATTTAGATGTAGTACAATCTTCCTCAATTAACTCTAAATACCAGGGTCACACTAGCTGAGAAGAGAAGCATGAACGTGTCTAGTGCTCTGGGGTTTGACTGCCTCCAACTTTTACCTGAGATCGTAAAACAGCAAACCGGAATGCACATTAACCACAGATGTATTTAAGAAATGAGTTGTTCAGTTTAACCTCTGGTTTTGGTGGAAGTTATTTTATTTTGCACATGCCTTTCACGATAGACATTTCTCCTGCCCTGTGAAATTGCTGGCACACGGATGGCACCTGCTTGTCTCATTTCTCCTCTGGCAGCCAAGATAACCTGTCATTTGGTGATTTGCCCAATTTGCTATCAAAGTGAAAACCACTTCAGAGTTTGTACTGCTTGTGTCCAGTCCTGATCTAAATGCTCAAAGGCAGACCCCTAAAACTGTAAAATTCTCAAACCTCTGTGTTTTCCAGTGAGCCTGAGCTCCTTTTGACTTATTTTAAAATATTCCATGACATAGCCCCAGCTTGCTTAAATAGTCTCGTTTCTGAATGTGGGCCAACCCCTTTTTATCTATTCATCACAAGCAGGTTTGCAGAAGACTTCTTTTGATTATCTGCTACACAGCCAGAAGGTCAGGCTGGCATAGAGTGTTGCCTGTGTTTTCAAATTTCACAATCCCAGGATTTGCATGTTATTTTAGGTTACTGAAAACTTTATTTCTATAGCTTGTCTGTGGCAGGACTACTTTCAGAGCATTCTTACCCTGCCTTGTGGGGAAAAAAAAAAAAAAAGGAAAAGAAAAAAGGGGAAAAAAAAAGCCCTATATTACATTTAAATAAAACTAATCTATACTAGGATATATCATATAACGCTATATTTTGTATACTGGCAGCTTTGTGCAAAACTGCTGCAGGTCATGAATAATGTGGCTTAACCTACAGCTTACTGAAAGAAAACCACCTTATTCTTCACCGGTTGCAAATGAGACTTAAAGTTTTCTCCTTCTTTCTGCCATGCTGCAATGATGGATGTGAGACAAACCTCTCCCTCTGCAGAGGAGATTTTTAAAGGTCTCACACAACTTTTGTGAGAGTTTCTGACTTGTGGCTGAAAAGTTAATGATAAAAAAAGAGTCTGTAGCCCTTGTGTGCGGGGTTGGGAGTCTGTCCGATCTCAAAGCAGGTTTAGTCTAGACACGACGTAGATTGGAGATCTCCAGGGAAGGTTACCTGATCTAGAAATCAGAGATAAGGGTGGTGATTGTGGCACATTTCCTATGGAGATAGTAGTGAGCTAGCACGTGGTCACAAAAGAAGTAATGCCTACTTAACAGCAGAGACACAAAACTAGGCTCAAAACTAGTACTCAATTCTGTGCATGCAAAGTCAAACACGTGGATTTCGCCACAAAATCTGCTTACCTAAACTCTCACTGCATATGGCAATGTGGAAGTGGAAACCGTTTTTCTGGATTTTCTACTGTTTCAAGTGGAAACCGTATTTTCCACATTATCTATTCAACAGGCACACAGTGGTGCTCTGGGCTCTTGCATAGATAAGGGGTCATACCTAACAGGTAGCTATTTTTTAAATTGCTAGTTAAACTAATCCCATGTGCAGTGTAATTGTCATATTTGAGGAGTATTTGGGGCTGCTGTACGATGAAATATACTGTGTACCATCTGAAGCAGAAGGAACTCAGATGAGAAGAGAGATGAGACAGCAGGTATCACCATGCCCAGATGTATAGAGACATAGGGGTAGGACGATTTAAGAAAGCAAAAAAAAAAGTGATACTGATTATTTAAAGAAAAATGTTGGGTACATGACCCATTTTCCATGCTTGTCTTAAAAAAGAAATGTGAAATATTGCATGAGATGTCCAGGCCATAAGAATTTTTGTATCCTTGTAGAGCAGCCAAAGCCTGGTACAAGATAATATATAACCCCCTATTAACAGGCAGGTAGATGATTTACCACATTTCAGTAACTGTGTAAACATGAGCACCCAGACACTGAGCCTCACGGGCCTCCTTTAGCCCAACCACGATTGAAACGCAATGAGCTGAGCTAAATGAGAGATATTAAACAACTCCAGGTACAAACGCTGTATCGCAGCACTTTATGTACAGGGAAGGTGTGACGTGTGGTTACTAGACTACATGTGGCTAACGTCTACAGACCAGAGCTGCTCAAAAGCAGAGGTGCACATTAAAATGGACATATTCTTAATGAAGCTTCTTTGAATTTCAGTCACAGCATATTTCAGTCTAATGACTCTAAGTTGTTTTAATTACCAGTGAATTGAGTATCATTTTTACTACTTCCCCTATGTATGGTTCTTTCATTCCGCCACTTTTGCATTAAGACATGAGACAGTAATCCAGGTAGATGTGACTTGGAAACTATCAAGTCCTACTATGGTGCTATGACTTCTTAATTCTGATTGCATCCTTCTACATCATGACCCGTCTGAAAATCCAATTTGAATCCACATACCATGAACTGCACTAACAGATATATGTAGATAGAAGTTTTCAGCCATCCTCTGTGACACAAATCCATGTTCTTCCTTGTTAGATAGGATGTGAACACACAAGTAACAACCAAACAGTGAAAACAAGAAATCTTTAAGCCTAGAGTCATCAACCCAAACAACTTTAGGCCTCTCACTTTGAGATCTTTCTGTTAAAAATTTACTACTTGCTAAAACTGAACACGGTCAAAACCAAGCTCTTGAATTTTTCATGAAGTCCTTTCCTTTCCATACCTGTCTTAATTTCAGAAATAAAATCAGACTCTTTCCTGCCAATCTCAGCTTTCTTTTTGTCTTGATCTCCTCTCATGACTCACACTTCCAGCCTGTGATTAAATCCTGATGTCACTTTCTACAAAACTTCTCCAAATTTGACCTTTTCGCTCTGCCTACATTGCCAAACCCTTGTCTAAGATCTAATTGGATTATGAGCCTTACAATTAAAATCTCTTCATCTCTGCTTTTGACACCTCCAAACTAGTGCCTTTCTAATCTACTGAAGACCTTGCTTCAAAGATCATCCCGTAGGTCTATAACCTGGTTATGCCCATGTGGCACCTTGCATAGACATCATTCCCAGCTTATCTACTTTCTAGCTAGAGCAGTAGGGCTCAGCCTAGGCTAAATCCCCACTTACTGTCCCAACTTTTTGCAAGCTGAAACCTGTTGCTGAGGTCACGCAGAAATACTCACAGAACCTGCTATCTGATTGCTACAGCGGTGGCAAGTTATGCTCATGGCTACCTATGGGCTACAACTTGGGTGCAAAACTACTTCTCTCCTATTACTCTGTTATACCATTGTCCCTATTCCCCTTCCCTCCTAACCTTTTATTTCCATATAACATATATACTTTTATAGCATATATATAAAATACATATATATACATACATACATACATACATACATATATATATATATATAAAACACTAGACTATAAGCTCTTAGGGACAACAATACTCATGTTCCTAAGAGCTTAGCAGAACAATTTGTATGGCACCTAGAACTATGCAGATCTATTTTCCTGGGGTGTCCAGCTAGCACTACTAGAGAATTAGAAACAATAAAAGAAATAATCTAAGAGAAATTAAAAATACCTATATCTGTATATCTCAAATCTCAAGGCTATCTGGTGGGGCAAGGAAGTGAGCACTGTACCAGTTTTCCAAATGGGGACACTGAGACATTTTAGGAAGGAGTTAACCTGTCCTGTGAAGAGCAGTCAGGAGTCTTCATTGAGCAGAAATGAATGCATAAGCTACCCAACAGGATTGAGAGGGGAAGGCGACTTCCAGAAGCTAGAGAAAACCATCTTAATTGTAAGCTTTCAAAATCCCTATGCTGGCTCATCGAGGTACCAACTCTTTACGGGAATAAGTCTTACACTACACTGAATGTAAAACCTGGGGATTTATAGGACATGCAGGAAGGGAGAGAGGATAAAAGGAAACCCAACCATAAGGAAAAGTAAATCAAAATAAAAATAATGCTATTTAAAGGACAACTCTTTGATAAAAGAAAGAGTTGAAGTAAGAGCCTAGAAACCCTTTCTTCCCCATCACTGCATTGTGAAGGAATGGAGACCTCAGATATCAGCACAGTGAAGTGCAGAGAGGATGAAAACTTTGTGTTTAAATAAAACTACAAATTAAATATTGGAGGGGAGGGAAGAAAAGAAACACTCTGTTCAGCTAGAGAGAGTAAAAAATTAAATCCTCTCTGTACCCGAGGATGCGAACCATGCCTTGAGCTTCACCTGTCAAGTGCTGCAAAGCATTCCTGCAAACCCCTCTCCTTTTAATTGGCCATTCGGGTGGCAAAACCCTTCCTCGCTCAAACCCTGCAACCGTGCTCCAGCTCGCCGAGCCGCTGGAAAAATGAGCAATGAGCAGGTGTCAAATTCTGTCTTTTATCTTCAGCTTTTAAAAGACAGATACAATTATGGGAAAATCAGTGTAGTGCGGTGGCTGATTAGGTCTCTTTTCTAAGAATTATTTGCACAAGGCTCTGTGTGCAGACCGGCCAGAGCTATCGGCTCATCTACAGAAACAGTATTGTGTCTGCTCTACCTTATAGAGACCCACAGACGCATAAGCAGAGAAGAGAAATTATTAACTCCTCACCCTCCACAGCAGGCAAAGCAACACTGCATCGTCTGACAAGCTCCCACTGGTGCAATCTTTCAATGCTTTATGTATTTTGAGATTACGTGTGTATGTGTGATACACATCAGTGCAATGCCTAAGAAATGAAGAGAGGCTGTAAAGCATAGGAAGTTGACAAAGTTGACAAAATTGAAGCTAAAAGTCTTCAAAATTCAACATATGGAAAGACTGTATGGCTTCCTTAGTTGTACCTCTAAGGTCACGTATCATTTTGTGGATTTACATGAAGTGATACTGACTGCATCTTGTTTCCTCCTACAAAACACGAACAAAAAATCCTCCCAACCCCCATCACCTCTGTACCTTCAGGGAACAGATTTTTAACTTTACAAAAATCCATGGATTTACATTACCTAGGAATCTGGCAAAAGGTATTTCATGGAGTTTTTATTTGGTGGTGCAGGAAAATAGAGTTGTGGTTTGGTTTTTTGTTTTTGTTTTTGTTTTTGTTTTAAATTAAAAACAAAAAAGGAGGAAAGGAGAAAATTAGCTTTTGCTGTTTTGAACTGATCCAAGAAATGAAGCTACCCATTTCATATGAAAAGGCAACTCTCCTTGCAGTCTTAATACAAAGACTGAGGGTGCCTGTCAAGGGGTCCTGGTTGCCACCCCGTCCCAGAAGCAGTTCTGCCAAAGCAATAGCCCTGGGAGGGCAGGATTAAAAAATGTCTCCTGATGCCATCTACATCATTACTGCAGTTTGGATAAGTATAGCCTCCAAACTGTGTTTATGGGATATGTCCCTCAGTGCTAACTTATCATCCTTACATCCAAACCCAGAGAGGTTTTATATGTATCCTCATTATGTAAAACAGAAGAGGAGAGAGGATCATTTTGTCCTGATCCTTTCTAAACTCCTAAAGAAGTAAACAATTTCAGTGCAAGTGAAATTTTCAGGTCTCTAGCAAGAGTTTGGGCTATGTTTTTCCATAAATATTTTTGAAGTAGGAGAGTGAAGAAAAGCCTATGAGCTGGTCGGAAAGCATATAAAGCAAACAGTGATATATAATGGAAACCGTTCCCAAGAGCATTTGTGATTTCAGCAAGTACAGGGCATTGGGAGTTAACCACTCTATTATGCGGTTTGTCTTTTCCAGCATTAATTTGTGAAAAAGTCTATCTTTTATGCACTTGCAATCCAAACAAAAGAACAAATTCAAAGAACTAAGCACACAAACCATGCTGGGCAATAGAGCATCACAGCCAAACACTGCCAGTATTCTATATTCACATTGTATTACATGAACTGACCCAGAATTAACTATGGCTGCCCTCTCCTGGAAAACTCTCTAAAACAAATGAAGTTCTCTCTCATCCATTTCCATTAATGGCACTAGCATGCTTAGTGGCAAGACCACAGGAGACCACGACAACTGGATAAACAGCTACGAGGAAGCAGTAACAAGCACAACAGAATGAAACTATTTTTCCATAAGGGTCCCAAACGGGTATCATAGTCCCTCTTGTAAACCAGGGTGTACAACTGAGCGCACTCAGAGAATACAGACTCTGTGGTTCCTGTCTTAAAGTTTCAGAGTGGATGTCAAATGTCAGGATGGGAGTAAGAAGAAAACAACTTGCAGTCACAGAAGATCTTCCCATTCAGAGACCTGACCACGAGCTTTAAGAAACTTCAGTTGGGAATCTTCGTTCCCTTGAGGTTCACTGGTTGAGCACTTGCAACATGAGCCCGTGTGCTCCAAGAGGGGACCCAGTGCTGGCACCAGGCTCAGCAGACCATAATGCAAGAGCCTGCTGGTATGTGTTTGTGCACATCCTGAGCACTCTTACTTCATTCTTCAAATAAAGGTGGTATTCCCAGATGATCTGAGAACAAATGAGGATGGGGCAAGGAGGAGATAGCCACCTGCATTACATGCCTGGGGAGAAGCATATGACATCCAGCCCAACCTGGCATAGGTGATTCAAAGAAGAGATGCTTTCAAGGAAGGGAAGAGGTGCATCCAGTTTCCACAGATGTTAGTATGAGTCAACAAAATGTCCTGACCCATAGTGTCAGACGTTATTGCTGCAATACAATACTAGTGCAGGTGGCTTCAGCCTCCTGTCCATAGCTATATCATCACCTGTTAGTATACCATTCCTGGGCCTTTTCTCTGAAGAGATTTCTTGCTTGAGCCCGCTCAATAAGAATGTCTTAAAATCCTTTCTTGAGAAATGACAGACATCATAAGATGGTAATTTGGGAAGATCACTGGCCAAATCCCAGTTATTACTTCTTCCATCAAGGTATCACTGAGGTTCCTGAACCATATCTAGTGATAAAAGCACATAGTTACATGCTAATATGGTAGAAGCAAGATGAGGTTTCACGAGATTTATTGGTCAGTAGAGTATCCCTGATCAGAACAAACGAAGCAAAAATGAGAGGTGAAAAATTACTCACCTTCATGAGAGGTTTGACTTTGAAAGGGTTCTAAAAATAGCATCAATCTTAAACATCTTTCAGACTAGGATAATCTGTTAAAGTGAAGCATCTCATTCAAAACTATAAAAAGCATTTGAAATCTGTAAAGTTCAAGCATTTTAGAAACTCAGTAGTAAATATCTACAGATGTAGACCTCCGCTATCTTTTCTTCCCCGTTTTCCTCTCTCTCCACATTGTTCCCAACCATTTCTTAATGTCTCCTTCATTTGCCTCTGACAGCAACCAGTGTACCAGGCACCGTATGAAAACAGGCAAAACCTCTGTCCTTAAATAATCGCTTTGTCACGTAACGACCAGTGAAATCTCCACGTATGCAAAGAGCCCTTTCGGATGCCACATTCAATTTGTCTCAGTGAAAAGTAGCTGTAATAGAAAGCAGATGCTCCACAAGGAGTTTGCCAGCTGTTGAAGTGACGCGCAGATGTTGAGCACACTGAACTCCAAGCGTTTGACCTTTCAGTACAAAGGAAACTCACTCCCTGTCTTAAAAACACGGAGCCAAGATCTGTGTTACTATAAAATGCAATAAAGTTAATATTACTCTCAGGTTTCTTACGCAAGTACAGAAGCAACAAACCCACAAAACAAAATACTGAAAAATGATAGAAAAATAGTGGAGAATTGCCTTTGACAGGAAAGATCAATTCCAGTTGTCTTTAATGACCTGAATCATACAAAACCTGACCGTAGCATCCATCCTCTTGTTTTCCCAATTTTATTTGTAGCTAGGCTCCATTTTCACATTCCGGAGCGTGGCAGCCTCAAGTAAAATACTTTGTAAGAGCAAAGGTCCATTTCCTCTGACACTTTTCTTTGAGATTGAATTTAAATTAATATCACTATCTTCTCTCTAAAAAGTAGGATAAAAAACTAATAAAATTCTTAATTACTTTTGAAAATCAGGCAAGCTTGACCTACTCTTACTTAATTTAAGTATTTGTCTAAGAAAAGAAGCCAGTATCTGCCAGTGTGCCAACACTTGTTATTCACAACAATTTGAAGATCAGCTTCTGGAAGGGGGACACTAGCCGGAACTGAATATTCTCTCACATCAAAGAACAACTCCCAGTAAAGACCAACAGGAGATCTATTGGCACTTACAAGTTTTATTTATTTTTCAACATCTCCAAGTCATTCAGCAGAATGGACTGCTGTCTTTACCATCCCAAAGCACCTCATTAAACGAGTGAGTTAATCAAGTATATTCTGCTAATGAGAAAACATGATTAAAAAAGTTCAGAGAAGCGAGAATAAGGAAAAAAATTAACAGAGCAGTCAACCTCTTTCCAACCTAGGAACATGCCTGTGGTTCATAAAATGTAAGCTGTAGTTTGTTTAACAAAATAGCTGTAGTTATGTCTTCTGTGAGTAAACAGTAATTAACCTGGTAAAAATTCATGGGGATACTTTCTGATAGGGATCCATGGGCATAATTTCTAATAAATTTTTTCTCCTGACTACATTTTGACGATCTAGAAAGGAAGGGTCTTCCAGCTTTATGACATATAAGATAACTGCAACTAATATACATGACCTGTACACTCTTTCTGTACGGCTTTGGCATTTGGGCCTCCTGCATTTATTTTAAATTTGGTATTAGAACCTTGCTGAACTCATGATATGTATAATTATCCATGTATACATCTGCTAGTTTTATAGAGAAATACATGTAATCGCTCACTCCAGGTATCAGGTTCATAGTTAAGACAGCAAATTGATTAACTATTATTTGCTAGTAGCTATCTACATATAGAGCTACATCATACACTTTTTACCATGTCAGCTTCCTTTGCCCACTGACCCACCCATTTGAGAGTCACTGGAGCATTTCAAATCTTGGGCATTTTCATGTATGCCTTGTCCATCCCTGTTCACAGCTCACTAAGTACAGAATTTTCTTCCAAATTATGCCTGTCCAGAAAGACTCCGTCCTGTGCCAGTAACAGCTCTTCTGTGCCTAGAAGTACGACGTTGAGTTGTATCTGGAATATTTCTACCTGACACGGAGACGGAAAAAAGGCTACGTTTGCTCAGTCAGCCTTTCCCCTGTAAATGCAGTATTTCACACACACGTTTTCTTGTGCATTGTGAGTCCATGGAATCACAATAACCCCAACAACAAATCTAAATATTTGAAAGACATCATGGCAAAATCACTTTAGAAAATCCATCTGAGATCAGCACAAGGTTCATTTTCTTGCAGCCCGCTGAAATATCTACACAAATCTTTGCTCTGTGATCTGATTTGCCTGTTAAGAACACTGAGCAACAATTTACCTTACCTAGACTTATCATCCTATCAAACCAGCCCTAAATACTCGAATCCTGCATGAGAATATGCATTGTGTGGGACTGGGTACTGTAATTTTCTCTTGGATCATTTGCAAGCATGGCTCTATTGCTTGGCCATAGCGTGAGTTGCCATCAAAGCCAGCAAACACCATTTCCCTTACTCCCCACTCGCCGAGCCCTGGGTAGAATAAAAATATAACACAGATTTTATTGAGAGCCCTGGAAAACCACCTGTCATCTTTGGCTCTGACAGCTGAGCAATTTCTGCTGGGCAGTCACATGAACGGCCTTTCTGCTGAGATTTCCAAGGGAGAACAATACAGCTGTTAATTAATAAAATAGCTCAAGTTTGTCGGCAGGTTGTTTATACTAATGAGCAGAGCTGGTGTTATGATCATTGCTTTTCAAGTTACCGTACTGCCTTGCAGAAAGAGACCTGTAGCAAAGAATGTAACGGTGATTATATGAAATGAGTCCTAATACTTCTGAAATGGTTATTACTCAAAAAGATTGCTCGAGTTAGGGAGAGACAAAAATTCCTAAAAATTTGTTTCCTTGTCTGGTTGGTTTCTCTTATATTTCTCTCCTTTATCTTCACTACATAATTGTCACAGGTCTGTTAAACTGGCAGCAGCCAAACAGATGCCTCAGAAATGGTTCCCTGCTTAAAGCTGATATCACATATCTAGCGTACCAAAAATCAGTGATCACTACACATTAGACAGTTAACGGGCTCAAAGGAAAAGACTCAAAAGAGCTTAACCAAAGTGGCAAAACAGCCTGGCTTTATTTCCCGGACCATCACTCTGGTCGTATTACACTTTCTTTGGATCCTGTCCCTGAATGCGTATTCTCCACTGCAAAAAAAATCGCAGTTGGTACTTCTGGTGGTCCTTAGAGTTGTGCCCCCATCTCCATCCATGACCACGGCCGCCTTCTTCACACTTTGCCCTGCCACCAAGGTTGGTCTCAAATGCTCTTTCCTCTCCAGCCTTCTCCTAAAATGCCAATTATACATGCGATGGCCTCTTCAAATAAGACCACTAGGTAGCAATGTGACCTTACTTCCCACAGCACCTCCAGCACAACACTTTTGGGGACACTACTAGAAGATAATGGCTTGGGAGGTGACCAGAAGAAATGACCGCTATTTCTTTTTCTGGCCATTAAATACACTTTCATAGCAGAGTTTTCCCAGACCTTCTCTCCCCAGGCTTGCAGATCAAGCATTTTGCTCACTTGTTGCACCTGCTTCAACTTCACTGGGGCAACAGAGATCTCTGCCGTATGCCCATGTAGTGCTGACAGTCACGGGTGCTCAGATCCCACCACATCCAGGTGCTACCGCATCACACGTCCATCATCATAATACAAGTTCCCCGTGAGAATCAAATTCAGCACTTCAGAAAGGCACGTCTCTCAAATTAACTATCAAAATTCACTTTTGTCGTATTATTGATGCCATCCTAGCTATTCAAGGAAGAGATCTTTTATTCTGCATTCTGCATTTTTTGCCTCAAAAATTATATTAGCAATGAAAACAACTAGCCTTAGTAGTTCTTTGGGTAGCAAGGCAGAGAGCAGTCATAGCACTTCTCTCCCCAGCAGATAGAGATGGAGAAAAATCAAATCTCTGGTGGCTTCTTGGCTCTATTGGAAAGAAGCTACAGATGTCTCGTGCAGTACAGCTTTCTCAGGTAATCCTGTATTCAAACACAGCATACTTTCTTCTCCATGAATTCTTTCTAGTCCAACTGAAGGAGCTGGATAAAGCAGAGGAGAAATAGCCAAAATTTAGATTGAAAAGAGAGGTAAGCTCCATCTGTAAGTCTATGATTGCTCCATGTATAGTAATTCTTCCAATTTATCCAGTCTAGTTGCAACTTCAAAATAATGAGACTTTCACCATATCCTCTAGGAAATACCTTCACAGTTCAATAGATCTTACTGTCAAGGCTCCTTAAGTCTCAGTCTAAATGTTCCCATCTTCATTTTATCCCATTATTCTTAGATATAGCCTACATTCTAGCCTCGAAATAATTCTACTCCCACATGGGGTTGGTATCCTTCTAATATGTCCAGCCTCCACTATCCTCTGGCATAGGAAGACATTAGAAAAATATACTAGAATAAATTAAAATTGTCAGAAAAACCAATGAATGTCAGATAATTTAAAAATAAATACAATTAGAGCAGTTAAAAATGGAGACGGCCTATTAGATTACTGAATGCATCCCTGAATACAGGATGTCTTAAATTAATTTGATATTAAATGTGATCTAAGCCAAAAGGTCAAGAAGAATCTTGTGCATCTTCTTTAATTTAGAATTTCTTGGCCTTTATACAATGTGTCTTAAAATGCTAATACAGCAGCACCTGAAGCTGTGTTAATTTTTATTTCTCAAAAATCAAGTTAATTTCTTTTTCTTAAGAAAATGATGTTCTATGTCTTACAGCAAACTTCCCCTCAATGTGAAGATCTTGGACAGGACTTAACTAAAGTTACCTGTCAAGCCTGTGCCTCCTTCAAACCGAGCGCAAAGGGAAATATTGCTGTGCCTGTCTGCAGTCAGGTAGAACTGCCGCATCCAACCTCATTTGAGCTGCAGTTTCAACAAACACACATGGGAATGCAGTACTGGAAGAATATTTGATTGTGTTTGTTTACCAACAGTGTTGATGCCAAGCAGCTTTGCCTGGCAAAAAAAAAAAAAAAAAAAAGATGAAATTTGATTTTTAATAATATCATAACTCTGATAGGAACTGAGTTACAAGAAATACCAGTTCAGGATATCAGAAGACAGATGGTCTAAATGAAACAGCAATACATTAAAATCTCAAATCTGTAAGTCTTGTGAAAGTTATTTTAAAGGGAACGTAAACTTAAATACATATTCCAAAAGTCAGACCATGTAGCACCACTGTCATCACCAGCGGCCCCACTGCAGTTAGGTTTTCTTTTAGTTTTCTTTGTGGTTATACCTGAATTAGCTCGAGATACAAGTCATTTCATTTTTTTCAACAGAGGTCCTCAAGGAAGAACAGTAAAGTTGTTCCTAAACTTTTTAAACCAATAAACCACAGTTAGTCTCCAACATATCTAACAGTCCATTACAGTCTGTATTTAGTTTTAAGCATTTGTCTTAAGGACTGAAGAGTTCGATATTTGAAAATATCAGACATCTCAGTCTAGCATGAACTCTGTTTCTTTGAATCATCTCGATTCACAAATCTAGATTCAAGACAGCATTTCCTTGTAACAAAACCCTTCATTGTTGGGTCAATTAAAAATAGATTCAAGAGCAAATAAGGTTCCTTAGCAACTTAAACAAAGCAGGAAAAACCACAGCCATTGCTAACCACTAGGGGAAAACCAAAGTGCCTTGTCTCTTTGCTAAATGACCTTGCTTTATTTTATTACCAGCCTCTTCAGGCCTGTTAGATGTTAGACATTTGCTGACATATGTAAACGATTTCAGTAAGGCTGCTCTCTCGCATTCTGCTCACAAGGCACAGAGGAAGCAAGGCCGAGTTCAGGTCTTCGCATTTGCCTTGATCATGGAGAGCTTGAGGCACAAGGGGCTTCTAGTGCTGAGCTGGACCCTATGTTCTCCCTTTTGTATAAGCAGCACCTAAAAAGACATTTCAGTTTCGTTTCTAAACACCCAAAATGCGTAATGTAATGACTTCGCCTGTCCTGAAAGATTAGAGGACATCCCACATCTAAACCACAATGCAGTATCGACAGTCTAGAGAAAATATCATTATGTTTTGCTTTGTGTTTCTTCAGCACCTAGTTTAAGGTGGTCATCGCTTTGGTGTTTTGGTTTTAAGACACCATGAACAGCAAGCCCTTGAATAACAATACTTCGTTTTTTAAAGAAAAACTAGTGTCTACAGCAACCATTATGACAACTTTTACTTGGAGACTGCAATGAAAGATCTGATAGATTCTGAATAAAGAAAAATCCTTTTATTCATGATGATAAAAGCCTACAGTGTCCAGAATATCTTTTTAAAAAATAGAAAAGTTCTTTTTTTCAAGACATGCCTGACAGACTGTAGCTGGAAGCATATGCCCCAAACACGAGTTCAGATGCTCACCAATCTTTGCAAAGTCAAAGGGATCAAATCAGATTTCCTGAATTTTAAAGCAGGGCCAATTATTTTTGCAACCAACCCTTAAACAGATCTGACTGGCGTAATTTGGATAGAAATTCCAACTCTTTCGATTCTGATTTTGCAAACAGCATCCTGAGTCACGGGCTGTGTTTAAGAAGCTGCATTCACTGTTGTCACACACTGCAGGAAAACATCCTATTTTTTTTTTTTCACTACGAGTTAAGTGATTGTTTTCTTTGTATCAAGGTGAGAACTTAAAAGTCTCAAATAAGTGTATGATCTTACAGACTCTGGGGAGAATCTAATTGGTGGAAGCAGCTGGGAATGGCAAAGAGACCACAAAACACTGGGAAGAATCCAGCCACGAGTCTGTTTTATGACAATGTATTTTAAAATCTTGCAAATATTTATCTTCTCTTCTGCTGGATAGCCAGGTTGAACCAGGTTTTGTGGTTTTTTTTAATTATTTATGTGAATTTTATCTGAAGAAAGGAAAAAAAAAAAAGCCCTGCTAATACAGAGAAGCTCTGCTATCCGATATATCACAGTGCTTTCTGTCTGTGAGAAGTAGCATGTTTCTTGAATTTGTTCCTAATCTTTCTTAAGAGAGAAAGATGACTGTGTCACATTGCCAACAGACCAAAGCAGAACTGTGCTGCTGATACGTGTCCCTTCTTTGTGCAGCGTGCAACAGCTTTCCTCTGTTATTATATTGTATACATAGCATCGGCAGGCTGATATTTTGGTGAACAGAATGAATCCACAAAGCCCTGGAAATGACAGCAATGTTTTCCATCACCTGCTGGATAAAGAAAAGGTTACTTTGCTTCGGTGTCCTTCAGTAGCATTTTGTACCATTAACCATCAGACCACAGGACTGATAGGAGAGAAGCAGATGGTTCATGCCTTTCTCCTACCTTTTTGCCTGTTTTCCAGGGGATGGCTGCCTTTTCATCCTCCTCCTTAGCAAAATAACTAGCTGTGTTCTGCCTGGCTGTGGCTCAGGCTTCAGAGTCATTTTTAGGTGTTACATGAAGGCTCTGACACTAAGCAGCTCATCAAATGAAGGGTTTAATAACTAGTATGAACAGGGTATCTAACTCCAGACTTAGAAGGCCAGCCTTTGTTTTTCTATAACCATAGCAGGAAAGTACAATCTGGTATTATTATTATTATTATTACTATTAAACACAGCTATTAACATAAAACTAAATTATCTTCTTTTCCTGACTAACCTATGGCTTCTTTATCTCCAGTATTTTACCTGCCAATGCATAACCACCACCACACACTTTGCAGCCCTGTTTTAAGTGGTATTTTCAATTTGTAACCCTTTCTTTTACGGATTAAATTCATTTTTAGCCCCGTAGAGTTGAAAGCTCGATAAGAGTCACAAGCCAAGCTGCACGGGGGTCTGACCATCACGCAACGGAGAGATATCAAGGAAACATCATGCTGCAAAAAGGTGCCCTTTTTCCCCCAAAATGCCTGGGCACAGTGTTGCTACAGGTTTTACACGGAAGACATGAATCCAAGATGCTGATCAGCTGCAATTGTTTTCAAGAAACTACGATTAAAACTAAAATTTTCAAGGGAAGCATGGAGTTGAGGGGTGCTAGAAGATCTTTGGTCTACCTCAACTTTGAGCTGAATAAAGCAAGCTTCATCCTCCCTCCTAATCTGCTTTGCAATGATGCTTGCACAGTCCAGAGAAATATTTAATAGAATCATAGAATCACAGAAACATTTACGCTAGAAAAGACCTTTAAGATCATCGAGTCCCAACTGTAAACCTAACACTATCAAGTCCATCACTAAACCATGTCCCTAAGCGCCACATCTACCCGTCTTTTAAATACCTCCAGGGATGGGGACTCAACCACTTCCCTGGGCAGCCTGTGCCAATGCCTGACAGCCCTTTTGGTGTAGAAATTTTTCCCAATATCCAATCTAAACCTCCCTTGGTGCAACTTGAGGCCATTTCCTCTTGTCCCATCACTTGTTACTTGGGAGAAGAGACCGACCCCCACCTCGCTACAGCCTCCTTTCAGGGAGTTGTAATCCTGCCCCAGCAGCCAATGTGCCAAAATGCCATGGGAAACGCACAGCAGCGGTCAAAGGGAGGGCCTGATCACAGCACCCACAGATGCCCTGTGGGTTTATCTCTGGATAAGCGTCCTGTTCCTATCTATTAAACAAAAACAGGGAAGGGAGGTGCTTTTAACACAAATAGCATGGCAAAGAGAATATCCCCCCCCTCCCGATGTTAGATAAAAGCAGTTTTCCCATTTCTCCCATTCCTTCTGGCATTTGCCATGAACATTAATCCTGTCGGTGGAACATCCTCACTGTTGGTACTCTCAAATGCTGACCACCCTGTTGTTCATTTTGACTAATAAAAATGAAAGCAAGCAGCACACTGAAAGTATCCGGCAATTCTATATTGCTCACAAATTCCTCCAAATTAAAATCTCATCCACAGTGCAATGATCTATAACTTTACAGCCCTCCAGCAGCAAAATAAGGCACCATTTAGAACATTTAGTAAAGTTATTTTGCATCAAAATAACTGCACATTTGAAAAATGTATTTTCAATCCCTAGGTAAGTTTTATCCATCTGCCCCAAAAACGCATCTAAGGCTTCAATTTTTTTAGCTGATCCCCACCTATGCAGAAGTATTTTAGCTCCAGTTTGCTATTTGCAAAATGAGACCGCGATGAGATACAACCGAGTACATTTCCACACTGTGGCCTATTTAAAGAAGAGAGGGGAAAAAAATCCCATTATTTTACTTCCCCAATTAAGCTTTTTTTCTCTTTCTCTTTAAATACCACTATTCCCAGCCTCCTGGTGTGCTTAAAGAGCTGCAGGGAGAAACTCAGGTTGCACAAGCACGGGCTGTACAACTCAATTACCAGGATCTGAAGGAAACTCGTGTCCTCGGACAGCATCTCTGAGGTTTCGCCATGAACGCTGCCTGATCTAATTAGGAAACACTCAGCATCTTTGTGGCAATTACTAAAGAAAATAATTATGACATGACCACTGTCTTCCTTCAGATGGAAAAGCAGCAGAAAATGACAGGAAACAGAAGTCGGACGGGAGTTAATAAAACAGCCTTTGGCAAGAGAGGAGAGAAACGCCAATTCCAGGAGAAGGTACAATTTTCTCGACTGGAAAACCAGGGAAAAGTAGCACATTGCAAGCCAAAGACCAACAGGAAAAGAGTCCGTTTAGTCATAAATGAGCCATAGACTCACCATAATAAAGCACAGCTTATGCTGGCAGACAGCTGCCTATAATAGTTTATTATAGGAAAAGAGCCTTTAATGGGTGCCACAGTACGGTTTGTGGCCGCCCTACTGTCACACGTTTGCCCTCAAGAGATACCAAGTGACAATGCATTAACAATCCTACACCTATTAATGTTATGAATTAATTTTCTTTCAACACAGAAACCAATTTAAATCACTGAAAATGCTTTGAAGTCCCCACAGGAGTTAGTCTGGTGGTTACAACAGGGAACTGGAAGGTGAAACTCTCTTAATTGCAGCCCCGACCTTAATCACTGATTTGCTGCAAGAATTTAATCATGCGACTTAACCGCCCTGCCTCAGTTTACTGATGTGTATAATATTAACAAGCGGCTCTGGAGTAATCAAAATATGGCAGACACTTTAGAAAACAATGAAGGCGATCAGTATGGCACTTACGCAACACAGAGGTGCGAGTCTTAATTAATGTTTATAAAGTGCCTGAAGAACTTGAGAGAGCTGGCGCCGAGGGAATACAAAGTATCATTACATTTATTTTGCAAAGAGGTATGAATATGTGATTATAATTTTATTACCCACGCAGATTTATATGCAGGGTTTGAGCACAAAAGAAATTAAACTTTTTGACACTTTCTCTGCAGCGCAGGTTCATTATCGGAGCAGTGTATCAAATGTAAGGGATTTAATAACTCGCTCTTAAGATCATCTATGAAATCATACCCAAATCTTCACTATCTTCAAGCAATGTATAAGCAGAAAACTGTGTGTGACAAAGGTGTTTTAAAAGTTAGGATCGTTACGTGGATGTTATAGCATCGCACAGTCTGAGTACTTTCAGAGCATTCATTTACTGTAGCAGCTGTAATTTCCCCTGTATTTTGATTATCTTGACATTTTCTAATCATGAGAGTTATAAATTGTAAAATGATATGGCAGGCTTGATAGGCTGCAGATTCACCCCCCAAGTGAAGTTACTTCTTTTATTAAATGTTAAATTGCTTTTCTCCAAAAGGAGAATTGTATTTTGGTTAATTTTTGCTTTTTGAATGCCGCCACAGATTTCTTCTGATAATACAGTGGTCTGAGTGACAGCAGAGATCTTTCTTTTCAATATTCCTGGATAAATATTGACCAAAGATGCCAGTTCAGTCTTTCACCATTGAGATGAATTAGTTCAGGCACAATTACAGCAGGTTTTTTTTAGTATAGCATCTAGTATGACTCAAAAGTTTCTAAGCTGAGCTTAGAATTTGCACAATTTTTTTTCCTAAGCAGCTCTAGTATCTTCAAGCATTACAGCTAGGGTCTGAAATTTGGCTGGGGAGGTACAGTTGCCTGCATGTTAAGCATGATACTCTTCCTGCTCAACCCAAATTCCTGTAAATTATAAGCTTTGTAAAATAATGTATTCTGTATTTGTAGTCAAGACTTTTTATCCAGATACCCTCTATGTTCCCTTTACTGAGTAGTCCCACTTCCAGCACCACAAGATACGGAAGGTTTCCCTCCTAAATTCCATGTGCAGCCTATTACCGCTGCGAGTGCCATAGGTCAGAACAGCCTGGTTCCTCAGGACTCCCCCAGCTACACCTGAAGCCACAGGAGAGACTTCAAATTGAGTTAAACACTCAGGAATGGTATGGTTATGGAAAACCATGGAGATCTTCTCATATCACTTAATTTGTGGGGTATAAAAGCCAAGAAAGGCTTTCAGCAACTTTGTTAGCAAGATTTTGTGTCTCAGACCTTTGGTCAGACCAGTGCATACAGCTCCAAACCCTTCTCTCCTAGCAGATGATACACTCTTTACTAATAATCAAAAGTCAGAAGGAGCAGTGCTGTTCCTAACTCACCACCTAGCAGCATTACGTTCAATGCTGTTACTTCCATAAACAAGGGATACATTTCTCAACCCAGCTTTCCCTAATTCTGAAACTTCAACATGCAAGTTTTGATGGTCTTTTGACTATTGTGTCCTTTCTTAAACTGCAAAAATAATATTTGCCAGAATAACTCAAGCAATGAGCTCACGAAATCCGTCCAAATCAAGACAAGAACAACCGACACGAACACTTCCAAGTTTTACGAAGGACACGTGTACAAACACTTTCCAGCTATTATATCTCATCTCTAATAGCTGTGAACCAACGTAAGAGGCAACTCTACAACTTCTTTGCTTTCAGACAGATTTATGGCACAACTGAAAGCAATTAATTAGCATGACAAGACTACATATCTCCTAACCTTCATTCTCTTTCAGAAACTATTTGACTAATAGTAATGGTCTATCACACAGTTTCAGTTACGAATTTTAACTTTTATTTTAACTTTTCAAGAGAGAAAACTATTTGGAGAGCATCAAGCCTCACTTCTTTACAGGTACCATTTGTAATAATTTCTTTATTTTTCCATAATTATTTCATTGCTTAAGATGTAGACATAAAGGATAAAAAAAGAAAACATTACTGCATGACCTGGCAAACAAACATCCCAATGTGGGATTGCAGTCCTCTGTCCTGGATCCACAACTCACGCGTTGGACAATTGTGTATAGGACTTCTCTGTTTTGACAGATGATACAATCTAAAGATGAAAACACATTCCAAGGCAGAGGGATTTGTAGCTTCTCAAATTATAAACGAGTTTCAGCTTCGACTCCCTTAACATCACAGGGAGGAATGTGACCACTATTAGCCCTAGTAACACAACATTAATTTGGATTTGAAGCTCATTTCAACTCTCAGAAGCATGTATTTGCGTACACTGAAGACTTATTCTCGCTGCTAAAATGGCAAATAAAGAAGGTGCAGACATCAGGTGGATACCCAGGACTGAGGTCTTCAACCATGTCGTGGACCGTCGTGGTTTAACCCCAGTTGGCAACTAAGCACCACACAGCCATTTGCTCACCCTCCCAGCCCCTGGTGGGATGGGGGAGAGAATCGGGGAAAAAAAACCCTAAAACCCATGGGCTGAGATCAAGACAGTTTAATAGGACAGCAGAAGAAGAGAAAATATTATTATTATTATTATTAATAATAATAATAATAATAATAGAAGAATACGCAAAACAAGTGATGCAAAATGCAATTGCTCACCATCCACCAACCGAAGCCCAGCCCGTCCCCGAGCACTGCCCCCTGGCCAGCTCCCCCCAGTTTATGTACTGGGCATGACGTCATATGGTATGGAATAGCCCTTTGGCCCTGGCCGTGCCCCCTCCCAGCTTCTTGTGCCCCTGGCAGAGCAGGGGAAGCTGAAAAGTCCCTGACTGGTGTAAGCACCGCTTAGCAACAACTAAAACATCAGTGTGTTATCGACATTATTCTCATCCTAAATCCAAAAGATTTAGATCCTAAATCCAAAAGACTGCACTATACCAGCTACTAGGACGAAAATTAACTCTACCCCAGCTCAAACCAGGACAAACCATTATTCAGAAGACAACACTTTGCAAATCTGCACTGAATACCGACTGATAGCTTAAGCTGATGAACATACTGACTTCCATGTCTAGAGTCATGCAGGTCCTTTCAGCAAACACATCTGAAATATTCTTCCTTAGTAATCTTTTCCAGGAGATCCCAGGTTTACTCAGGCGGACCTACAACCCCTCCAGAAAGTCAATGTACTGAGAAGCGTATTACTTCCACCCATCCATATATCTCCCCAAGGATCTTCTCAAAAAAAGAGGTCGCATTGCGAAGTCTTCCTTGTTTGCAGATCTCATTCTACCTGCGTACATTTGCAGTGACCAAGCTTTTTTTTTAGACACACACAGAGTTTCTCTCAAAATACAGCTATCTCAGAAAGCAAACAGCAAGGCAGAAAAGAAAAACAGATTGTCAATGCTCTCTCTGCAGCAGAGCTGCTCTGAATGAATTCCCTAAAATACTTAACCCACAGATAAAAGCTCTGATGGCAACATCATTACCCAAGACCTTCAGAGAGACCAACATGTGATGACCAAATGGTTATAAACACAAGGAGCTCAAAGTTAGATTGCCTTTGAAATAATCAGATCACATCACTCTGTACTGTAATACAAATACAATGCCTTGGAGAAATAAAAGAAGAAAAGGACTATTTTTCATTATTTTTTGGTAGACGCTATAGCGTCCTAGTAACAGAACCATATCCCTTAAACTAACTGGAAAGCTTATGGTGCTGAAGCCTCTCAAAGCCACTGCAACTCTACATGTTTTATAGCATAGCAGAAATAACCTCCTCATTTAAAATTCTGTAAGAAGGGGAAGGTGGTTTAGAAATACATCCATTTATGTACTCATTTCTATTCTTGGCAATTTAAAAAGCTCTGCGCAGAGGAAGGAGGATGGTGGGTAATAGAAGAAATATCCTCTTATACATATGAACAACCAGAAATATAAAGCATAAAAATGTGCATTGGGCACCAACTCTAGTTTACTTGGATTCTTAGGTCTTAATATTCCAGCCATAATGCTTCATGCTGACTTTAGATATACGTGGATGTGTCCTCTCCTAAATTTTAAAAGAAGCCTTCAAGGTATTTTGCTGTGTAATAAGAGCAAGGATACATACCCTTCATGGCTTGGTTCTCCAGTCAGCCTGAAAAAGCCTTACGAAGGAAGGAAGTATCATTAGCCCTACTTAATAGCGAGAAACAGGCAGAGAGAGGTGAAACAATTTGCTCACCATTACACTATACGCCAGGTATACAGGTGGGAATAGGACCCCCAAGCTCCTCAGCCCTGTCCGCTGTGATGCAGTCTCTAGCAACAAATTCGTTTCCAACACACGTACATAAAAAATAATTGTTTCCAAACTTCACAAAAGCAAAAGAACAACTTCACTTGCAGCCAGGCAAAACAATTTTATTCGGTTTGTTGCAGGAGAATGTCACCTTTTGAGGTTTGTGTTGATTTCTTTCATAGTTTATTCCCTTTCAGCAGAGCAACCAACAGACTCATCACTCCTTTGAAGTTGCTCTCTTTTTCCCACACTAGCATTAGCTACGTAGACAACTCTTCTCTTCCTTTCACTAGGGAAGGGTGAATTGTAGTAGAGCTGTTTGGCATAGGTTTAGGATATTATTTGCTATGTCTCTGTAAATAGCTGCAGTTCTGTAGTGTATCTATATTTATGGCTAACTTTCAAAGCAACACAATAATAAATAATAATGGATTTTCTAGGAATCTACAAAGTGGAGACAACGAAATATAGCCCGGCGCAAAGCAGACTTCATGAAATGGGGCTGACAAGAAGAAAAAGAGACAGAGATGAAATCTTGATGTCAAGGTGAAGAGAAAGAACAGAGAGGGTACAAGAGTGGAGATCCTGAAATTATCTTGCAAATGAAGGCCAAAGAGGCAGGTACAGAGGCTAGAGGGAAAAAGAAAGTGATAAGTCTCTGTCAGTGACAGAGTAGTGGAAGAATGAAATATAAGCAAGAAAAAAGGAGACCGTGCCGGTCTTTGCATCAGCATGGGCTAGATCTTGCAACTGGAGAAACAAGAGGGAGGAGAGAGGCTGCAGGGATGAGTCACCATCTACACATAAGCAATTTGCACTACGTGCAAGAAGAGGGGACAGCCTAGGCGTGCCATTCGGTGAGTAGCTGTAGTTTTGCTGCAAACTGGCAGAATGCTAATGGCACCCGCCAAAACTGCAATACACAATTTCACATCACTTCATTGCTCGCGGTCCTGAGCCCCAGAGGCAGAACATGGGAACAGACCTCCTCCTTTGGCACAGCAGCAAAGACCTGACCCTATTTATCTGTAAGGCAGCTCTGAAGCACTTGGCAACCACTTTTTTTATTACAGCTGCACTGGCCAAGTCTTTGGCCATCTAATCTACCACCCAGCATGCTTCTGACTGACCGCAGGTAAGTTGGATGAATTTCTGGATCTAAAGAGACTTTGTTTCCAGGGCTGTCTTCAGTCCAAAACGTGCCTTTCTTCAGTTACCTAAGTTCACCATGTGACACTGATTTTCCCTTTGCTACCATTGCTGATTTAACCAAACAGCTTCTTTTCCTACATTCCTTGAATGATCCCTAAACCTACCTGTAGGTGCTAAACCTACCTGTCCTAAACTATATTTAATTGCACATAATGTATGAATTATTGGAATTGAGCACCTAGCAAATGACCTGTACTGAATATCATTTACTATTGAAATACCCAAATTTGTTATTCATTTTATGCTGCTCTTTTCAGAAGAGATGCTCAAGATGTCCTCAAAGTATTGCTTTAAGAGTAACGCCAGCTATTCACTGACTACGGGCCTGTGAAATCTTTTCCTTTCTCCAGCTTGAGCTGAAATCCAGACATCTACCATCGAGCATCTGCCTGACCATTCTCTTTTGGCTTTCCTTCCTCCTCCCTGCAAGGACACCACATCACTTCATCTCTACCAACTGTACCAAAATCTTGTGGCCTATTCTGTCTTTGGAAGATTTCCAATTCTTTCAGAAAGCAGATTGCAGTGTACCACTAATTGCAGTTAAAAAGAGTAGATGGCTCAAGTAGCTGTTATTTATTCATTTGACATTCTTAAACATACACTTGGAATACCTACAGAGTTTCAACAAAGCTTCAGTGAAGTCTAAACCTGCACTTAGTTTTTTATCCCTGTAATTTGCAGGTCAGCCTTGTGGTTTCTTTTATTGCCAATAATTAAGCAATTCAAGGTAGATTATTTCACTCACGAAAATTTACATTGCTCTAAGCAAATATGTGCTGGGAAAGCTGTGCTGCAAACCATTCCCACTTGTTGTCTCTTCATGTAAACTCCAAGCACATCCCCAGAAATCAGGTGTGTGCTGCTTCACTGATGTAAAGGAAAAGAAGGAATGTGGTTTCTCACAGAGCTGCAGAATCCCTGAGGCTGCTAGGGACCTCTGAGGATCATCTAGTCCAACCTCTGCTGAAAGCAGAGTCAGCTAGAGGAGGTTGCTCAGGGCCATGTCCAGCCAGGTTTGAATAGCTGCAAGGATGGAGAGTCCACAACCTCTCTGGGCAGCCAGCGCCAGTGTTCAGACTCCTCCATTGTAGAAAAGTTTTCTTGTGTTTAAGTGGCATTTCCTGAAATTCAGGTTGTGCCCATTGCCTCTAGTCCTCTCACTAAATACTACTGAGAAGCCTGGCTCTGTCTCTACATCCTCCCATCAGATATTTATACACATGGATAAAATTCCGCTGAGCCTTCTCTTCTCCAAGCTGGCTTCCTCCCGTTGTCTGAAGAAGGCCTAATCTTCTTCCTGATCTGGTGGTCTGTAGCAAACACCCACCACAGCATCACCTGCATTGGTCTGACCTCTGAGCGTGACCCATCAGCTCCCAGCTGGCTCATCATCAGTTCCAAAGCGGAGCTCCATGCATTCCCCCTGCACTCCCACATAAAGTGACACCACTGAGGGTTACCACTGAGCTCCCCTGCCATTCCTATAATGTTTTTGCCCTACTTGGTCAGGTGGATCCTGTCTCGTTGTAGCCGTCTTTGATCCCCAAAGAAGGTCCCACAGTCATAAAAGCCAGATCCTTGTTGTTGATACAATCTGTGCAAGTAGTTGCTCACCTACAGGATCCGTCCACTCCTTCTCTAGACCTTGCCCTCAAGAAGAAAACCATCTGGGCCACATGTCCTCAACCATGACCTGTGGAGCCATGTACCCGTATTTGATATGCTCCAGGTTTCCTTGACTGTATCATTGGTGCTCACATGGAAGAGGGTAATAGTCCAAGGGCTGGACAGGCCTAAGCAGTTTGTCTACACCATCCCAGACCTGAGCTCCTGGTAAGGAGAAAACCTCCCTAGACAACAGGTCACGTTGACAGATGAGGACTCCGTCACCCACAGGAGGGAGTCACCCACTACTACCAGCCTTCCCCCTCAGGCTCAGCTGGCTCAGATGCTTCATTGGACAGAGCTCCCAGCCCCTCACCTACACCCAGGGAACTGAAGCTGTTCTGTAGCTGCAGATCTGCAGGTGGAGCAAGAGCCTTTCTCCTGAGGCCAGAAGTCACAAGCTTCTTACCATCATGGAAGTCTTCATTTCCCAACCTGATAAACATAGACTGCCAGCATATCCTTTAGTACAGTTGGGGGGTTCAGGCTTTTGTATCTTCAGCGTCTTGGAGAAGAACCAGTTGATCTCTTTCTGGACCACTTCTGTACCACCTGCTGCATCTGGGAGCTGTGCTTTAAGACCAGCATCTATATGGGCTTCTCCACAGCACCCGCTGAAAGGCTGCTTGATCCTCCCTAACTAGGAGTCAGCTGGAAAAAAAACAAGCTCAAAGCATCTTCTGATCAGGAATAGCTGGCAGAGCTCATTAAAAGCTGCTAGAGCCTGCTGGAAGACAGGCCTCCTGTAGCTATCCTTTCCCAATGGCAGCCGGCACCCTGAACATCCTTGAAGAGCTCCCAGGAGTCCTCCGACAGCCCCAGAAGTTCCCAAGAGATCTCAAAGGAAAGCACAGAAGCCGCTCATCTGTTGGCTGCCTCTTTTAGCTGCACTAACCTCATGAGTTTACTACAGTCCTGACGAACGCTGCAAACCACAGCAGCTTGTGTTCAAAGCATCCTTTTTTTCTGGAAGTACAGAGGAGAGTACAACTGTATGGATAAACAATATACAAGCTACCAAGTGGAACTTCTTAGGCTGCAATGAGATAGAGTTGCCAAATCCTAGCCCATCAATGGCCCAAACAATGTAAATTGACATTTAATGGGAAACACTGCAAATCTCTCAATTTCCTTTACATTATCCAGTTTACTTGATGCCTTGATTTTCCTGTGTAACCAACAGCTATTACAATTCTTTATGCAAAAATAAAATGGAAATGTTTTAATGATTTTTTGAAAGGCAATGAGAGAAGTAGCAAAACAATAATAAGTTTGCAATTTTGAAATTATTTAAAACACAGCTCTGAAATGCAAACTCGCAAACATTAAGGGAGCACTATGGGAGATCAACGAGGCATTACATAAACTCTGCAAAGGAGGTACTGATTTGAAACTACACTAGAGAGGAGAGTATCTGAACTTCTCATGAAATACATAATGCTGGCAGATAGACGACTGATTTCTATTCTTTAATGCTGACATAAGGTAAGATACTTTATCATTTGTTTGGAAAGAAAGCACTTGCAGTTGTTCTCATAGCAAAAGCTGTTATTCTTCAAGGACTAGAGGAAGAAGTAGAGATCAATGCATTGCAGAGCTGCATTTATACATTTTTGCAGGAAGTGCAGAAACATCTAATTCTCATCCCTCTGTCTTCCCATTTATAAAAGAAAAGGTAATTCCGAGGGTACTGGTTGCCTACGACTTCTTTCTCTTGTGATTGATTGACTGAACATCATCTTGTTTTGTGAAGGGGAGGCTAAGGGGGAATCTAATCTCAGCCTACCACTACCCCAAGGGGAGTTGTAAAGATGATGGAGACAAATGCTTCTCAATCACAGGCAAATGGCCCCAATTTGGACATTCAGACTGGACATCAGGAAAAGATTCTTCACTTACAGAATAGTGCAGCACTGGAAATGGCCATCTGGGGGGGCTCTCAAATCTCCAGCCTTACAGGTAGTTGAGACTCAGCCCAGGCAAAGCTGACCTGATGTACTTTGGTGCTTTGAGCAGGAGGCTGGACTGGAAACCTCCAGCAGCCCCTTCCAAGGGATGATTCTGCCTTCTATGATATGGGCTTGGTGGTGCCTGCAAAGGCCCAGACTGCAGTCTGCTCGTTAGTGCCTTTCCCTCATTTAAAGTCTCTCTCCTCTCCTGCAGATTTCATGGATTTGCAGGACTTTCCTTGTCACTGAGCTCTATACCTCTTTATCAAATTGCATAAAAAATTGGTGAACAAATTCAAAAGATGTTGGGGGAGATGGAGAAAAGAGAGACAGAAAGACAGAGATGCAAACACACTCACTCTCTCTTTCCTCCCAGAAAGGAATGATCACACACTTTTATTTTTTGTTTTGCTCCCACAAAGTTATGCCACAGGGCAGATCGCCACAGGCCAGTGCATGTGGGAATTCTTGTCCTTTTCAGTATGTTCTTAACGCAGAGATATGAAGGCACAAAACCACCATTCATCTTCCCAACACATGCATGGTCCTACTCTCCAGCACGCTCCTTTTCCTGAAGCACATGGTGCCGACTCTGCCATACCTAATCAAAGACGAGGCAGACAACTGCTCTGACCTGGTATTGTAATTCCTGTGTTCCAGCTCCCGTGTTACATTTATGTCCACGACCCGATTTGCAAATCCAGCTGAGGATATAGACCAGGACGGAGCAGATGGAACAGCATGTTATGACCTCCGAGTGGTATTTCTCCTAATGTATTGACTGAGTTCAGAAAGCACATTGCCATGTCAAGCTCTCCAAGATGCTAAAGCAGAAATCAAACTTGGCACATAAAACTGCCGAGTGAAAGATGTTCCTGTGCATCACAAATACCAGCACTGCCAGCCAGTGAGTTCAGTGGGAAACATCTAGCTGCCCATGTTGGGAAGTTGTTGAGGAGAGAATCTGGAAGTCTTACTTAATACTTCACATATTTAATTGTTCTTTTCCACACTTAATGATAAACACAATGTGCACCCACACAGTGCATGAACCGATGTCTGAAATACCAGCCATTACACCCACTGGGCTGAGAAAAACATAATTTTGGCTTGCTTGGAAGAGATTAGCTGTCCATTTTACACTCCCAGACAGGGATGCTGGCCCAGTGGGTAAGGAAAAGAAGACATACAGGACTCCAGTGAATCTTTTGAGCTCTGACTCCATCTATCATAAAATGTGTTTTATTTACCACCACCTTTCACCACAAACTCCCCAAACCTTCCATGTAAAATCAATACCAAAAGTCCTTAGGGTTTCTTGACAGCATCCTCTGTCTTGATAACAACCCAAAATGAGAAAGAGATTTTGATCTTTCTTTGCTTTGCTATTTGACAAGGTTGGCTTTTTTCTGCCTGGAAAGTGAGAGCAGCAGTACTGTGAATGCCATTCATATAATTTCTTGTTTTGAAATAAGTTCAGCACTATTTCTTAATCATGGTCAAGGCTTGGTTACACACCATCTGCCTGTGGGCTCATTCCAGAGGCAGATCTCTACTGTCACCAATCCCTCACCCACAGCTGAGCATGTCCAGAGCTTTCTGATCCACCTTACTCCTTCCATTTACAGTGGGGAGAATCAGGAGGAGTCTCATTATGTTACATCATTTAAAAACAGGCAGATCTTTTTTTTAGTGGTTAGGCATTGGAACAGCCTGCCCAGGGAAGTGGTACAATCGCAGTCCCTGGAAGTATTCAAAAAACATGTGGATGTGGTGCTTAGGGACACGGTTTGGATTTGGACCTGGCAGTTAGGTTAACGGTTGGACTTGATGATCTCAGAGGTCCTTTCCAACCTTAATGATTCTATAATTCTATGATTTTCTTGACCTCAGGGGCCCCATTCCAGGAGAAAAAAAATCTGATGAGGTTTCCCCTGGGTTTGGCACAAGCTCAGGGACCAGATGTAGCCACCCAACATCAGGCCAAGTGAATTCCACCCTAAACAATGCTTAATTCTTGGGCACAGCAATCATGTCCTTCCTGACAGATAACAACAGTACTTTGCTCATATTCTTTAAGACTCAGAGTATTAGTCAGCCAAAACCCACTGAGCCATTAGAAAAGCCACCCACTGACTTCCAAATTTTTATTTTTTTTTAAGTCAAGAGGCTAGAAACATCTTTGTCAGAGATATGCAAGAGAATTGTGTAATACAGGTTTTCTTCTACAACTTTCTTAGCTTTTCCTACACTTCTGATCTGAAGCACCCTTATTTCCCCCCTTTTCTCTATTCTTTGTCTCCTCCCTTATTTGCACAGGTTTTTTTATTCACCCATGAAATTCATTAGGCATTATTGTACACAACTCTAAGCACAACATACCCGATAAAGAAGGGGGAAAAAAAAACAAACAAGGAAGACTGAGCATAATGGACCCACATGGGACAACTAAAATCTGTCTGTAATTATTATTAGCGCTAAAATTTTATAGCATGACGATGAGTTAAAACCAAAATACAGCTACAAAAAGCAAAACAACACAAAAGCACCTGGATAAAAAGCAACCATATTAAAAAGATAAAGAGCAACAGTGAATACATGACTCCTGATAAATATGTTCGCCAGAATCACCATTATCAGCTAAACACAATCCTGCTTGCAATTACGTGGCCGTTTTTGCTACAGGCTGCAGTGCTGCCCTTTTCATTGCACTTTTTCTGTTTTAAGGTTCCTCACCGAATACCTAAAATTTTCCCATTGTGCATGACTTTAAATCCTTGCCCAAAATATGTAGGAGCACTGGAGAAACGATCATTACTTTCTGTTTTCTCCTTATATTTTTTTCCCTAAATTTTACCTTAAAGTAAACCAGATTTTCACGTTCCTCCATAGTTATTAAATTAGGAAATCAGAGCCAAGCAATACGCACACTTTCATCCTTTTGGGTCCCCAGCTGTTTCAACAGCCTTCTTTAGTTAAACAGTACAAGAACTTACTTCCATTCCTAAATTCAGGCCTGTATTGAGAATAATGTGCTCCCAGTAGCTAATTTAGGTATCATGAGTGCTTTTCTCCACTGACAGTGCAGACAGCCGGGTCTGGCAGCGCTGGATTGTAGGTGGCCTGAATCACTGATCACTTTCTCAAATTCAGATGCTAAAGATAGGCTTCTGTACAAAAACAGTATGAATATGGCCCCGCATCTCTGCCAATTTTTCTCCTATGATTTCTGTTTGCCCAGCTCTGAACCTCTCAAAATCTCATCAAAGATGCTGCAAGAAATGCTCAGCACTGAAGTGTCTCTTTCCTGGAACTTGTACCATAACCATGTCTCTGCTTCACAATTTCTATCCCTCTGTATTAGTACTTCCCTTAATTTGCATTCTGTAATCCCTATTTGGAAATAATTTGTAGATCCTGTTTATATTCTATTTAATACAATTTACAGACTACTGCTTAGAATAGGGCTGGTGTTGCACTAAGTATTTCTGACCATGTAACCCAAGTGCCCTCCAACATGACAAATACGCTCTCTAATTCAAGCCATGGTCTCTACTGGCCTAAGACCTTTTTTTTTTTTTCTTTTAGCATCTCTTCAGACTTTCCTGGTTTAGTTGAGTTCACTATTAATTCATCTGCTTTCTATTTACCAGGCTTTGCTGCAGTCAAAGCAAACATAGTCAGCTGACTGACATGAAATTTGGTCTGAAATACAAACGACTGTGAGAACTTTAGTGCTTGATATTGCCAGCCTCTATTCTAAGAAGTAACCCTTACTTATAAAAAGGGTCACCTTTGAATGAGCAGCAGCGCTGCTGATAAGAATCTGCAGGACTGAACCTTATAAATGTAATTTTTTGCAGGTTATTTACGGAGAACAAAACAAGCAGACGATCAGATTTAGACATCTGTTTTAAAGGCAACTCTGCAAATTGTCTGGAGACCAAAATAGATTATTAGCAGGAAATGGAGTTTTCTTAATACTGAATCTGATCCTGCCCTACCGAAAATCAACGGAATTTTGTCCCAGACTTTCACGGGAGAGGGACTTAACACATTTACGCTCCCAAAGACCTGGCAGCATATACAAAAGCAGAGCTATAGCAACTGTCAAGGAGAAAGCTCAATTTGCATAAACCTTAAATTTCACTATAAAAGCGTTCACGCTGGAGAAAGAAAGAGAAGATACTAATGTCAGATTCGAGTGGCATTGTTGAATGTACCAGTGGAAACATTCAGCTTTCTGCATGATCCACAAAGTATAAAAACTAAGGGAAAGCAAAGAAAATCCAAAAGATTTAGGTCCACAAGAGTGTGGTTCCATGCAGAAATGTTCACATGGAAAGAGTCGGTGCTTCTGTTAGTGATGCTATTTTCATTTTAGTGACTTCAAACAAAAATATCAGAATATTTCACCAACGTCAATTAAGACTCAGAATGCTTCTGGGACACACATCCTTATTACACCCATTTTTACAGACTACAATGACACAGAGTTTGACTCATTAAAGGCCAGAAAATGAGTCAGCAAAGAAAAAGAACCCAAAAGCCCCAATCATCCATCGTCTGTGATAACCACTGAATAACCTCTCTCTCCTCCGTCATTAGTCAGCCTTGGGAATAAAGTCACTTATCTAAAACATAAAACTATTCCACACTTGATGTTTGCCTTTTTTCTATGTTTGTTTTTCACTAACATTTCCCAGCCTCGCACACAGACTGATGCACTTAATTTTGACAGGCACAAAATCCCTCTTAAATCTGCTGCAGTGTTTATACTGGGATGTATAAAAATGACTTTGTGAAACAGAGTCTCGAAATAGAAAATGAGATTAAAAATATTTTGCACATGAAGACTTCTCCAAGCTACGAGAGAAAGAAAAGAATATTACAAACCTTATTCTATTTCTCCTGATCGCCTAAAGGGGCCCCTACAGCAGAACTATTATCTTTAATCTTATGTTCTCTTTTCAGCATGTATTTTATTTTCTTCTCTCTGCTAACAATACCCTGGCCTCTTAATAGCTCCTGAGTTCACCACCTAGAAAGATATTCCAGGATAAGACTTCTCTGTATTCGATTTGCAAAGGTTTAGAAACAGCTTGGGTTCTCTCTGTGCTAACAAACACTTAGTGGTAAATGCCTTCTCAAAGAGAGTATTGCAGCAGTGATTTGGTCAGTGTATGAGCCAGTTTGCTTAACAAGCATGAACCTCCCTGGCCTGCCAGTATTACCGCAAAATAGAATCATTTTTCTAAATGGTTTCATTAAAGGGACATTGTGAGGCTGAATAGGAGATATTGAATGAAAATGGACGGAGTGAGTTTTTAGTCATGCCAAACCAGTCTGTGGCATCAGTCACAAAGGTTTCACCGAAAAAAAAATGCCTCTATTGCTTTATTCGGAGATGAACACATTTGCAATGATTCTGAAGGATTTGCTGCCACAGCCACTGTGGCTATACAGCGCTCATCAGCCATGATCGAGCCAATTTATCAGAAGAACCCAGGATGAGTTATTGTCTGACAATGCCAAGACTTACATTCACTGTGGAAAATCATAATCATCCGTTGCTTCAAACAATTCCAGTTGAATTGCCTCCCCAACTTATTCATCCCATACAAAGCCATGCTAGGAATATCAAGAAGGAAGAGCGAGCCGCCCAGAGCAACCGCAGCCTCTCCTCAAAGGAGCATCACACCGAGCAGCTTGGAAGGCACCAACAAAGTCTGCATTTGAAGGAAAACCAGTAAGAAGAGGACCAGGACAGCATCGTGTGAGACAGCTGTTGTTATTTTTAAACTACAACGATGCTGGAGCACAGACTGAGCCTCCCATCCTTTGGGATTTTTCAGCTTTCTCTGGAAGATGGGAGGGTAGGGCCTCCTGGGGGAACTCCACCTACACGACAATTTAACACGGGCCGTGGGACTAGGACTTGTCTTGCTTCTTTTTCTGCCTGAAGCCCACATTTGAATTTCTGGAAGACTGAAACATATATCCCTAATGTCTTCAGGTTGGTAACGGTGTAGTTGAGTGACACTTAGTGGCCTGTGACAACAAGAGTTGATGATCTGTCCTTAATTTCTAATGAATCTATATGTGCATTTCCACACAGGAGAGTTCTTTAGTCAGGTACAATATACTTCTTCCTCAGACTTGCCCCATAAAATAAGTACTATTGCAATGTCTTCTACATATAAAGCATGATACAGTACTAATATAATCATTCCCATCAATACGATTCATCTCCTCAAACTGCAGCCATGTAAAAGCAAGATCCTCTCTAAGTTCATGGAGATAAATATGCTTCCAAAGGTGTCTCTGTTCCACCCATCTTGGGCAGTTCTTGTAGGATGGGAAGAATTGCCCTGGGACTACCCATCTCACTCCACTAATGGTGGACAAAGCCTGGACTTTCAGGCAATTCAAATTAAGGGAGATAAATGTCACCTATAGTATAAAAGAGAGATAATTATGCACAAACTCCTACAGTCACAACTTTACAGTAATTCAGTGGGATGCCTTTTTATTGTTATCAATATTTTGAAGGCACATTTCTAATGCCAAATCCATTTTCAGATAGCATGGGCATAAAAACAGCTGAGAAACATGTAGGTGTTGCAAGTGTAGGTGGGGTTTCTGTAATTCATCTTGTTTCACATCCACTGTAAAGATAAATATCAATGCATGGCGATACTACGGGAAGCTGTTTGTCTTGCTGCTGATTTATGGCTTATTGGTCATTAAGAGAAATCAGTGACATGAAGTTAGACTTCTATATAAGTAAGTAGTAAGTAATGCAAAACTATAATGAGGACAAGCAGATATAAACTTTCAATGGCCTAGGGAAAACAAATAGCTTAGCAAATGAGTGATGTTACACACAAACTCCTTTAAAAAGGAGGGGAAAAGAAAGAAACAAAGAAAGAGAGCAAGAAAGAAAGAAAGAAAGAAGGCTGCCTTATTTCCCTGAACTCCCAGCCGCCTTTCCTTCCAGCTTTCTCTACGTTACAGATCCAACATGCATCTCTGTCAAGCCAGCCTACGTGGTTGTACTGTAAGCTACTGTCCTCCAAGCCGGGGCCTGAAACAAAACTGAGAGACCAATAAATCATGCTACAAAAGGGAACCTCAAAGACCACATAGTGGGCTCTTTTTTCCTTCCTCTTTTGATTTCCTAGTGCCTTTTTTTTTTTTTTTTTTGGCCTTGTGTGATGCTTCTTGCAAAGGCATTTGGCAGATCAAAAAAGCTCATACACAAAGACAATTAATCCTGATCATCCGTAGTGTGACTTGTACTAACCAATTAAATTTAAAATCATTTTCTTCATGAGACAGGATTGGATCAAACCCTGAGATTAGAAAGTGATTGAACTTTCAAGAAGTTCACCCATAGTGAATTTTCCTGATATTAAGAGATTAAGGATATGACCTCAAATATCTGTTGATGGAATCTATTCATTCCATACATTGATTGACCCTTCCAATTACTGCGGTAGGGATGGCTTTTCTGTAGGCTGGGTTCTGGTGTCACTTGCAATAACAATATATTTGTGCAACTTCTTTACATCTGTGTAGCTAATGAATTAACAGAGCTGAATCAGGCCAGTCATTCACTGTGTCTGCCTATCTAGAGACCAAATCTGATAATAGACTGTGCTCTTAGCAACAGGATGAGTGTTTCGAGGTGGATATATTATGGAGAAAAAAACCCAAACGAGCTGACGAGTGACTACAGCATCGTCAGGAGTGGGAGAAGGACTGGTCCTCAGAGAGGATTTACCTAAGCTAGGCAGGAAGCTTTAGCTACACACAGGGCATATTCATGGGGTATAGAAAAATAATACCTTGTGAAAATAAAAACAAATTGGTAAATCCTACCCAGCGTTTCACTCCTGCTCTTAACAGGTCATGATCAATGCTAAAAATACATCAGAAGAAAGGCACTCTTGGTACCCAAAGGTTTCTCACTCTCTCACTTCCATAGAAAATCTTTCTGTCGAGTCCTTTGCTGTGATGACAATCACATCTATAGAGGACTTAAAGCTCCAGGGTTTTCAAGACAACAACCTTAACCAAGACCAAATTTCTTACCACCATAGCAATGGCAAACCATTGCCGCCATGGCAAACCCCAAATTTATCTCTGGGCAAACATTCAAAACTTTCTGCTGTGACTTCTTTTTCTGTATGTCCAAATGAGTTGTTGAGAGCCTGGGCAGAGTAGACGGTACCACGCTCCTGACTCCCCGTCCTGCACTGCCAAATTTTAGATGCAATTACTCCAGTCTGCAAGCTGGAAGTGAGAGGAGAGTCATACAGAGAAATCTCAGTAAAAACAAACTCAAAAGTGGGTGATATTTGGAGAAAACCAATAATTTAACAAACAAACACACGGTTCTGAGGCAATTTCACACACTGCTTTCCAGGATCCAGCGCTCTCTGTACCATGTTTTATGCAACTGCAGCTGAATGCCTTTTGTTCGGCGTGAACCGCCCAGCTCCGTTCAAAGGAGTTAGTTTGCCTCCTATATCAATACCTGCCAATGTTTTGGCATTAAAAGAAATGAGGATATTAGGGCTTTTTTTTTTTTTTCAGATGGCATCTGGGCTATCGTGGAAATAGTAGGGCAGTTGTTCACACCCGTTTTGCATTTAGTCTAAATTAGCCTTTTAGATTTAAAAATACCCTAGATTTCCCCCGTCTATCATTTTCTCCTTTGATTCTATTTCTGAGCTAATGGAAATTTCAATCAGAATGCTGTTAACTTCCAACAAATTAAATATTGGGAGAGTATATTAAGCAGAACACAAAAAATAAAAAGATTTTAGAAGAGTTGTAAAAGGCAAGAAGCAAATTGGAATAAAAGATGGGAAAAAAAATAAGATTGATATGTCAGAACAAAATCTGATTTAAATCCAGCACTTATTGGAAAACAGTGCAGGATCCAGACCTTGCAGTGTAACAAAAAAAAAAAAAAGGTAATGCTTAACATGAAAATAATAGTTTCCATTTCAACTTGTGTAGGCACAAGTAAATTTAAAAAATGTTATGCCTTCACAGTGGTAAATTAGTGCACTTTGCCTACACACATCTTTTTTTAAAAAAAGACAATGTGATCCAGAACACAATTTCCCTTTTGCAATGCCGAGTCACTGAGCCAGGTGTAAAGCTTTAAGGCTCTGGATTCTCAGCCTGTATTTAGACCCCAGAATTAAATTACATCATCTTTTTTTTCATTTTCTTAAACTCAACTTTAAAAATATCTACTGCCTCAGGGTACCCTGTTTCATATTGTCACAGATACAAAGGTTTTCTGGGTTATCTGCTTTTAAATCCTTGCTCTGAGCTCAAAGGCCGGCTGAGGCAGGTCTACAAAACAGGGCTGAACCAGAAAATAATTATTGATAATCAGAGAGTTTCCTGCTTCCAGCTGGGATAGAAGAACAGCAATGACAGCCTTTTCCATGGCACTATCTACCTTTCCATTTGTGGCCTGAATCTGTATGTGATGCTCATGATTTAAAGATAATTGAAAACCTGTATTCAAAGAGAGATCATTGAAAATCTGGTATCTTTGCCAAAAATATTTCAGAATATTTCAAAGAGGTGAAACCCATGAGGGTGAGTCCTGAGGTCTAGCCAATATTTTCATTGACAATTTAAGTTGGGGGGGGGGGGGGGGGGAAATAAATCTAAAAAATAAAGGAAAAGTGATTCAATCTGGAAGGTGCTACTGATGATTTGGTGCACATGAATTAAAACTCAATGTGATTTTGATAACTCAGCCCAAAAATCAGTAAAATGCAATTCACTGAAGATGAGGACAGAATACTAATCTTCAGCAACAGAATGCAAATGTAAATATCTAGTGGCTAAAAAAAAAACCCCACCCAAAAACCTGGCTTAGGGACCAGCAGCTCATGGAAGGCTCTCTGCTAGCAGCCTGGCTAACCAGGGACAAGTGGGTTGTATAGCGAAATACCCCCACGTCCCTCTGAGCCGTACTAATGCACGCAGGCAAGTCCGGGAGGGCGCTGCTCCGATGCACGCAGCATTGCTGGCATTTCAGCACGAACCCCAGGCTCGGGTTTAGCCCACGCTTTGAGACTCAGCACAGGTCAGCGGGAAAAATGGTCAGAAGACGGTAACAGGAAAGGTAAGAGGCTTTCACCTTACCAAGGAAAAACCTGGAGGGATTGTGTTCACTTAGGCTAGAAAACAGAAAAAGGCTGTGAGTGGGAAGCGTGGTAACCAGCTCCTGCACAGAAAGGTTTTTAAACAGGATGGGATTGGAGACCTCAACAGCGCTCAAACGTGCAACGTGAATCTTGTGTTTATTACATCCTGAGTGTCTGTTTCAGGTGGATTGTATTTAAATTTCAGTTCCCAGAGGCATAAATTCCCATTTCTCATATACATTTTTAATGCGCTTCCATTATTAAACCAAATTTTATTCCAAGGAGCTTTGCCTCTAAAATTAATCAAAAGGTTTTTTGTCGTACTCCAGATGAAGCAAACACAGAATTCCAGGAGCCTAACACAGAAACCAGACTTCTAAAAATAGACTGTGTGGAGCCTGATTTGCTGTAAGTCGAGTGGGTAGGTCACATATCACATCTCTCTCGGCTGATCAGCATCGGTCAGGTGTTGCTTGAAAGGCAGCCCAAGAGGGAAAGCAAATAGATTGATTCAGCACAGAGCTCAGAAACATGCACTGATATGACAAGAGATAGCAGAAACTCCGTGAAATAAAGTGATATCTCTCTACATTTGAAAACAGAGTTTGAGGTTGTGGGGTTTTTTTTCCCCCATGCCTGTTTATCCTGCATCCAAATGCTAAAAATAAAACCTGTTAGTTATGAATAGGTGGGAGTCAGATCTCCATCCAAACCAAAAATATACCTTAAAGCATCTCTCTTGGTCTTCCCAATTTGGGCAAATTAATTCCTGTCAACAGCAAAATTTGCATGAGCAAAAATAACAGGAGCTATAGCCGGGAACATAAAACCCAATGGCCCGTGCCTAAGGCCTCCCCTCTGTGCTGGAGGCAAAGCTCAGCAGAAGACCATGGAAGGGGCTCTCCGGTTTCGGCGACCCAGCGTCAAGGCAGAAATGCTCAGCACAGCAGCACGCGGATGCTTTGGCATGAGTCAATGAAGGGATAATGATCCAGGGGAGGTAACAGCGGGGCACAAAAGGTGTTTGCAGATACAGAGCGGTGGTTTGCCCGTTCCACTTGACTGTTTGTGAGGTTACACAGAGCCACTGCTCACATTTGAGAGTGTCATGCTATGGATTTTGTTGAAAACAGGTTTAAAAATGCCATCCCAATCCTCTTTCGCAACGCCTGTTTTGGTACGTGACAAACAGTGCAGAAATACCTAAATAAAGAGCAAGATACCTTTAGTGAGATCATCTCTCTCTCCCTGAGAGAAGGAGGAATTCGGTCCAAAAATCAATCTTCTCATTAATTGTTTATATTAACAAAAATGCTGACACATCAAACAATCTACTTGGCTTCTTGCATATTATGCTCAGGTGACGGCCTTCAGAGCAGCGCCCAGCAGAACACTTCAAAGTATTCAAAGAGGGGGTCAGATGCTGCTTTTGGGGGCCTGTCCCCCCAAGGCTATGGGAATGCAGCAGCTCCAGGCACCTGGCATTCAACCACTGGGCTTCACTCACTGCTCTCGCATCCTTTTCCTTCAACCACACGCTCAAAAAGGGCAGAGTCATCCTTAAACACTACTTCAGAAATAGAGAGGGGGGAAAAAAGAACATTCACGACCTTCACATTGAAGGTTTGGTCCACAAATGTTCTTTTGTGAGACCAAGAATAAAAGGGAGAGTAAAAACATCCATGGATGTTACTTTAATCTTACATCAGGAATATATAACACCCTCTGTCTGACTCCATTTTGGCTAGACGAGACTGGCTTTCCTCAACGTATGAGACAGTATAGGAGTTAGATCACGTGCCTGGTTCAGTTCCAGCTTCAATCCAAAGTTGCTCTTGACACAAAACCAGAGAAAACTTGGCAGTGTCGTTACCCAAGCTTGGGCTCAGTCCCGAGCAGAATTCCAAATGAAACACAAGGTCCCAAATCTGCATGGAGCAAACCAAAGAAAACGCTGGCACTGATGCCGCTGAAAGAAGCAGCCAAGTTTTACTGATACCCACACGGCGCTTCTCTTTCAGCTGCCCACAAAGAACTAATACTGCCTTGTGCGGGCTATTTGCCCTGTAATTGGTACCTAAAAGCAATGAGAGGGATGTTAAGGAAAGGAAAATTGATGTCAGGTCTCATGGCAGATGTGTTCATGGGCCATCACCCCCCAGGCCATCGCACACAGAAGAGGTCAGAGCAAACCCGCGCTGGGCACTGCTGAAAATCCCAATAACGAGAAGCAAAAGGAACATTTCAAGCATGACTAAATAGTCGATCACATCAAAGGAAACAGTTGAATTTTAGCTCGTGAGGATGGGATTGATCACTTCTCGTATTGTCTCTACTTACAACACAGGATTGGGCGCTAACCCTTCCTGAACGGTTCCTGGGTTATTAGGCTAAAATCACTTAAACCGTGACATCTTTGCTCACATCAGGTAGGACATTTATGCACGGTGCAAGCATGCAGAGGTGGAAACAACGCTCTGAATGAGTAAGGATGCCAGAATTGCCTCTTGACGCTTTCCATGATTTAGCCCTTGCTCCTCCCTGAGATGTAAGGCACGACTGGTACCCACCAAAGTCAAAACAGTGTCTTGCATGCCTAAGTGCCATGAAATCATTGCATGAGTGACACTGCACAGCCGCTAAATAAGCCCATGACAGGTTTTTTCCTCAAATACACATGCATTTTCATTAGTCTAAACTAAAGGGTGACCAGTGGAAGGAGTCAGACCTCTGCAGACAAGCACTCAGGAGGACGATGCTGTCAGCGCACTGGCTCATGGACTGGGAGGAAATTTTTCATTCCCTAGAAGTGGGCAGAGAATCAATAGCTCATTTTTCATGTTACAGTTATTATGCCCAGCGCTCCATGGGTATCGTGTTATATACAGCCTCTACAGCAACGGCTTAGGTTCCTCGCTCCTGTTTGCTCTGTCAGTGGCAATAATTGCAAAAATCCCCAGGGCTCAGGAATGTTTAGCTCCGATTGGGAAATACAATAGTGGACCCAGTAAAAGTAAAATAATAGCCAAAGAGAGCACCACATAAATATGAAAACAACTGTAGCACGATACCTTTCCAGTTCCATTAAAGTGACTACCCCAATGGCAACCCAGCTCCTCAAAAAAAGCATGAGGTAAATGGTTGGTTTTTTTATGAAAAGTGCCTTTCACCATCCACAAAAATTGCTCCTGAGCATTGTAGCAACATTGCAACACTGCACACATCGCCGAGACTCTGCTTGCAGACATCCCCCGCCTTCCTTGAGCAGCTTGGTTTGGAGAAGGTGATGAGGACTTGGAGCGTGACTCTCACCTTCAGGGCAGGGCAGGAAAACCTCATCTCTCTATCACAATTTTCAAGTTAGATCAACCTGTGAGTGCAAAATGGACATACCCCAGTACAGAGCTGGGGGCTGAGGGGAGGGAATGGGCTGGGATAAACTTGACAACGCACTCTGCCTTAGACACATTTCTGTCTACCTGAAGTAGAGCAGAGGACTTGCACTTTGCTCAGGGAAGGCCTGTGAATATAACTCTTGTGCATGCAAGAGTGAAATTTGGCTCTGAAACGTGTGGTGATTACATGGAAATTGTAAAGTACAGTAAGGTACCGGGAAAAGTGCCTTGCTCAGGGTCCACCCGACAAGCACGGCATCAGCATAAATATTAAAAATAATAGTAGTAATACTAAAGGGGAATACAGAGCTATATTGAAAAGCAATATCTGAAGGCTGGTGGCTGCAAGAACAAATATTGTCCAGCAATATACACCAACCTATGGATCCCGCAGACCACAGTACATAACAGAAAATTCATTTTTTTGGTTTGCAAAAAGCCAGAGCCTCAGAACTGACAGCTAAGAGAAGCGTACAGCAAGAGCAGAGCCAAAAGCAGGCAGGCAATTAAATGCCCCCTGCGATGGGTTTGTCTGTCAGATAAGTGAAACAGGGCACTGAGCAAGCCCTTTGGTGGCAAAGTCTTCAAGCCAGGTTGAGAATGAAGAAGGTGGCTGAAGAAACACCAGCTCCCAGCTTTCTTCGTGTTCAGCCGCTGACTGCCAGCTTCTCTCCAGGACTGATTTTTGGTATATGCTAAGGGATATAGAGAGGAGAATCCTCTTACAAGAGCTGCCCTGCAGAGACAATAAGATATACTAAGAGAGGATACCCCTTTACCTTCCGTTTCTAACCTCTATAAAAGTTCCTCTGAGAGCCTGCATAGCAAATATAAGTTATTTGCTACACCTCAAATCAGCAATTGTAAAATTCCAAAATTTCTTATCTCTGCAAAACATACATATTTATATATATTTTCATATATATCTGTAAGTGTAAAGAAAATAAGACTATTATTTTCACTCAGATAAACAGTAGCAGGCTTGGAGCTAGACCTAGCAAACCTTTGCAGCCTAAATGAAATTTGTCTTCTTGTGTTTGCAGGAACGTAGAAAACTGTTTCAATAAATTCCTTATAGAGGAGAAATGAAAAAACACTGATGATTGAACACCAGAAAAAGAATGAGAAAGCTGGTTGGACTCTCATGTTCATTTTCTCCTGACTACGCAAGCAAAAGATCAATCAATGAAACTAAAAGATAAAAATTGATACGATAAAGCAGCACCACAGACTCTAATTCAATTAACCTGCAGAACTCCCTGCCAAGAGTTTCAAATCAGGGCTCATTTTCATGTGAATTAATAAAGTTTTCACCATATCACTCACTAGATTTGAAATGTCAGAGTAGTGTATAGCACCAGAGAGTAACCTGATGGGTGTCTTTGGTCAAAAAACTGCAGCAATGTTCTACCACCATTAAACAGTAATTGCATTATACGCGTTTTCCCTCTGCTGCAAACATTTAGCTTTGGTCATTGCTGGAGCAATACCAATTTGGTCCTGAAAAGATGTTCTAGTATTTGCATTATACACAGTGACTTATAAAGGGGTATGCGTATAAATAAAGGATATTAGAGGAAAGGTTTGCAGGCTCAGGAGCCGAGTGGCCAAGTGGTAACGCGTGCGCTCGACCAGGTTGTGCTGCTGCACTGTATATGGCAGGCAGGGAAGGGGCCTGAAACGCCAAATTTCATTAAGATTCTCCAACAGCTGCTGTAAAAGGAATTAGCATGAGAAGCAGAGCACAAAGCTATCAGAAGAACGCTGCGCAAGTGAATAGAAATTGAAGAAAAATGAGCTCCTTGTGAAATATTGCAATCACTTCTTTAAGCAATAAAGAGATGGTTTGTTAAATAATAGACTAGAACAACTCCAATAAAATAAAAACTGTCAAAGTACCCTTTTTAAAGTTGCTACACAATCTTCCAATTTTGCTTTCATTACTAAACAGTAACAGATGATCAGATTTTATCATCATCTTGTCTGGACAATATCTTACCAGCATTTGAATACATTAGAAAATGAAAGAATACCGGAAGAAGATAATTTAATATAATTACCACTTTCTGAAAATAGCTTGTGCATAACATGCACTTAATATAGCTCAAATAAAGTGAGAAAGAAATCAAGGATGGAGAAACTGTTTCCTATTTAAGACCAGATACAAACAGCTTGTCCTAACCATCTCTTTGGCACCCGCTTCTCTTCCCTGTGTGTTGAATCAAATGAGCAAAAATAATTGGGCCAAAAGAAACCGCACGTTATTGCTCAACCAGAAGCCTCAGCCTGAATTAGCCCAAGGATGATCTGGCTTCAGCGGCTACAAACCTTGACTTGGATGAATCCTTTCCCGCAAACGCCTTTTCCTTCGCAGAACGAGAATGAAAGGACAGAAACAGAGAAACAAAATTTGCACTAAACTGTGTCCCATTGCCACGTAGGCTGAAGGGCTTAAATCTGCCCCCCCCAGCCAACAGGTCGGCCACTACATCTTCAAAACCACAGCACGTGGTCAGGAAATTCGTCCTTCTCGCTCCCCCCGAAGCAGCCCCGATGCAATGTGCAGCAGCAGCCCTTCCCTTGCACGATGCCCTCCCATGCGTACACCAAGAGCAGGTTTTCCTGCAAGCAGGAGAAGAAAAATATGTCCATTTTCCTGCAAAAGCTGTGCTGACTCTCCCGTGCCCTGCACCATCACTCCTACAATCACCCTGGCTCCCACCCACTCCCTTGTGATCCTCTCAAGGGTACAAAGACCATCTCTGACCCATTGAGATCTTCACCTTTGCTGACTTGTAGGAATATAAATATTTTTGAGATTTCTGTCCTATTTCAAGTACCGTTGAAATTAAACATTGTCTTGAAAAATTACTGGCAACAGGCATATAGACAGAGAGCATTGCAGACACTAATTTCATTAGGAAATAAAGCTTAAAACCATCTTCCTGCCTATATTGCCAGACAGAAGTCCCCTTTCCTTAACGCCACGCGTCTCTAGCTCTATCTACAGCAATCCTAACTTCTACCCGAGCTAAAGAAACAAGCCGCAGCCTTAGTTACATCAATCATTAACAGCAGCTGATAACGTAGGTGCACAACGTACGTGCATCTGTGTGTCATTAGGACCGCAAATATCCTTTCGCCTTTTTTTAATTCTCAATCACCGGAGAAACAAGTCACAGTTTTGAAGAAAAACTCACTACATTGGGGGCTTCCTCAAAGCCTGTTACCACCGAATACAGACAAGGTTTGTGTTCTTTTCTCAACTAGTCTTGACCCTGTTGGGCACAAACTGAAAGGCAGAACGGAAAAAATGAAACACCACCTGGGTCACGGTATCTGCTCAGGGAACTGATATTAGAGGCTACTTTCATTTATTTGATGTTAGAAAGGTGCTCCACTCTAGCAAAGGCAGAATGACATCCAGTGGCAGAGGTTAAATCTAGAATGGGAAATAAAAGATGAATAATAGGGGTGGCTGATTATTAAAGGATGTGGAAAATCCTGAGCAAAATCTGGTATCCTTCTGAAAATCCTGCAGTCCATCAACTGGAATTTACTGGGTGCAGTGCAGAAATTAAGAAGTGAAGTAGTAGCATCTGTGAGATTTAGGGACAGGATGACCACAGCAATTCTTCAGACATTTCAATCATCAGGTCTGTGAAAAGAAGGGAGAGACGAGAAGCAGGATGCCTTAAAGGAGAAAGCTATTCTGGTGAAAGACTCCGGCACCAGGTTCTGCAAAGAGATTTCAAATGCAGTTTGCATTTCTAGTATTTCCTTGATGTTTCTTGGAGATGACCTGTTGCAGACCTCCTGTCCCTCAGCCCACGATGCCAGCAATACTATTGAGCACACAGTGCCAGAGCAGAACTCTGAAAACCCGCATTTGGTTCAGAGCCGTGCCACTGGTATGCTGGGCAAACTGGTGGCTCACTCTGTGCTTTGTTTTCCCCACCCATCAAGTGCAAAAGATGACCCTGATGTCTTCAGTTTAGTACTTTAAGATCTATTGCTGAAAAATATTCTACTAAAGTGATGTTACTGTTAACCCACAAAACTTTTTCACTGGTTAATTGTAAATCTTCAATACAAAAGATAACACTGTCATTTTTCTAAAATAATAAGCTCACACTATAGCAGATGTCTGCTTTAGAAATGAAATACCTTACTCAAGTGAAGGCAAAACCCTTCGAAATGAGAACAAAAAGTTCACTTTTTTTGACTGCCAAATTCTTTCAATGCTTTGCTTTTACTCCTCTGCTAAAATCCAGAATTTAAAAAATTCTACATTATGTATCTCCAGTTTTATCAATGGGCGCCTTGGAGTTTTGTTTGAAAGGTTGCTTACTTGCCACCCCCTGCTCCAAAGAGAACATAAAAGACTTCTGCAGCGTTGATAATCTACATGTCAATTGTTAGGAATAAATTTGAGGGAAGGTTAGATGGCACATAACTTACTGGGAACCACTCTGCAGGATTGCAGGCAAGGTTACAGTAATGTCCTTTCAACAGGACAAATAACATATCCATTCACTATGAGCCATTCCTGTCATGTTACCTCATTTTAATCAGCCCTTTTATGATATAATATTCATGTGGAAATCGGGCTAAAAATACCCCCTGCCAAGGTGACTGAAGACATGAAATTGAAAACTTTATTTTGCATATTTTAAGATCAGGTTTTGTCCTCAAATAATGTAGCATATTAATTGAGTTTCATATGGGGAAGAGAGAATGAAAGCAAGGGGAGGGAAGGAGGAGACGGGTCGGGAGCTCTCGCCTCTCCGTCAATGATTAACCAGCCCAGGCTAAAGCTAACATGATCTTCCTGCACTTCCCAGAAGCAGAGCACTGTTATTTAGCACCTTTGATTGCATTAAAGCAATACAAATTAAAAAGCCAAATGTTGGGCTTGGATGCTGGAGCGCAACTGCTCAGCAGCATCCACAAAAATACGGGCGGCCAAGTCAGTCCTTGAACTGTCTCCCCGGTGGGGAGGTGGACGGACAGACCACACACGCTTTCCCAGGAGAAGACAATATCGCTTGTGGGGATGGGCAAGGGGAGGAGGATTTCCTCTAGCTGCAATCCTCACCACACGGCAAAAGTCAGCTGTCTAGGGAGGTGTCATTAGGAAGGAGAAAAAGCCATCCTGGTCTACTTGAAAAAGATGTTTATAAAGGAAAGGGAGAAGCATTGACTTCGTGTATCGAAGCCACGCGCAGCCATGGCATTACGTGGTTTCAGAGCTCTTCCCCCGATCGGTCGCATTCTCCGCTTGCTCGGTTTACAGATCAAAACAAGATATTTCATGTTCAGCCTGCAACCTCAGCCTGGTGCACCAGAAGATGAGCCGGGGACCCCACCGGCAGGCCATCCTCATCCCCGCACCGAGGAGCCCGGAGACACAACCGAGCTGGCGACCGCGCTGCTGGTACGGGAAGCGGGGCAGGCACACAGCTTCATCTTTCGCTCCTGTATCGGCTGCGCCATGCCGACGGTAGTGAAATTTGTATCTGCCAGTTTATTAAAGTGATCTAAGTGAAAAGAATCACAGGGGACCGAGGCTGTGATAAAGAGAGGACAGTTCTCCCGACTGCAACCGCATGCTGAAGACGTCTCCCTTCTTTTTCCCCAAATCTTTCAACTATAGCGCACATAACCTTTTGGCAATCAAACTCATCTGAGGCTCAGTGCGCTCATCTTCCACAGGCATAAGGATACATCAATATTATGCAGCCCAGGACCAGTATCGGCAGTTCCATACCAGTGGTTTATGTCAAGTTTTAAGCTGGTTTTCGAAAGCGCATTTTGTCTAGAATAACTGCAGCCGTACTTTTGACTTTTTTTTGCAGCTGAACTGAAATAGATGAGGAGCAATAGTAACCCCATTAGGACAAAACTGAATATCACTTTGCATACAAAAAATTACAAGAATGATCCTTTTCTGCCTTTTTTTTGTGTAATAATTCTACTACATTGCCATAAAAATCAGCAAAGAACATTCTCATTCGAGAAAAAACTGATATTATGAATTGAACTTTCTCATTTCAAGGGAAAAGGAGCCCCTGCTTGCTATAGCCATTTTCCTTTTCCGTGGGTATAAAGAAAAGATCTGACCATAACCAAAGAGCGTTGCTACTGAGCTTGAACTTCTCACAAGCGGTTACGAGGGATGTTTCTCAGGGGTCAGTACTGGAGCTGATATCGTTTCCCATCTTCACCTGGCTGATCGGATGCAATGCCCTCTCAGCAAGTTTGCAGATGTCCCCAAACTGGGGAGGGAGAGCTGTTGAGACGCTGGAGGGTTTTGCTATTCAGAGGGACACCCAGAAGCTGGAAGAACGGGCTGCCAGAAACTGCACAAGCAAAGTCCTGCACTTGGGAAGGAACAACCTCAGTACAGGTGCCCAGGCAGCAATGACAGCTAAATGCACGCCGGATTGCTTTCCTGAGAGCGCAGTCTGCAAGTCAACTGGAAATGATTATTCCTCTCTACTCACCTGCCTCCTGGGATACCATGTTCAGTTTTGGGACTCCCCCAGTACAAGAGAGATGTTGACAAACTGGAATGAATTCACACGGTTGGGGGCTGGAGCACACGATGTATGTGGAAAGACTAAACAAACAGGGAGAGGAGGCTCACGAGGCTTCTCACTCTCAATATCCCTACGTAAAGGCAGCTTAGAGAAAGACAGGGCCAAATTTCCTGAGAGGTGCACAGCAGAAGGACAAGAGGCAATGGTTACAAGTTGTAGTGAAGGCAATCTTGATCAGAGACAAGGAAAAAAAAATATCCATACTAGGAGAAAGCGTGGACTCTCCATCCTTGGAGATTTGCAAAACTTGCTGGAGACAACTCTGAGCAATCTGACCTAACTTTGAGGTTAGGCTTCCTTTGAGCAGGGGGTGGGACTACATGGCTTCCAGAAGTCCCCTCCAACCAAAACTTTCATACGATGCTCAATATCTAGGTCTGTACTCATGCACTTCTTTTTTTGTGATGGCTGTTACAGGAAAAGGCAGGCAAATGAGTCAGGATTCCATCATTACTTTTCGAGGGAAGAGAGAGGGGGGTACAGCTCATACTTGGCACTACTTATCCACATCTGTAAGCACTCCAGAAATGGAGGGATGGGAGGAAGCCCAAAACCTACTGCTTGTTAGAGAAGAGATGAGGTGGCCTCCCTGTTTCTTCTGGTTTTAAAAGAGCGTCTTCAGCTTCCACACAGCCAGGGGACCTCAGTATGACCAAAAGCAGCTGATTTATTGTGACTCTGTTCCCAGTTTTCCCTCTGGGGGACCTGAGAAATAAAATACAGAGGGCAACAGCAAGCACATCGAGAATTGTAGACCTACTGTTCTTCGTAACAGCAACTGTGCCTCTATTTCACTGCGTCATGCTTAGATCGTTTTGAAAACCGGCACCCCCGCTATGCATCCTGCTGCACACTGTAAGCTCATGGTGCCGCAATATTGCTTTAGGAGCCAAACGGTTTTAGAAAATCACTATTTTTCAAGTTGAAAAAATAGAGATCGAAGAACAGGGTGTTTTCTAGGTAATGCTGACAGATTCCAGAACTCGTGGTTAGCAACAGAAGGTTTTATGAAGGATAGACACAAACCTGATCACAAACACAAAGCAGTACGGTAGTTTTAGCTAGTTAATCCAGATAATAATTACACTACAAGCTAGGCTGGGAACAACGGCTCCAGCTGTGCTACAGGTGAGATTTCCTATATTGTACTTTTAAATGTAAGTAATTAAGCATCTGCCTGCTTTGCTAAGTCAACAACCTTTTGACAAAGAGAAATATTTACTCTAAGAGCAATAGAGCATGAAAAGGAAAACTGTTTTTGTGATAATATCTTATTTTCAGTATTTTGCCTCAATAATACTCATGTCTTAATGACCTCAACAAAGGCTTAACAGAGAATTTACACATAGTAGAACTATAAAGTTTTCCTGAATTTAGACTACCTGAAGGTAGATCAATTCCTTCAAAATATTAAAGAGAAAAGCAAATCATTGTGGAAACAGTCACCGATAAAGTATGGGGAAGGACGGCGCTCTGGCGATTGGGAAAGTAGAGTCACAAAGGAAAGGTAGCTCTTCAAGTATTTGTGCCTCTTCTCCTAAGACTACTAATTGTAGTGATTTGGGTGGCAAAAGTAAAATTACTTTTACTTTTTTTCATCATACAGTCACTCACATACCAGAGGAACAGCACTTATTTTATTTTGGGCTTTCAAGAAGTTTCTGAGGTGTTAAGGTGATCTATGAAACACAAATTCAGAAAGGGAAATTACAAAACAAAACAAAACAAAAAAACCCAACAGTTTTAGCATCTTGCAGCATTCATCCTCAAAACTTGAAATAAGAAGCAGCTGAATTAAGAGTTGGCCATTTCTTTGCAATACTTTTCATATTGGGATCATGGAACATGATTCATTTTTATGAAAGATACGTCCTTAGCAAAGAGGCATACCTAAATGTCTTTATTTTTTGATCCAAATTTAGCAACTGCAAATTTTACAGAATATATGATGCTATAAAGCACTATATATACAGGTCTTCCACACAGGGATCTCTAGTAAAAATCACCTAAAGAGGCAGTCTGAAAACAGTAATAAGGAAACAAACACAACTTCTTCATAACAGCAGTGCACCTGAATAGCACCCCAAGGAATGCTATTTCTATATAGGCAGCAGAAAATGGAAAGAAAATCAAAGAAATCAAAGTATCAAAATGAAATGAAAAGTTTCTGGGTTTTTTATTGCATGTACGCAATCTATCATAACTCTTTTACTAATTTTAACTGGTGAGTGAGAGAAGTGTCATTCGTCTATTGACTAATCTGCTTGGACCATCGAAACAGCTTTAGTTCCATTATTCACTTATTTTGTTAAGTGATGAATTAGTTGGGGTATTGCATTCCTCTCCCCTTCCTCACCCCTTTTTTTTTTATTAATAGGTGTCCAGGGACACAAAGCTTTCATACAAATCAGAGAAATTCTTTTGTTTTTCATCTATGGAAAGACATTTCCAATAACTAATCTTCCTAACAGTAGTATCAAAGTGAGCTGGAAATTTAGGAAGAAAGATAACATGAACATTTTCAATGACCTCCTCTAAAACTTTGAGACTAAAATTAGACATGCAGTTCTCAACAACTGATGCTGTAGTACCAATAAGGTCTTTAAATTGCTTGGGTGAACTGAAGAAACTAAAAAAGGGCAAAAGCGTGGATGCAATTCCTTCTCCTGTGCACTATTTTCTTTCTTGTACTCATACACAAAGAAGTGTGATGACTTTCATTTAAACTGAAGGACTAACAGTACCATGGAAAAAGTATTTGGTACTAAGGAGAAAGGATTTGTGAAGGCACACCAGCCACCATCAATTGTAAAACTCTAGCCGACCCCAGTTCCACATGCAGTCCTTGTTGACACTCCTTTATTTCAGAGTTAGAAGGACTCATCCTCTTGCTAACATGATCAGACAGGAAAGTTTATATCAAAGCTATAAAAAGTAATGACATTTTAAGTAAACAGAGGCCTATTAATTTTTTCCACAAGCTAAAACAGGCCTTTGAAGCACAACCCAAAATGAGACGCGGTAGGCACAACTTTGATCCGTAGCACTCTGGGCCATAACATATCCAGAATGCTACAAAAATTATCCTGAAATCTTAAAAACAGAGCAGTTGCCAGCCATGCAGGGGAAAAACTGGCAATACTGGGTTCAAAAAAAAGGGGGGAAAAAAGAAGAAAACCTCTTATTCCTGAAATGAAATTTTAGAAAGCAAGTTTTTTTTCTTCTATATTTTCTGCAGAATTAGCTCTTCAAAGGCCACCTTCTTGCTCTTTGGGTGACATTTCTGCTGTTATATTTCACTGCCTACCCTCAAGGATATCTTTTTAATATCCTATTAAATGGGAAGGGAAACGTGCAATGGGCAAAACACTCCAAAATGGAGGCACTTCTGCTTCAGTAAATACTTTGAGGATGTATAAACTGCAGAAAAGGGTCTCTTATTTCCAAAGGCCAAAGATATTTATACAGTGCTTTCTATCAGTGCTTCGGGAAACTGGTTACTACGTGGTAAAAGAAAACTAATTGAGTGAGGATTTCATTGACTGCTGCACATGTTGTCAAAGAGGATATCATTATTAATGCAACTAATATCACTATTTTAAAATAAACCAGTAGTGGCCAATCCCTTAAAGTCTTTGAACACAACCTGACATTTAATTAGGGATTCCAGAATGCAGTAGGAGAGGCTCCCTGATCGAGCATTAAATTAGATGATCGGCTGGGAACATCTTTTAGTATCTCTATGAAATAATATGCTGATCCCATCCACCTATAATGAACAGAAAAACAACTTTTTCAAAAAAAATATACAAGAGATTTTCTTTCTTATCCTCATTTTTCCTGCAGGGAGCATTTGGATATGCTTTTTCTCATCTAATAATGGTTCCCTCAGTTCCTGCCCTTCTGTGGGACACAGCAAACTTGAAAGCCTCTTTTGCCTAAAAATTTTGTGCTGCATTTGCTGCAAAAGACACCAAATTAACTGTATGCAGTTGGACTGAATTTCTTGTCTATCTTTTCTTTTGAAGAAGACCTTGGCTAAGATTAACAGGTGAGCAGAACACTGATTACTATTTTAAGGACATTTTAAGGGGAAAAAAAAAAACAGGCTTTGACATTGGAACACTGCTCTGGTCAGAAAGTTTATTTAAAAAATAAATCATCAGGAAAAACAATAATAGAAACCCCCAAGGTCTTTAACACATAAGATTTCTAACTCCCCACTTTCATCTTTTCTGATGTGTTCAGTAGCAGCAAGTGCCTTGTGGGTCCCTTCTCCTCAAGTGTGCTTGACAGGAAGACTGTCAAGTTAAAAATGACTTTTTTAAAAAGATAACTTAAAAAATAATTAATTCCCACAAATCACTGGGACAGCTAGGGAAGAGAAGCAGGAAAGGAAAGGGGGAGAATTTACCACCCCGTGCGCTCATAAAATGGATACTTAGAAACAGCAGGAGAGTAAATTTCTCCAATTTCTCCCCTCGTGTTGCTCTGTTGCGTGAGAGCACCGGGCTCATGAAGCAAACCAGAGTTACGAACCCCGAGACCTCTGTGGTTCCCCTCCCAGCACAGCTTCTCTGGCAACGTCGCTCCTCTAATCTGAGACACACATCAGCCCGAAACCACCGCGGTGCACCAGGCAGTTCCCAGCCACTCTGCTGATACAGTCTCTACAAACCCATATTCCTCTAGAAATTGCCAAAGAGATGGCTGAGGTGAGGCAATACTGATAGAAAAAGCTCATCTTCCTCTTCCTCATGCTCGCATGCACTTGGTGAAATTCAGTGAAGAGCTGTGACATGCTACAAATTTTACTGACAAGCTTTTAGGCTTCACATGACATTTCTTTCCCCTTTTTTAGATATGTCTATCAAGTAAAGCTTTATATTCCACCTAATGCCTTCATTCACTTGGACATTATCAATTTAAGCTTTAGCTCTCAACCTTTTGACCAGACTGTAAAATAAACTTGTAAAAGATTATTTCAATCTCCTCTAAATCAGCGCTGGAGTAAGAGCTGAGCGAACGCGGCTTCCGACGGGAACTGCCCATGACAGCTCATCAAACAATTGAGCATAGATGTAGTGGTAATCACCCAAAAAGTCACTTACTAACTTATTCCATTAATATTATCTGATTTATTAGTTACTGCTCAAGTATTTGCGAATGTAGTTGAGAATAGTTTATTGAAAGACATTAAAGTCCATGAGATAAGTTATTCCCTTGAGCAACATGCCCATCCTATACATCTTAACATCTTTATGTTAACGTTGTCACTGAGCCTATATATCCCTTTGAAAATAAAACCATCTTCAGCTTTTAAGTTATAGCTCTCTGCACCTCTGTGATTTTATACACAACTTTCAATAGCTTGAACTTAGGCTACAGATTTTAGGATTTTCAACGTACGACCTGACATGCAATTAATAAATTCTACATTTTTTGCTATTATTATCCTTTTTTTCAAACATACTGCACTTAAACCACTGATGTACTGCCAAGAAAAAGCAAGATTTTTAGCACTTATGAGAACATACTACTAGTACAAAGAGACATTTGCTTAGATTAAGAAGTGATCTAATGTAAATTAAACGGCTTTTGTAGAGTTACACAGTTTAGGTTTCTAGCAAAACATAAGGCTCAGGTTTGCCCTCTGTGACAGAAGTGCTGTTCTAGTAAATTTTGCTGCTGTATTATATTTTGATGGGAATGTCACCCTGCACCCACAACGTGAATTATATGACCTACAGGTCACATAATTTTGGATGTGCATCTTGATTATGTCCTGGCTGATGGACACAGGTGCTCTGCTCCAGAGTCCTGGTCCCCCAAAACCTAAACCAGGGTCCTGCTGGAGCGCACCACGGCTCCCTCTCTTTTTGCAAACTGACTACTGAGAAACTTAGAATACAACTTTACAACAATCATCAGACTTTAAATTTTTATTAGTTAGGAAGCATTTTAAAAGGTGACACTTTAAGCCTCCATTTAAAGCATAAATGTACATACAGAGAGTATGGAGTTGGGCATGTGGAGGCTTAGTAGTGACAATATGCAGACTTCGGTCTTTAAATGACCAACTTAAAGTCACTCTCAAGCAACTCTAGGACCCGGTATGAAAATGCTGAGGTGTTTTCATGCAGTTCTGTGTGAATCATCATAGAAACTATTCTCACGCACACTCCTTTAGTACCACCTCAGCAGACGAAAAGATGAAACAACCCAGGACAGGGATCGTAGTGATTTCTTGGCTGTCTGGACCAGGAGGTCCTACCTATGGCCTAAACCTGTGCTGTCAGACTTCCTTTACCTGCACCCTTCTCATAGTCCTGGATTTGTTTAAAATGAAAGCAACAATGACAATGCTAAAAAAGGGTTTTCTGTTGTACTTGGCTTCCAAGTCAGAAAAAAAGCACAAAGCACTTCCCTTGTAACGCTGCAGGACTATCAGAAACCATCCCCAGCGTGTGTAGATTGTACATCTCCACAGTCCGTATCTTTAAAGCCCCATCTGGACAGTTTATTTTATCTTCCTTTTTAGTGCAGTATAAAGCCCTGTAAAAAGCAATCCCCAGAATGGGGACCCCGAGGAAGCAACACAAACCACCTGTGGATAACAAGACTTCTTGTTTAGACTACAGAGAAAGGACAGAAATGGAAAACCATAAAAGTAATCCATGAGATTAAGTCTCTAAAAACCAATGTATTCCTACAGGAAATCAGGCTTTCTTCACATACAATGTATTTCAATATGTGTAATACCATTCTGAAAAAAAATTGGCTACGCTATTGAGCAACCTCAAGGGATTTTTTTGGGTCCAGTTGCACGTCATTTCTGTTCATCGTACCGATGTTGGAAACACAAGCAAAGCCTACGCAATTTTTCAAAGTGTCGGTTTTACTCTGGTAATCCTCCCCATCAAACATACATGACTGCCACACAAATACACCTCACCAGGTCACGAGGCCTTACAGTGAAACCAGAGTTTTTAAAAAGCTCACATCGACATATTAATGCCCTCTCCTCTCCCCAAAGGACCAGTCCTCTACCACAAACAGGAGGCCTGACAATTAGAGCACACCTGAAGAAAGAAAAATTCCTACTTGTTTTTATTATTTGTGACCTCCAGCTTAACTTTTAGCACATTAAGAGAAACGCAACACGCCAGAGGAACTAACTGAACATGCAAAATAAACTCCCATGACTTACTATAAAAATTTTGCCTTCCTTACTCCAAAATACTACCCACTCTTAAAAAAACACTGATAATTTTATGAAGAAAAAGAATACATCATTCTTTCTACCCGGGGATACCCCAAAACTCAATTAAATTAACGGAGTTAGGTGCAGAAAGGCAGAATGCACAGGAGTTTGCAGAGCCTGGTTCAGAGATGAATGAGGAAGATGATTGCTTCAGTCCTCATTAATACACTGCATTTTAGTTCGTGTCTTTCTCGTCAGGTAGTCACAGGCACAGCACTTTATTTCTTCCAAATTTATTAAATTTTGCTGCTATCAGTTTTCCATTACTTTCCTCTCGGACACGCTCTTAAAGCCAACCAATACGGTCACATTCTAGCAAAATCAGACCAACATCAAAGAAGCCTATGTTTATGCCATATAGTCCATACAATCCAAACCTACCCTCCCAGTGATAATATCAAGTCATTGCACAGGGAGACAGGAGTTTGTTGAGAGAACGGGATGTCACAGGAGGATTTTAATTAGCCCACTGGGAAATCCATTCTCAAGTGGTTACAGAAAAGTGGAAAGATAATAGATATGAGACACCGGAGACAGATTATACCATCTTTTTATGAAATTCATTCATATTTCAGTTCCTTCTTGCATTAAAACTAAACAGTCTTGCAAACCTTTACGGTGACAGCTGTCCCCGTTCACAGCAGTAGTCTCAGAGATTTCTCACCCAAATGCCCGTGCCAGGCCACGAGCACACAGCAGTAAGAGCAGATTATGCTCATCTTTGTCATCTCCCCTCTTCTCTTCATTGTAAACAACTGGAGTCTCTTTTTTTGGTGTTTAGATGATAGGTTCACTACATCTCCGTTACACATGCATGCTGTGGCTACTGCAATAAGGCTGGGAGCTCTACAATAATAGTAACACCAGAAAAAATGTGGAGCATCTTGATCTCACACTAAGCATTGCACGATGGCCCGTAATTACTGCTATCACAGGATTTTGAGCACACAAACCCAACTTTGTGCAATGAGGCACTGGGTTACCAAAGTCGTCTACAAGTGGTAGATGTTAGGCAGATACCCTTCCACTATGTATTTTAAAAACGTTAGGACAGAGATAGGAGACTACTTAAAGGGAGAAATAAGTATTTACATAACTGATTCCATTTAGGAAGGAAACACGTTCACAGAGCTCTAGGCAGAAGTTAGTTCATCCCCTGGCTGAATGGACAGACGACTTCAGTTTCCTGACCTGTGTATATAATTGCCTTTGTTTGCCACTATAAAAGTTTTATTAAGATTCAATTCAAACTTCTATTAAAATGCAACCAATCATGACATCAAACACCACAGATGCCTAAAGGAACAGATAAAGGCCAAAAAGGCTCATCTCCTCCAGCTGTAGACAACAACAGTCTGTCAGAGTCAGTTCACAAGTTTATCTCATAAAAAGTTCATCCCCTTAAGAAGGGCAGTTTAGTAGGCGAAGGGAGCAGAGGAAGAGAAACAACTCAATGTAAGAGGCCACAATAATTGACTGGGAACTTCTAAAAAGGAAAAGAAAGCAGGATTCTTCTTGTTCCCTCCACTGACTAAGTGATGGCTTACAGAAATACCATCACAAATCATCGGTGCAGCAGGGATTTACAGTAAGAGGAATCCTTCCAGGTCAGACATTATCCCTGCAGCAGTGTGGAATAAGCAGCAAAGTCTATCACGCTTCCCCACATCACACGCGGTACTGTATCTCCTCCTTCAAAACTTCTTACCTTTTATAGGGCAATGAAAAAAGAAAAACGTAGGCCTTCTGGAAAGCCAAGAAGTTCACTTTTCCTCAAAGAAGAATTCATATAGTTCTCCTATTATATATTATTATATATTATATTAGATACTCTATCATACAGTTCCCCCCACCCATCCACAAACCACCACACCAAAATCTGGCTGCTCTTTATAAAATATGCTTGTGGCTGTACAAGGCATTGCAGAGGAAATATAGCGATATCAGGGAAAAAAGTCTTGTCTCTCAGCCTCTCAGAATATTGCTATACTAGATTTAAACACAGAAAGGTCAATGGCTTTAGCTGTACAGAGAAATGAATACATATTTGCAAAATTAAACAGAATTCTGATTAGTAAGGAAAGGAAGACAGGGCTAAAAATGCTGCCCTAACGCCAACTACTGAGGGATGGCAATGAAGAACTGGTCTCTGAGAATGCTGAGACACAGATCACCTTGCACAAAGTCCATCATTTGGAAAGGTGCACCCATCAAACCTCCAGCACTGTGGAGCAGAGAGTACCATTCCCCTCAAAGCTGCCTCTGAAATGCATCTTCCTATAAGCAGAAAACAGCAGAAATATAATCAGCTCTCTATGACTTACAGACTTTCAGTATAAAAATGATTGTTCTGGGACTTTTAACTATTGTCTCAGCATTTTTCACTATAGAAGCTTGTGACTAATTGCCCAAGTAACATCCACAGAGAACAACCAGTAGCCCCCTGGAGATGGAGAGGTTGGAGAACTTCAGGAGACAAAACTGCTCTTCAAACTGATGAGTATGCCAGGAACATAGGTCTGAAACTTGGAATGAAAGGACTAGGAGGAACCTGCTACTGGAAGGGCCCACCACAACAGACAACTGTATCACATTATGAACTCATGCCTAAACTGAAAGGAAGGAGTCTCTGAAGTTGATGTAACCCAGGGAAAACAGGAAGAACCGGAGTGCTGAAGCTCCCTGAGAAACATGTCCACTAAGATATATCAATAACATCTTACCCTGCTGGAGGTATGAAAGCCTGAGATACAGTAAAGCTCTCAACGTGCCCTTTTTATCATCCTTGTATGTCTTTCAAGGTACAGACTACCTGGATGGTGATGGAAGGAGAGAGGCAGCGTAAGGAATGCCAAATGAGCTCCTGGATGGGTAGACTTGCTATGCAAACCCAAATCCTGCTGCTCCCTTGTCCTGTCAGGAGGCCTGGAGGGAGAGGAGGAGTCCTTTAGCTTGGACATCTTCCAGTCAGCCAGAAGATATTATAGAGCCAGATCTATATATGTGCACGGCCCAATTGTATCACCATGCAGCCAGGTCTGGGGCTTTTTCTCCGTCCAGCTGACTGCGATGTGAGAAGCCCAAGTTGCCTGCCTAGCGCTGAAAGCAAACAACAGACTGGACAAAAGGCAGAGGCCAACTTGCCCGTGGCGAGCGTGCAGCCTGGCAGAGAGGAAACCTGGAGAACCAGTGACTTGCCCTGCTGCCTTGGAAGCGACAGCCCAGGAAAGCCCTTTGGCTGAGACCATAAAAGTAAATAAGAACTGAAAGGTCATTGCCTACCTGTTGTTTCCTCAGCTGGACACTTTTCCACCACAGGCGCAGAGTATCTGAAGATTATTTTGTCTTACTGCTGAAAGCTTCTACCTCTTCAACAGCCTGCACGCAAACTGGCAAGCAGACCACGACCGAGCTGCAGGTGCAGACTCCTGACGTTACGGATTATTAGGTTTCCTCCTGTTTGTTTTCCATCTCAGCACTTTGTAATGCTACCAATTAAGGGCTAAATTTATAACGGGCGCATTTTTGCAAAAGGAATTTATTCAACACTTCTCACATGTAATGTGATTATTTTTTCTTACAGTGTCCTAAAGTGTTTTACAAAATTACAAATTACAGCTAATTCCAAGACTGGAATGTAATACTGAAACCTATTCTAAGCAGCGTGGCATCAACCACCAATTACGGTAAAAAAATATTTATTTAATATGTCGAGGCTAATTGTGGTAGCCCACCCAACACTTCCAAATAAATAATTAACAGCTGAATTTAGGAGCATGAGGTAATCAAATTCTCTGCTGCTTATGAAATGTTTAAAAAATGTATTGATTTTATTTCAAAAGAGGGGAGCCTTTGCATAAAGAGCATGCTATTTCTGAGGGTATGAATGTATATGTACGTGACAGGAGTGAGAGAAGTTGGAGAAAGAATAATTCATTTTTTACTTTTAGCCCTACTTTATAGAAATGTAGACAGAGAGCTTATACAAAAAGTATTCTATTTTTCCCCTCCCCCTGGTAAACCAGAAGTAAGGGACCTAAGAGAGAAGTGGGAGAGCAAGTCTGAGTCTCTGTTACTACACTGATAGGCATTTAGTTGCATTTAATTCTCACAGCATGTATTTTTGCTATGGAGTATCACACAAGTCTATTCTTACTCTCAAATTGGTTTATGATTTTGGATCAACAGAGCAATTGGTTTTTCCAATAATTCAAATGATTTTAAAAAGGTGAGTGCTGTTTTCTTGTGCAGGGAAGGGAAATCACCTTCTCAAAATCGTAACAAAAGTCACTACTTGGGATAGCAACGGTATCGCGTTCCATCACCCATCTTCCTTGCGAGAAGTCACATTTTTTCAAGAAAACTGACAAAAGGCAGGGCAGATTCATAAGATAATGCTGATGTAGCTCATGGTTACATGATGTTTTATAAAGTACACAAAATCTTTAGATATATAGCTCTGCAGATCCGGTGAGGTTTGTAAGTAATGACAGATCTGAGAGCGACTGTTGAAATACTGAACTTTGCGGTTTCACTCACAACAGCTCTACGAGTCACGCTTGCATTTTACCACCCCTTGCTAGTACTGGTCAACCTTTGTCTCTCCCAAAAGTCAGCTACAAGTGTCTGAAAGCCTCATCTTCACTCTGGCAGTGAGCTCCGGTCAGGCTCTAGACATGTTTTTCACCATATTGCAGGGACTGTTCCAAGTTTCTGCACATGTCTCCTCCAGGTTTCGTACAGGTTCTCATTAAAGGCACCCAGTCCTGTTTGTATGAGGATCGTAACAAGAGGTAAACAAAGCACAGAGCTTGCATTATTCTTTGGTAACATCCCTGTTCTACTACTCACATCTATGGGAGTCAAGAGTCTGTTTAAGTGTATCTTCAGTGCTTCTGGATAATGCAAATCCTGCAGGTGCCCCACGAAGCACTGAGTTAACCAGTTGCCTTCTGAACGGGCTATCTGACTGAGAAGAGATATAGCTCTTACATGGTTCCTAACCGCAAATACAAAATCCTCAGAAACACAAATAATTCGAAGAATAAATTCCATTAGAAGCAGCTGGGAAAAGAAGGCTACCATTCGCTCTGACTTTTATGAGTAACCAAAAAGATACCTGAACTATTTTTAACATTCTCGTTGTCATTACCAGGTTAGGATGTCGCCTCTTCAAGAATGCAAAAACCCACTTCTCTCCAAATCTTTTCTCTAATTTCCCTATGTAATTTCTTGCGAAGGTGCATTCACCATTACACTCTGAACACTTTTAACGGACCAGTGCCAAGCAATTACCCGCTATTTCCTAATGTTCCCAGTTTAATCAGATTTTTTTGTTGTAGTATAATACAGAACTGAAGTAACCTGATTTTCACTGTAAGACTCTTTTTAGGGCTATGAAATACTTTGCAGGTTGCTTGCTTTCAAATTATCACCAGCATAATGTTAAAAAACACACCACCACCCAAACCCTTTTATGCAATGCTGTTGGCTTAGAAGACCAAGCATATGGAACGGGCTACTCATTTGGGAGGTTGTCTTTGTGCCAGCGCGTGATGCAGGCAAGAAGAAACAAGATTTGCTTTTCATTATTTCCCAACAAGCGGTTCATAACTGATCCTCTCCACACAAGTCAGTATTTGCAGAGCTGCTCTTACCATGTAAAAAGTGAACCCTTGATATTTTATATGGATAAGAATGCATGCAAAATAAAAAACTGCAGCAACAGCATATCAGTGGCTTAAGTTCACCCGGAGTCTTGGAGTTACATTAAAGACTTCCTAATCTGCCTCCCTAAAAGAGAAGAACTAATAGAGGTTGTTATAAGTATTAGGTATAGCAATCCTTTACATTCAAAGATCTGTAAGAAAGCTCATCGCAAAAAGATAGTAAATAGATTGATGTTATTTGGCTAATCCTGTTTAAGTATCTAGGATTGCAAGCTGGAATTAAATAGGTGACATTACTGTTACTGAGCTGTGGTTACTGTCAACCTGTCTGGAAGAAAAAGTATAAAAAAGACCAAATGTCAGAGTTTTGAAAAGAGGCTCATGAAGAAAATATTACACAGAAATAGTATTACACCCCTCACTTCTTAGCAAGCAAGGGGAACTGTTAAGGACAATGCAGACCACTCACCTTGGTTCATTCAAAAACCCATTTATTGTGATACAAACACATACAAATGAACACATCCGTTATTTCTTCAAGTAAAAAAGGTAATTCTTAGAGAGTGGAAGACCTGCCATGAAAATCAGTAGTTTTGAAACTGATGTAGGAGGGTTATGACACAGATCTATGAAATCACGAGTGACATGGAGTAGGTGAGCAGGGCATGACTGTTCACAGTCTCTTCTATCAGAAGCAGCAGGGGAAGTCAAACAAAAGTAGCAGATGGTGCACTGAAAACAAAGAACAGATACGCCTCGCCACACAATCCACAGTTAAGCTTGCCAAGATAAGTTATGAACGTAAAAGGTTTCCTTGGGTTCATAAAAAAAGCGAGTGGACAAAAGGAGCAGAAGAGAGAGTCATTAAGATCTATTAAACACAGCACTACTGCTTCTTGGGTGAGCCATAGACTGCTACGCCAACTGCTACGAATTGCTGTGCTCACTGTATTCTTATGCCGTTCCCCAGGATCTACCACTGGGTGCTGTCAGAGACAGGATCCTGGACCAGAGGAGTCTTTAGTCCAACCCTGAAAGGCCCTTTCTATGTTCCCGCACACGAAGAGTCGCAGGGAATAAGGAACTTTTGCTTCTAATGCCAAATTGCATTAAAGAATTTGCAAAACGCATAAACAGGCAAAAAGCAGAAAGAAATAATTTACTTTTGTATTTGCCATGGGTAGGACTAACCCTATAACCAGAACGCAGTTCTCGTGTCTCTTTTTGACAGGGAATGCAGAACAATAGGGAGGCAGAAAAGAGAAAAAAGAAAAAAAAATAACTGAAGGGTGTAGAAAACGTTTTTCAGTGACAGACTTAAAAAGCTTAATCTGTTTAGCTTATCAAAAAGATGGAAAAAATTACTTGATTAGTGTGTAAGTATCTCTATGGAGAGAAAATGAAGAGCAATAAAGGACTCTAATTTAGTGGAGAAATAAGTTACTAAAAGTAACGGCTGGAAGCTGGAGCAGAAGTTGTTCAAATTAGGCAGGGAAGAGGGGGATTACTCCTATCCTGACCTCTTCATACAAAGACCAGTGCCTTTCTACAATCAAACTCAAGTTGTTGAGCACAATGTATTAGCAAGGAGTGGCAGCTAAGCTCCCAGAACATGGGGGAGATCAGACTGAATGATTCACTGAAGATGTTTATAAATCCCGTGGACTCGGGGATATCCATTTGCAGTGGTTAGTGGGAGAGAAGGGAAAGACAGCCGTGAGCCAGGGCTTACTATGGGATAAAAGAGAGAAAGTCTGTTGTCAAAACTGGGGAAAGAGTCTGACAAAAAGGAGCACTTAGCAGATGTGAAGGGAGAAGCTGGAAAGCCTGGGTGGGAGGATGAGGAGTGAAGGATGTGAAGGGTGAATGCAAATAACTCCAACTAAAATAATCACTGACCTGACCCAAGCAGTGAATGACGAGAGCCGCTTTAGCTGGAGCGGCTTTGGGTAAGTCAGGGAATATGGGGAACCAGCCCCTCGCCTGAGACAGAGATTCAATCCTCATGGTTTTCAGTACGTTCCTACTCCTCAGTCACCCTCTGAAGATAAACAGCAGGGGAGGATAGGAGTCTGGGGTAACACATACTCATAAAGATGTCCACGGAAGACAGAGGAGACAAAGACAAAGCATTAAGCCTATAACAAGAGCAGAAATTATAGCTTTTCTAGATCTCATAGATATAAAATAGATAACAACTGAGTTGTTTTGGAAAAGCAGGAAGTCTGTGGCAGGGATCTGATTTTATTGGGTCAAAATAGCCATTAACAAAGAGTTGTCTACAGAAAATGAGATCATTTCCCAAAGATTTTCCTTAAATATAACGCATTATAAGAGACATCAAATATATACCGGCTTGTATTGAATGTAAAAGGGAGGAGAGATCCAATCAGAGGTCTGCAAGAACTAGGAGTTTTTCCATCTTCTCGGACTCAGAGTTTTCATAAAACTGGCTCACTACTCACTCTCACATATTTACTCATTTGGCAGACCAGTTTCCCCAGAAGGCTATTTCAATTCAGCAATGCCTGTAGAGCAGAGACAAAGCTGGTAAACAGGGAACGATGGATGTTCACTAATATAAGACAGCGTGAAAGTGGAATGGCAAACACCTCATCTAGACTTCTTCAAAACAAATAGAAGAATATAAAAATATTCATTACCAACTAAGAAAGAAGGCAGCATGGAAAAACAAATGGGAGTTAAAGCAAGCCAGGGAGAGCAGTCTGAAGAGAGGTGATGTGAAAGCAGGGATGGCCTGAACTTGTGCTACCACGCAGAGATGCCGTCTCTCAGAAGGAAAACGCAGTATGTTAATCTCTGTATCACACAGGAGGCAGAAGTCAAAAACAGTTTGCAGCTCTTGCGAGCAGAGCGTGGGCCTGAAGGCATGGCTGCTGCCCCTGCTAAGTGAAACTTAAATTACATCCTCTTATTCCATTACCGTGGTATGTTTCCTATATTGTTTTATGTCAATTTAAATAACTATACCCAGTGGGTCTCCCAGCAGGCTGGTCCATGGACCAAGAGATTTCACTAACAGCTGTTTCCTTCTTTTACCTTTTCCAAATACAATCACATTGCACAAAGTTATAGTTCCCTGTGCAACTTTGAAGCATTTCTGTGAACAGCTCAGCAGTGGGCAGGGGTGAACTGGATAAAACACAAGTCCTTTTCCAAATTTCTTCCTTGACAGTGATCGGTACTCAAGAACAAGAGGCAGGGAAAGAGAGGACCGTTAGGCTTTCTGAAGCTTTGTTGTGTGAAATGGAGATTGTCAGATCCTAGATCCCAGTCCACCTCACTGTCCAGTTCTCTAGTCTGTACTTTATCAGTTTGTCATGAGAATGTTATGGGCAACAGTGTCAAAAACTGTTCTGAAATCCAGAGTTGTGAACCTACTATTTTTCTCATCTCCTCAGGATCCTGAACTCCATCATCCCAAGGCTGCTCCCGACCTTCACATCCCAGACCAGTTCTTCCTTGTTTAAAATGCCAGGTCCAGGCAGATCATAGAATCATAGAATCATTAAGGTTGGAAAGGACCTCTGAGATCATCGAGTCCAACCGTTAGCCTAACTGCCAGGTCCACCTCTAAACCACGTCCCTGAGCACCACATCCACACGTTTTTTGAACACTTCCAGGGACTGTGATTGCACCACTGCCCTGGGCAGCCTGTTCTAATGCCTAACCACTCTCTCTGTGACGAAATTTTTCCTAATATCTCATGTAAACCTCCCCTGGCACAACTTGGGGCCGTTTCCTCTCATCCTGTTGCTTGCTCCCTGGGAGAAGAGACCAACCCCCACCTTGCTACAGCCTCCTATCAGGGAGTTGTAGAGAGCGATAAGGTCCCTCATCCCCTCCCCTCAGATCGTGTCCTCCCATCGGCTCCTCGATCACCTGTGTCTGGAAGCTGCCACCAATGTGCTCCAAAAGCCTCCTGAATTTTTTGTGCCCTGCTCTGTTGTCCCTCCAGCAGTTTTTGGGGCGGTTAAAGTCCCCCATGAAGACCAGCGCCTGTCCATGTGAGGCGTCTTCCAGTCATCTGAAGACGGTCTCATCTATGTCTCCCTGAACAGGCGTTGCCTGCGTTGGTCTGCCCTCTGAACCTGACCCATCAGCTCCCAGCTGGCTCATCATCAGCTTATGTTTACATCCTTCTGTCTAAACATTTCGCACTACCTATGGGTTTGGTTTATGTTTGGTATCAAAACAAGAGAGCGACAAAGCGCTCTGGTTTATCTTCCCTATTTACCTATACCCTGCTGCTTCCTAACTGCACTTGCAGGGACCATGCTTAACCTCTGCCAGCCTCAAATGGAAAATAAAAATAAAAATAGAAAAGGCTGCATTAAGAAAATATTAAGAAAATACTTAGCAAGGAGTCACAGCTGGAAATGTTTGTTGGCCACTGATATTTTGGAGTTTCCCTGATCCTACTGAAGTTCCTTCCTTTCTCCCCGGGCCATTCACTGTGAAATCAGCACATTTTAGATTTGCACTTCTGTAGCCAAAAGCATGCTCATGAACTTCTTTATTTTCCATTGCTTTGGGAAATTCTGCAAATAAAGTGTTGTTTTAACAGTTTGCGTGAAAACATAGCAGTGACTAAGATCCATTACACTCCATTTCAAGCCCAGACACCTAGAGAATTAGCTAAATGTGCACGATTTACCTCCTACGTAAATGAAGATTATGGTTAACTCTGTTGAAGTCAATGCAGTTAAGTCAGTGTAAGGTAAGATAAACTGGAGTAAAGTCTAAAGCATTCATTTTAAAAAGTAGGAAATAAGTAAAATAGAAGTAAACAGACCATAGGCTTTCTGCTGGAGCGCACTCTAACAACCACCTACATGAAGAAAAGTGGAGTAGGTGTGTGTTCGTTATTATTCATATAATTAGGATCTGGTCTAAAAAAATGCATTTTTATATATGAAAAGTTATATATTAAAAATACATATCGGCAAGTTATGTCATTTTAATTATAGAACTGAAAATTAAGGTTACACACCTGCTATTTTTCCTGTAAATAAATCTCACGGGACAGAAGTCGAATATTACAGAATTTAATGTTGCCATTAAGGCTGTAATTTCAATATTTGATATCCTAAAAGTTGCAAAAAAATCAGAGGTTTATCTGAAACAAGAGACTGCTGGACCTTGCTTACCTTTTCTAAGGTGTTTTCACCTGAACAAGGTAAACTGAAAAAAATAGGCCATTACTTTCTCCGCTATCAGTGTACCTGAAAAAGGCTAGGGTGAGCTCTGAAAGTCTCGTACTGCCAACAGAGAGCAGATGTAGGTAGGATGTAATGGAAAGGGCTGAAGGAGAGAAAGGTGGGGATGAACGGAGGTTAACGGATGAGCTCAGGGAGCAGCGGCCGGCCGGCGCTGAAGTGGAGGTGGTAAAATGTGACAAGAGTGGCCTGAGACCGGTGCCAATTAAAAGAGATGAAAAACTGCTGGAAAAAAGAATCAGGCATTAATTTAGGAAGCCTGACTGTGAAGCGAGCATACTCCGAGCTAGGAATGAAACTATGTCTGTGGTTAATAGAAAACACTGTAAATCTTATTAAGCAGGAAGTCTAAAGAGGCTTTTCTCTCATTTTGTACCTAGGAGTCTGAAAATCATTGCGTTATTAGATTAGCTTACAGAAAGGTAGTCATTCAATATCCCAGTCTTATCCATGGGGAAAAAATTGTTGAAAAAGAAGATTTATAAAACCCACCGATGCCAAGACCTATAATTGGAGAAAAAGGATGGTTTAGCCCAGAGTTGGGCTAACAAATGCTAGCCCAGGGAACTCAGACATTGAGTTCAATGGGGATTATAAAGCTTAAGAAAAAGCAATACTTGCCAGCCATAGCTCAGTTTTTTCCAGCACTGAGACAAGTAGTTGCAAGTGCTGGCTGCGATAGTTCGTACTCGTCGTACGCTTTCTGTCTGCCCTTAATCAGAGCAGGGGAATAAATGTTCATACCTAAAATCAGTTCTCACTCCTCGGTCCAGTGGGACTGAGCAGCGGCATGAAAAGAAATGAATCAAGAAGGCAGTTCACAGTTTCAAAATTTAGTGACATTGCTGTAGTCGAGTACTTTGGGAGACCCAGGCTTCATTCCCTGCTCTGCCACAGTACTCTCGCACACCTTGAGGCACGCCGTGAATTCTCTCCCCGTGCTTCTCAGCTGCACGGCAGAGATAAAAGTTCCTCCCTAATTTAGGAGAGCGCTGTCAGCCAAAAAATCGGGGGTGCTCCTAAACCACACTCTGAAAAGTCCAATCTTAAAATTAAAAATTCAGGGAAGGACTTGCAGTCAAAACAATGCTTAAGCACAAGCTGAACTTACAGGTTTATTTAAACCACCATGGAATAATAAAAATTTAGGGGCACTTTAATTTCAGCACATTCTCATGCACTGTCCTAGAAACAGATAAACTTCTTGGATGCAGCCAAAGCATGTTCATTAATTCCTGAAGATGCCAGGTTGTCAAAAGAAGAATTAGCTGAAAGGAGTCCAGGAACTGAACTTCCAAACTTGTCTGATTTAGTTAGCACAGCAGAAATAGGAACCTACCAGAAGGTAAAAATAACTGTTGATTTCATACAATTTTGGTACCAAAATTCTCATTGTTCTCTAAACTATAAATCAATTTACCACCTAAGTGTAATGCAAGCTATCTAAGTATTTCATACTTAAAGCAAACCAAGCATAGTCTCAACTGCTGTGACTCACTCGGGTGAAACAGAAAAAAAGATCATACACTTAGATTAAGTTTTCTAAACCATCAACAAATCATAACCAATCTGCTTTTTTTCAGTTGCTGAAGCATAGCCTCAGCAACCAGACACCAAAATGGACGGACAGTTAAATATTTTTCTATCTGCTCTTCACTGCTGAAATTTAATCTCATACACTACATGCCAGCCGTGAAGGTATTAGAGAGCTTCGTGTCCATCACTTTTTAATCATATGCTTGTTGGACTTTTAACCTCTTGTAGTAAAAAAAAAAAAAAAAAATCCATTTAATTTATCTTAGCAGTATTTTGGAGGTCTTTTTGGCTATTTCCTATATATCAGCAAACACTCACTGCCAGGTTGTTTGTCTGATAGCCTCAATATCTTTAACGGTTGTTTTATTCTTGTCAATGTTATGCTTTGCTTTTGGTTAGCAGTGCTGTTTTCTAAACCCCCTGTAGCATCGCACATGAACAAAATGGGGAAAAACACATGGACTTCCAATGATGAGCTAGCAAAGAGGCCTTCACCAAATTGTTAGGCTGCCTAAATCTGAAGGGTTCACAGATTTTTTAACTGAGTATCACAGCATAAGCTCTGCCCAATATCCTACACGCAGGCAGTACCTACTAGCAGAGACATATAACATATAACATTTTACATTGCATTTATCATACAGTATTTTTAATTGACTGCAAAAGATGCCAGTTCAAATGCAGGATGTCTGCACCGGTCTCGGTGGGGTTTTCTCTTGCAGACATTGGTATAAGCCACTGACAAAGTCAGAGGGCACCTTTGCGTCCCCATCTACGATGCTACCTGGCTGGCACCTGCTAAACAAGCTCCTATAGCATCAGGGTATGGAACAATGCTGTATTTCTAGTATTTAAACATAAAACATCCTTCTCTATCTACACACAAAATAGAAAACAAGGCCAATTTGTGGTCCCCTTCTGGTAATAACACCCTTTTTAAACAAAAATAATGTATTCTTAGTTGAGAAGTAGTAACAAGGTTTTGTTGTCTCCAATTTTTCTTCAAGTTCCTCTTATTTCTCATTACCCAGGCTTTGATGATATTATACTGATTGTGATTGATACAACTTAATAGGTTTTCTGCCAGCTCTGGTGAATTACTGACACGCATGGAAAATTCCTCTATACCATTAATGTCACAGATACTTGATTACAATTATTATTATATTTTAAAGGAGGCACAAGAAGCTGTTGGACAAAGAATCCATACGCTGCATAACTTCATGTTGTAGAAAACATTGAGGGTTTTTTCTGACTGCTTTCTACATGCTGTAAGAGGTTGATTTTCCTCTGCTGTGTCATTCTCATTTTTTAAGGCAACAGGTTCTTCCATGATTAACAAAAGGTCTGAATCACCTGAACAGTCTTGAATAGTCAGCATCCCCACAAAAGAGATTTTTGTGGAGATCCATCCAGTTTCTATTCCTAAACCACAGAACTTCTAAGAATTTTTTCCAGAGATAATAATGACAGTTACGAAACGAGTTTTACTGTACTATCTTGAGATAAGTGGGAAACCTTCTGGTACACCCTAAAAAATATATCTTTGAATCAAGAATGTCAATGTCGTGGTAACGGCAGCTCGAGAACATTTTCCCACATGAATCTCCAAAATTACTAGTCTTCCTTCAGCTGTCATTTATGTCTTTGTAGTGCCTATGTTGCATTCTTTATTATGTTTATCTTCCTTGTAGACATAGATGGAGACCATAACTATTTAAGGTACAAAGTGAGGAGTTATTTTCCTCTAAGATCAATCACAAAATAGAGGAAAAGTTGAGGGGCGGGGGGGAAGTGCCATGTTTGTACATGCACTGAGCGAAACCAAAATAAAGCAGCAAAATGCCATGACCTGTTCATTCATAATACATGGTTTTTTCCTATAGCACTGCTAAGGCACCTCTCAGTGTGGTAGCTAAAAGTGCCAAGACAAACATCACCAAACCACGTTGCCTGCGTAAGAGCAGATATACCCCACGAACAGCAAGAAATGGTTTTGGTTCCAATGACCAATTCTGTCTAATCTCGCCGAACTCCTGATTTTCTTATAAGCCTTTGCAACTTGAAAAGGTCATAGAGAAAAACGCTGCCTTGTACAGATGGAATGGTCGTTAACAACCTTGGATCCCTTTTCGGCCCCAGTCATTCTTGGCTTTGTACTTTTTGCTTCAAATGTGTAGCCTAACGTCTAACCCTACACTGATGAGAGATGTAAATGAACGTATTCTCCTGAAAGTCACTTAAAGCCATAAAATTCTTCATTCGAAGCTGGAGAAAACTATCCTAGCGCTGATGGCAAGTAACTCCAGTTAGTGTGGCCAATTGGCCCATTAGTGCATCCCCAGGCAGAACTGCATCATGTCAAGAAGACATTTCTTCCGTAATTTTATTTCTAGGTGTACCAAGCCTGCAGTTAACCCTTTCAGTCATTTGCTCCAAGCAATTATCTGGCACTCATTTTCACTTTCTTAATAATAAGTTGACAGCATGCTGCAGACAAATTGATTCACACAGCCACACAATTGATTAATTCCAGTTGGAAGGAGATCATTGTTGCCATGCAAGTCAGCAGGAACCTTGATTTTGCTTGTTTTCCTCCTCCTCTCTTTTTCACAAGCTCAGGCAGAAGGGAAGTATGCTGTTTTTGTCAAGATAACTTTGGGAGGGATAAAAACAATTAGCGAAGGTACAAAGTGCATTCACAGCACAAATAAACAGAACAATCTTGCATGTATACACAGGGAAGTAAAACGATTTAATGTCGAAGCCTCTCTTAAGGACCGTATCTGTAGCGTGTCCATTCCAGAAGGCAAAAGAACCCTTGTAGGCAAGGTCTCAGCAATGTCAGGGGAGTGGAAAGCAAGCAGGGTGACTGTCAAGCATATCCAATCCTCCCTTACGCGCTTCCCCATACGTACGCCCACACAATTAGTCTCAGGTAAGGAAGCCCAGGAGCCCTTGTCAGCCTCACGGCGATGTGGTTTTCAACATAAAGTCTACATCTGAGAAAGTGAAAGAAAAGAAAGGAAACCTCAAACAAAACGTCACCCTGAGTAGAGATTGTTAGGGAGCTGGGAAAAATTGCAGCAGGGAAAGCAATGTTTTTGCCGAGCTCTCTTACAGATGGCCTCCATACATCCTGCTTGGAGTCCGAACGTGTGAAATAAGAGGAATCAGCATGAAGCCATGGCAGGTCCCACATCTGTATTTTGAGTCAGATCATTGAATAACTGGGGCCTGCAAAAAGTGTGAATATTCATCAAGATTCGAAGTCATAGAAGGAGCCTTAATTTTTACATTTCCTAACTCCTTGCAAACTTTGCAATTCAGTCTTAACTTTCCCGACTTAACATTCCTTCAGTGTCATTTTCAGAAATGACAGAGCCGCAGGTTGACTCCAGCAGCCAACTGGCTTTTGGGCGGCTCATCACCAACACATTTTAACAATGTATCAAAGAAAAGCTGACCAAGAACCTCACTGCTGAGATTTACAGCTACACAAATCATGGCCTCACCTTGAAAGTGTCTTGAATACAAGAAACTGAAATTTTCCTTCCATCTGCGGAAACTGATGTGGGCACGTTATAGCTGAGGATCCTGTGCCTCGCTTCAGAGAATAAAGGCTTCTTAGGTGTGCTTAAGTGAAATGCAGCATTAGACTGCTGGGGTATTTTTAATGACTAAGAAAAACTACCAAAGGGAGTTCCCAAGTAGTAATGCAATTTAGCAGACTAATATTCACTCGTACTTTGAAAGAAAGCCATTGAATTATGTCAGAGTAAAATATGCTGAAAAAATCTTTACAATGTATGTACACAAACAACTGACACACACACATTTAACCAAGACTGTCCCTGGAGGAGATAGTCTTTGGGTTTCATTTCAAACAAAATCTATTGTAGGTGCTTGATGCGCCCGTACAAAGGCAGAGGCTTTTGGTGGTGGAACAAAGATGTTTATTGGCCACAGGGGTAAAACAGGCATCGGTATTTTGTGACGGCCCCCTCAAACCTCTGATGTTTCTAAGATAGGAGCCCATACTTTCTAATACTTTATTCACCTCTCAGATTTGCAGTGATTTAAATATTTCTTAACTGCTTTCTAATTAAATCAGGATGTTATTTTTCCTACATTTGCTCTGATTTAAATATTTGGTTAAATACTTTTTAATTAAGCCAGGATATTATTCATAGGCAAAGTCTGATACTTCATTAATGATGCAAAGCAGAGAGCTGCTTTTCTTTCCTAAGAAACAGTCTCAGATCACAAGATTTTCAAAATTATAACCTAAAATCTGAAAATCTGAGATTTTTTCCCTCCCTGTTGACCTTAATGAATAAAACCTAAGAATGAATTTTAAAATTTCGTGTCTGGGGTGAAGAAGCCTTCCTTCTTCACAACACTGTCTCTAAAGATTACCTTTTAACGGAAAAGCTGTAAGAATTTCTGACACTGTGATGTATTAATTTTCCAGCAATCAAGCTGCACTGAAAATAGCAATGAAAATTGATATTTGACAACAGTTTCAACATTACGTTATTTAGTGCTGACATTAAACAAGTAATATCTTTTGATGCCACTGCAAAGCCTTATATTGCAAACACTCTTCAGGTTCCCTATGCAGTCAAAAAGCTAAGCAAGTTAAATAGTTACTGGGCACATCCTGATTTAACATTTGCTTTCATTTCAGTACCTGCAAACTCCGCCTTCGGTTATTAGAACTGAAGTTCAAAGTACTACATGGTGTCAAAGGAGAGGAGGACAGAGGCCGTGGGAACCCAGTTATCATAAAAACGAAGGATCAGCTAGCAAGGGTCTAGAAATCAGTTCATTTGGACCCAAGTTAAACAAAAAACCCAAAGGCAGGGAGATGAACGTTAGGCCACACAGACTTCCCATTTGCAAAATTCAATAAAGGTAATGAAATGACCTTTCTTTTTTCTTTTGCACAAACTAAGTCAGCCTCTAATCTCCGAATACTACTATTACAATGCTGCATTAATATGCGATACAATACTTTTTCACTATTTTGAAGACTCTGCAGGAGTCTGGTGGTAAATATTTCATTTTACAGAAGGCAACACAGAGAAAGAGATGGCAAGTGATGCGCTCTAGACCACCCAATAAGACAGAAGCATCTATTAAGGTAATTGCTTCATCCTCAGGATATTACAGCATGTTAATGTTTCCCAATGTAAATTCAAAGTCTCAGCCCAAAGGCAGTGCGAAAACACAGCGCAGAGCCCTAGTTACGGGACAGACATGGTAAATAGTATTCAGCTTAGATATCGGCAGAAACTGCAGAAAATCCAGAGAGGCCAGCGATGCGTTTCTAGCTGAACCATCCCATTTCTGCAGGCTCTCCAGATACAACAGCAAGAACCTGCACCACCTGTTTGCAGTATAATGAGCTATTAGCACCTTCGCTATAGTAATTCACTGATAAAACATGGCATGGCACAGCACAGCTCTTCGGGCTGTAAATGAAATTCCTGCAGTTGGCAGCCGCTGCCACGACAGGGCTGTCTGCTCCCGCAGGCAAATATTTTCCTATCCTGGTTGTTAAACTCTATAAACCCCACTGGTGGAAGTCACGGCCAGCTAAGCAAGTCCTATAAGGATCTCCGTCTATTTTACGACTAATTTATGTGTTCCCCATTGAGAAGTAACACCATGCTTTTAACGGCAACTGTTTGCCTGTTGATCTCAATACACTCTCAAAGTGTGGGTGTAAGAGGGATCCTGCGATGAGCCAGAGGAAAACTCATCCTGTATCAGAGGGCTTGTTGGGGAGGATGATCTTGCATTTGGTCTAATCAGCCTTTTTTTACTTTAATCAATGTTCACATAAAGAAAATAGTCAAACACTGAAGACAAGTGTGTCTAAATATTTGAGATAATCTGACATATAAAGTATTACCAGTGTTTCTTCATTAGGCTTCAAAGAAAGAAAGCAGCCTGAAGCCGGAGACATGCTAATTAAAGTATTTAATGAAGACTGAAGAAGGGAAAAGGCTACTACTAAGTACCTCTCATTGCCACATAGTAATTCACTGTCCAGCCACAAGAAAGAAATAAATAAAACCTCAGCATTGCCCAGAGGATGAAGCTAAGGCTCTGGTTGAGGGTGGGATAAAGGACAAGTCATATTTTGGGGAAAGGTGGAGAAGGCAGACAAAATCCACCCTGAACCGGGAAAAGGAGATGTCACCTTAAAACTTAAGAGAAACAGGGGAAATCAGTGTGACTTAGAAACTTTCTTTGACGTTTGGCTGGGAAGGAGAGCTCCCTGGGACATCTTATAATAGTGGCTAAACACAAATATGCCTACATTTGTGAAAATGAGAAATTCAAGTCCAACTGATTAAACTGATTTGCCTCGGGCCATTCAAAATCTTCACAACATCTGGATGTCCATCCAGAGACCTCCACCGAAAGCCATCCTCTGCATGGGAGACTTCTCTTTTGGCCATCAGACTTGGTCTGGAAGATCGACGTAGCCACAAAAATTTTTTTCTGATCCTCATACAGTTCATCACATACCCAATAGGACAACTCTCCCTATGAAAGGACTGATATCTTGATTTGTATTTCTTACAGCCAATCTGCACTCCACGGATCATCTTACTTTCTCTTCACTAGGAAAAAGGCAGCAATGAAAGGACAACGCAAAGAATTTGTAAGTTTGTTGCCATCCATTTTTGTATTCATTTCACTTAGATCAAGACTTTATCCAAAACACAATTCCTAAATATTATAGCCTAAATAACCTTGAAATTTTGACTGGAATATGCGAGGTCAGACTGTCTTCTTAATAACTATAGAATGAAACATATCAAATACAAGACCAAACACAGAAAAACTCTCTTTTTACCAGATCTACTCTCATCTTTCACAGATATAAATAAAATGGATACAGGCATTTTCTCCAAAAGAAGCAAAGAATAAGGGATTTATTTTTTTTTATTTTGGAAAGGACTCAGAATTACAAATCAGTGGCTCATTTTTGAACTATACATTCATGACATCCTTTCTTTTCCTGATATTTTCAGAATACATTAGCTCAGCAGTATCTGTAGTTTACAGTAGCAATTAGCATCCTGGGGAGTCAGCCGCAAATAACAAATTCATAAACAAAGTAGAATTAATCAAGTGTAAAATTAAAAATAAGGAGGAGCTTGCATAATCTTAGAAGGACAGAACAGCTAAGAGAAGCCCTTGCTCCAGGCAAGGATTAGTCTGTCAAAATTATGGTCAAATATTTAACCACGCTTCTTTTTCCTTAACGGTTTAAGAAATTAATGTAAGTTAATTATATAATTAATTAATAACAATATTATGGCCTGTCTAACCATTAAATTGGAACCATAATCACCTCACTAAACTTCAAGATGCCCTTGGAAGATTTTCATTTCAGTACGAGAAGGTACAGGGGAGATGCTCTCAGCCATAAATGCCTAGGCAGACAAAATAGTGGACAACAGCGTATGGGTTCTGGGAATGAAAACCCAAAGCACAACTGTTCCTGTTCCTAAATGTAACGATATGGTAGGAAGGTCTCCTGCCACTATGCTATTAGATTATTAAATCAACAGCAAGTAAAAATCAGCCCATCTATTATTTTATACACACAAGAGGGAAAGGGGCACTGTGTGAGAACACAGCATAGAGCTTCAATCTTATCCTCTGCTTACTGAAACCTGCGCTTAATTAAATTAAACACCAGGACAACTTTAGTTTAACCAGGCTTTTCTCAGATAGTGCCCCAATGTCACACCTCATTATCACGTGGTGGATATCAGGCTATGGCAATTGAACCAAGTCCCACACGGATTTTTCGAACTGCAGAGGGGGAAGAGGATGAACAGAGAGGAGAAGGCAGGGACGTCACTCGCGAAAGTCTCATTTACTTTTTCTTACGGTTAACAGCTCACAACAGAAACTAGGACCATATTTCTGAAATCCCAGTCATGCTGCCGCATTAAGTGACAGCACACTTCACAGTTTGCCATGATTACATGGTAAAGTGGGCCAAAACCAGTGGCTAGCCCTCTAGCTGGCTCCGTACTGCAATCTCAGACTGGAAGGCAATTACAACGCATTTCCACTGATTTTCCTATTTCAACTATTTATATTATCAGGGTTATAATTTCATTGGCTATAATTTTATTTATTGTCCCCAGCGTACGACAATCAGGAAAGAGTCCTCTGTAGGGAGGATATTTTTAACAGAGCTCAGTACGAAACACACAGCGGAGCTGGGGCTATAGCACTTCTGACCAGCAGACTGGCTTCCCCAAGAACACCAGGCTGAGATGTTTTACTATCAGGAGGACAACTTGTAGGATTTGGGTTTTTTTTTTGTGAAGCTTACCCATACTTTATGTAACTAAGCACTTTAATGAGCATATTTATAAGGAGAAAGCCACTTTGAAGAGGAGTCCATGAAGTCTACTGGGAGGCTTGCTGTGGTAAGTCTAATTTACCTAGGAAGTGCTGAAATACTGATAAAAAGAGAGAAACATCTTTTTTTTTTTTTATTTTAAGACCAAGAAGAACAAAGACAGATAAGAGACAGAATCATCTAAGCTTGTCAGAAAGGCAGGTAACATTGTCTGTCTTGGAAACACTTCTACTCAAGTAGACCTTGCAAACTTATGGGAAAACTCACAAGTGCAAACTTACTTACATCCTTAAACAGTGGCAAGATGAGGCTGTTATTGAAGTGCTATGATTTGCTTTGCATTCCTATTTAAAACAGTTTCCCTTTAGAACATCCTATTGAAAGGAAGCGAAGGACTCTGAAGCATTATTTCCCTTACGTTTGTGAGAAAAAGCCTTTGTACCTAAGGCTGGTCAAGACCCACAGTATTTCAGGATGGCAAAGCCCTCTTAGATTACCGATCTCATACGTGAAAGCACTGAGAACAATTCCACAATAGCAGATTTAATAGATACAGTCTTAAAAGAGAAAAATCAAAGCAGCGTTTGTACATCTTTTTTTTTTTTCCCCATGAACACTAAAATATTCACTAATTAGGCTTCATAACACTCCTCCTGGCTAGGTAACAATTATCGCTACCATTTTACAGGTTGCTAACCGAGGAGATTCGCTCATGTATCAGAAGTGAAAGGATCTCTATCAGGCCACACCACGACTCAAAAGGACAGATGCCGCTGCAACCTGACGTGCCTCAGTCCACTGGGTGACAAGACAAGGTGCAATTAGTTATGAATTTACTCTGATCAAAGAGAGAAATTTCAATGGACTGCCCTGCTACGGCTCCATGTGCCGCTATCTTTCCTCTCTGTAACAACAAAATTGCAGTGAAAAGAAACAATTTTCTACAAAGCAAGTCCTAAAGACAAGAGCGCAGGAGCTATTTTTGCAGCTAATGCTCAATGTTTCATGCTGCCTCTTTATTCTTAAGGCAAAGGGTACATATTTCATCAACCGCAAGCTGAGAAGTGGATCTGTGTACAAAATGAAGAGATCTCATGCCTTAACATACAGGAAAGCAGATGAGTCACTTTAAATTATAATCAATGGTAACAATAATCCTACAGCTAAGTCTTGAAAACTGAAGTACTTTCATAAATTTTCATAAGGGGCATTTCTACCACTTAAACTAATACAAAGCAAGGGATCAATATTACAAGAGTTTCTGCATTTGACAAGGGAGATTTAAAAACTTTCCACTTGCTTCTGCATTTCAGTTCATCCTATTTAAATTCTGTCTGTTCCCAGTGTCCTTCAGCCACACACAGTAATTAAATGAAGAAGTTCTAATTTATCTAAATATTTGCAATATTTTATTGTTTGCCCAATTTTATGCAAGGTATGTATCTTAATAAGAGTATTTAAAGGATATTTATGAGCTAAAACAGAGCTGATGGAGAGCTATAAATCCATGTCAGTCACGAGGAGGTATTTTAATTTCCCAGTGCCTTGGACTGACCAGGCCTGGCTTGCCAGGAAAACTCAGTACTGGGCAGGTGCTTCAGTTCTTGGCTACAAAAATACCTCATTTTCCTTGTCCTCACATTTCTTTCAGTCTCTAGCCTTCATTTTAAATCTCTGCAAAGTCTTCAGAAAGCCAAGTTGGGCTGGGGGTCAAATTGAAAGCCTCAAAGAATCTGGACTATCTTGTCACTGGCAACAGCGTAAAACCTCCCGTACGTTGTTAAAACAACCACCTTTCACCACCGAGCGCTCCACTCACTGTGTGTTTTGCGCGGCATTGGGGACAGGACCCACAGAGGCAGCTGGAGCGCCTCGGCTGTGGCAGGGAGCTCGCCAGTGCGGGGCACGGATTTGCACTTTCAGTTCAGGCGTCCCTGCTTCAGTCCATCATCTTCTGGCCAAGACTGTGATACTCTCATAAAGGAGACAGATTATAAGCTAACTTGATAGATTGTAGTGATGGAAATGACATAGGTGGAAACACTTTTTTTTCTCTTTTGGCTATGTCTCCTAATTTCTCTGCCTTTCGCCTATCATATGGTTTTTTCTATTTATTCTCTTCCATATGTTTCTATATAATAGAGAAAGCACAAATAAACTAAGAAGGACAAAAACGAAAAGAGACATCTCTCTATAATTATAAATTTTGTCGTGCGATGCTTGCTTTCTGGTAAGCATTTGGGGAAACAGATTTTATGAACAGGTTCCATTAACAATAATGGGACAAGTTTCAAAAGTAATACAAGCTGGTGTACTTCAGAAGTGCAAAGGCTTCAGTTAACAGGCTTCAGGCATTTTTTTTCTTTGCTTTGCAATAACTAAACCCACTAATCTAAAGACTAAAATCTGCAGCCTTCCAGCCTGCTTCACGGTGTAATATAGTGGCCTTTGCCTGCTCCCATAGCGACAAGTGCCTACACCGTAAATCTCTGCCCAGGCACACCAATGACATAGTGTTGCGGGGAAAAAATATACTGTACTGCTTCCCAAGCAGTGTCAATTTTTTGGTCTCTGACACTACTGGTTCATTACCTCTATACGGTGTTCACTGAAGTGCTCCAAGTAGACAAAACCACCCAAGAGAAGTTAACCAATGTCAAAAAACACATTGAATTTCTAGAAGAAACACAGAGGACCATGAAAACTATCAGCACACCCTGGCTTAGTCATTTCCATGGTATGAAATAACGGATTGCCAGTAATCGGTTTTAGCTTGCTTCTCATTAGGGAATTCTTTTGGACCCCATGAATGCCTCATGAAGGAGTAGGTAGGCACGTATGTGCAGGGGGGTTCCTCAGGCCAATGGAAAAGATACCCCAGAGGTGTTCACAATCCTTGGATCCCCTGAGGATGCTGCAAGCAGCTCCTCAGTGTATCACTTACAAAAAATGTACTATAGCAACCCCAAATTATAATGCCACAGGCTTTATTTAAAACATGGGGTCTGTAGAAGTTCTCTCCAATGCACCATTCAAGAGGAGAAAAGAATTAATAGATTTTAGCTAATAGGATTAAAGAAACCATTCCAATCCCCATTTATAGTACAGGGGGATTAACACGATGTGTTTTGATCTGGGATTGAGCATCTGATTTCCACCAGAATCGCCCCATTAGAGAGCTGAGCAAGGGGAGGCTGCACCCCGACCACTGCCTGATGAACCCTCACCATCCCTGGGGCTTGGAAACAACCCTATGTATGGACTTCTCATCAAACTGCCATCGATAGTGTAGATTCTCCCATAATTTGGAGAGAGGGACAAGGTTCTTGTTATTTAACATCTATTTACATGAAGGGACTGGAGAGAGAACAAAAAGCCCGTTTCTGCTGGGTGAAAACAAGCCAACCTATTGCAAACGAGGCACATACTTCAAAGCTTTCTCTGTGTCAGACAGCTGTGCCAACTACAGCACGCTACTTTTACCTCAGACTCGCTCAGAAATCTGAGATTGGATTTGTCTTGCCATGCCTGCTATAGACTTGACAATACAGAAAAGCAAGCACTGATTAAAGGCATCTTTATTCCACTCAGCCGTGTGCTTTAGAGGCTCCCTCTTTGCCTGGGTTGCTCTTATCAAGAGTTACTGATGGACTTCTGAGAAAACTCCCCATTTTCTCGGTATGCCAAAGCGCAGAGGTATGGAGGCATCGGGGAGCTCTTTCCCCACCTCTGCAGGGTGTCAACATCAGTTGTCCATGATCTCCTCAATGTCATAACCACTACCCAACCCTGCCCTCAAAACCCATCGCATCCAGCTCCCTTCTCCCATCTAAGGTGTCCGAAATGGTAACTGTGTTCTTTGGTCTAAGCCCCTTTGTTCCACATCATCCCACCTCTTTCATACAGTGTGCACTGAGTTTGTGCAAAACATTCACCTACCTCCATTTTGACTCACGTTGCCCAGTATTTTTTCCCCTCTATCCAATTAGACTGATAAACATTTTCATGTAAGAGTTTGCAACCAGGCTCCACTTTAAATATGCAGGGTGCTAGAAAACATTTACTTGTGATAACTTAGCTAGACATATTTCTCTTCAACTATTCAGGGCATGCAAATCTACTGAATTTTGCAGTAGCTGGTATACTATACCTCTGCTTTACCAACATACATTTCCAATGCTCTTTTTTTCCCTAATTCTTTAAAGAAATTAATATATGAAATTGGAAGGTGCTGATTTGCTTTTATTGTTAGAACTTATTCAAGACCTCAAATGCATTCTGATGATACTGAATGAGACAGGTAGAAGTGTGCCAGCAACAAGCATCACTGCAGCTCTCTCTTAGAGAGCATCTTACTGAGGATGAAGTAGATACTGCTTTCGAAAAGCAAAGGCTTTGCTTAAGTCGGCTCAGTAAATTTCAGAAATGTCATCATTAAAAATTAAAATTAACTTCCAGTTGCTTGGGCTCTATACTCTGTTTCAAGTGTTTTTAAATGCAGTGGTCTGATTTACATAAAATTTCTGAATTTTTGCTTAAGGATGTTCCTGTATGATTGCCAAGTCTTCCTTTAAACTAATCTCTCCTCCTTTCCCTTCCACTGTTGTATTTATCATTACTGCACTTACTAATTTTTAAAGGTTGCCCTTCTTCACAAGAGCTAAATAGGAAAAAACTGGAAGGTTGAACCATGGCAGATAATATAAATTTGGCAAACAATTTCCTTCTCCATCCTATCCGCCAAAAGACAAAATACATCCCCTCTTTATGACTTCATGTGCTCCTGGTGATTTAGAAATGAAGTAATAATTCGTTCACTTGCATTTTAACAAGCATGAGGAATGGCACGTTGGCATGGATGCTTCCTTTTAGTTGCAATCGCCAGCCATCCCGGCTGGCCAAATACGCTTTTTTGCTCCATCTGTGGAGACAGAGAAATCTCCTTGCTGGCCCCTCTGCTACAGAGCGAAGCAATACAAATCGGGACGAATCCTGTAACTTCTGAGCCTTTTGTCAGTTTGGAGCACCCTGCCAGTGATCAAAACCAAATGGTTTCCTAATAGAAATCTCAGCTGCTGCACTGAGCTCAGTACCTGCCCCAGCTCTTCTCTGCAATGATATTGTTGCATTTATTGGTATGACACTTAATAAAACAAACTCCTAGACCAAGCCCCTCTCTGTCATCTCCTAAGGGGGTACTTTAATACACGTAAAACAGGCTGAGTTGCTTTCTACAAACTACTGCCTTTCAGATCGTTGTGGGCTACAGGACTCACAGTGATGCTGTTTTATACAAGGTGGTTACTGAACTGCTGAAAGTTCTACCCAAAAGCCTTTTTCTTTCAAATGCAGTCACATTTTAAATAATATACAGTTAAAAAAAAAAAAAAAAAAAAAAAAAAAGCTATATGCTTTCTTTTTAGCCATCAGCAAACTTTCTTTAGGGGACTTGCAAAAGTTAAACAAGGAGAAACTATCGTAATACCACAACAAATTCTGCTTAACCCTTTAAAAGTTCAGTTATCCCTTAAAGACTCTAAAGGTACTCAAGCTGTAGATGATGGTCCACTATAAAATCAAAGATATAACCTGAGCTGCAAGATCTATTTGCTTTTGCTTATTTAGTAATAAGAAAAATAATATTTCTGTCTACCCTTCTGTTTAAAAGCAGATGAACAACTTTTACTCAAAGTTGAAAAAACACATATTAGTCTTCAGGCAGAAAAAATTCTCCTCAGAGGGAAAATTCAGAAAGGTTTCATGCTGCAGCCACGAACGAGGATGGAAACATTCGTGCAACCCTAAACGTGAAGATTTTTGCAGCATTTTTTGTGATCAGTGTAGATGTATTTAGGTAAAATCTAATTTTCCAGGGAAATCATCAATGCCTCATTTTCATGAGAAGCCTGAGGGAGACTATATGTAGCAGAGATAATACAGAGATTATATCAGGCATAGAAGGCAATATCTTTGGATATAAATAACATGAGGAAGTACAGATGCAATTTCATCAAATATCACCTCCCTAGACTACAGACAAGACTACACCTCCTTCTTAAGATACGTTGAGCATCTTTGTGGTACGTTTAGAGGGCTTTCATGATAGGAAAGATTCAAAACTGTCCTGACTGCCACGTTTTAAAACATGTTTCTCACCTGCATGGCGGTAATGTGCTTTCTCTGGCCAGGCTTGAATAGCGCTATAAATTGCTTTACAAAATAGTACATTGTGCTGGTAGGTTATAAAGTGCTTTACAGCACAGCTTTGTATCCACAGTTTATAGCTCAGTTCATCTCTGTAGCTATGAGGCTGAATGCTTTAGCGCTTGGCTAGGAAGAACCATGAGTACCCGCAGCTTTTCCTAATGTGATTTTATTCCTCTCAAGAGAGGGCAGAAAGAAACCTTCGCAGTAACTGAAGGGCCATTGCCAAATGCTGGTCAGCCCAAAGTTTACACAAATTACAAGAGAAATCTAAATATTTCCATGTTTTACGAATACTAAAATGAACAGTCATTAAGCGAGTGCAAATATGGATATTTTATCCATCATTAACAGGGACACTCCCCATTATTTCAAATAAAATATTGATAATTTTCCTCACTCTTCCCTTTCAGAGAAAGGTTGTAGCCCAGCTGCTTTAAAAATACTCTTTCTTTTTGCTTTTTCAGAAGATCTATGATTACCTTTGAAATTTGTAGCTATAACTTGAATTAAGGACGTGGAAGAACAGGAAAGTTCTGCGTACTGTTTCAGATCCTGGCAAACATATCTTGGAAATAATAGATCAGCTTCCAAACCCCCAGCTGAGGAAGTGGTAGAAATCCCATTGCTAGATCCCAAGAGTCCATTAAAAATAAACCCTAGGAAAGAAGGCAGCTTGCCACGGAGGGGCTGGAATAGGCCAGGTTCTGTTTCAGAGTCTCAAAAGTTCAGTTCTCAAAAACTGATAAGAGCTCCAAATTTACTTACTTACTTACATTAATATCCACTCTCTAGCTACACAAAGCCGGGATTTCCATTAGTCTCCCACTTCTCGTGAGACTGTTAGCCACTTGGCTAGTGGATGACCTGACATACATCTCCGCCAGGCCCTCCGTCCAGTGGCACATTATACAGAGCACCTTGTACATGCAGGTACGCGACCAGCAGAAGGGCTAGGGCACTCATCCAGGAAAGGAAATCCATATTTAATCCCATGTGCCACTGAGTATTTCTTTAACACAGGCAACTCTTGCTTTCACCTCCATAACACTTCAGAGGCCAAACTTTCTTTTTATTGTTCTTTTGAAGAACATGTAAATCAGATTAACACATTTTGTCTTTTTTTTCTGCTTCCCTCTACAAAAGAATTTTTTTTTAAAAAAATAATCTTTAGTTAGATTCAAATAGAATTTTTCTTCTTGAAAAATCAGTTTTTCACATGATACCTCCCCGACCTTAGTGTTTGACATGTCTGGCTCTTCCCACTTTTCTCCTTCCTCCAACAGAGGTTCAATAGACTTGGAAAAGCACAGTAATCAGTCAAACCCCAAATGGAATAATGTCCTCTTCTGGCCTCTCATGAGAGCATTTTTGTTGGGATGATCCAGTCTGACTCACGCATAAAGCACCTCCCCAAGGAGCTCGAGACAAATTTGCAGGAGTCTGTGCAGACAACCCACCCCCTCCCAGCCTTCTCAGGAGACCTGCGGAGATGCCCGTCCTTCACCGCTGCTGACACAACGCTTTGCTCATTCCCAGGTCTAATGATTGAAACATCAACCCACCAAGTGGCAATATATCACAATATTCCTCCAGTGCATTTAGAAAGGAAGATCAGATAGAAGACTAGGATCAACGTTGAGGAGAGATAAATTTTGCCATCACAGAGTGGTCAGCAGACACGGCATCAAGAAGGTACAAAGTTGTTAGAAGAACGGGTTAATTTTTTAATTTTGGCCCTTGCGAGTATGTAACTGGAGACAAAGACGCATAGTCATGACAGTTTGTAGCACTGGTTCCTAAACATTTCCAACCACAAATTCGCTCCTGTGTGTAATAAACCCACTTTCAATTACACTGCCAAGGTCTTTCCCCAATTCTGAGAAAAAGCGGTCTAATGAGGATGCAACAGTATAACCCATCACACTCACAACTCATCTGTGTGACGCTGTGCTACCCACAGGTTCCCACCAGGCACAGGACGATTCCTCTAGGTTTTACCTCATCTCTTCTCCAGAAGCTAAAGAGCAGAACCATAACTTAAATCAAATTCCATAAGCTGATGGAAAGGTCCTGACTCAGGGGAGAAAGCATGCACGTGTGTGGGAGGGCAGCACAAGTAGTCATTGACACCTGATTTATCTTTTATTATTTTTTGATTTTTTTAGTGGATTTTGCCTTCTCACTCGCCATTGAAAATACTCTGATATTAGGACTGTATACCCCACCTAAAATTTAAGATCTGAATTATTTGCTGGGCAATGTGACAGTAATTAAAAAAGTTCAAGCAGAGAGAGCAGCGTACAGCGGCCTCTGCCTTTCCTGCAGCCATTTGGTAATTGTGTCTGATTTCAAAAGAAATTTCTTAATTCCAAATGCAAATTTACACACATGAAAACACCCCATGTCGATACCAATTAGCTGACTAGTATTTTAGATGCAGTAAAATCAAAAGACAACTTCATATAAATATTTTAAACTCATTTCTCCAAGGTATGAGTAATGCCAATGGCTCAGTAAGACTTTATAAACGTTCCCCTCTCCACCAAAGGAATAGGCTTTTATTGAAATTAATAAAGAAGAGGTGGCAGAGATGCACGGTTTCGTCTTCAGGGGAACAGGTAAGACTGTGGGAGGGTTATGGAGCCATTTTGTCTCTTGGCAAGTATTTCCAGAAATGCCTGCTCTCAGGTACGTTCACCTTTGCTCAAAAGACCTAGGAGATGCTGGTCCTCCAGAAGGGACAGTGACCACCTGAGGACCACCTGAGGTGGGAAAACAGATGTTACGTTCCTATTTTATTCGCTATCTACTGTCAAGCAGGTCTGCTAATGAGAAGACAGAACAAACTAGAGCAGACAACAACCAAATTTTATGCAAGTTTATTTGCTAAATATTCCTTTTGAGTTTTGTACTAACAGACAATACAATAATGGGGGGTGTTTATTTATGGAGGGGAGACTGCGCTCAGTTCAGCACTGCAATAAACTGAGAGACATTGAAGTGATAAATCAGGAAGGCTTGGTAGAAACTAAAATTAAAAGTAAGCCTTACTAAATCTTAAAAATGGGATGGCTACATAAACAACTTGATCTATAGTTTCTATTGTTGTTTACAGATAATAGAGTTATCTATTTTCTCTAGCTATGAAGTGCTTTCTGTATTAAAGTACTACTGCCATCATAAAACACTTGTGAAAATTAACAGCCAACTTCTCTTCTGCACTGAATATTAATTTCTATATGAACATTTCTTGCCAGACAGCTTTCAAAACATCCTCTCTCCCAGGATATTTAATTTCATGCAGAAAGCAATTTTTGATCAACCTACACAAATTAGTGAATGAAGAGGACATGGTGCATCTAACTGCTTGCCTGAACTCCGGGAAAGCACTTGCCACTGTGAGTTACTAGACTTGAAATGAAAAATTAATTCAGTTTTTTGTTTACAAACAAATATTGGTCGAAGAACAGATAAGAAGTGGTAATGGTAGATGGCAGTGGGTTGTTTGATAAAAACTAGAGCTGTGAGGCAACCGCTGGACCTGGATTTAGTTAAAATGAAATGGTTTCATATATGTCATCAGAGTGAGTATTGCCAATACCGTCAAGATGGAAAAGGTTAAAATACAGGTATGAATATAGAGTGATCAGAATTAGAGTTACAGCAAGTATTAGACGTGAGGGGGAATAATATCAAAAAGATATTTGAGAGGAGAGAAAAACCTTGAAAGCAGCAACACCAGAGCCCCCAGAGACCCAACAGACAGTAACTCAGACACAGCCTTACAACCGGCCAAGACAGCAAGGTCGTCAGCTTGCTTACAAATACATATATTAGCCCAGTCCAGACACACGTTAGTTATTCCTGTTCAGCACGGTGGACTTCACATCAAAACCAGTGCATACACTTCACCACGTCTCAGAGCTGGAGAGGTTCAATGAGATTTCTGAGCACAGTCAACATTAATCATTCAAAAGCTGGAGGGCCTAAATTAGTATGAAAGATACTGCAGTAAGCGCAGCTTGGCCAAATAATAATTAAATGACTCTTGGGGGAAAAAAAAAAAAAAAGAAAAAAAGACAAAAAGACTGCACTGAACAACTGCTTTGTTCAGGGAAGAGGGGGCAGGAACCAGCAGAAGTGCCTCTAGCTACTGGATCTTCTGGTGAACATTTCTATATTGGTAACAGGGTGAACTCAAAACTCTGCTAGTGATTTTCTTTTTAGGCCCTAACCCTAGAAACATTTATAAACAGCACTAAATCTCTGCTTCTACACATCCAAGTTAAGGTTTCTGCAAAAATGCTTCCAGGATCCAAACTCTGATTTGTTCATCTCTGCTGCAACTATACAAAGGTTTTATAAAGCTGCTCAGAAAACACAACCTGAAAGCACATACCTTATTTCCCCAGCAAAAGCAACTGAAATGATGCTTCATGCTTTAAATTAATTTAGTTGTTGGATCCTTTCACTTGAGTCAAATACTCAAACCTCTGTCATATTATTCTCATTTCCTTCCCACTTTGAACTGACATCAGATAGTCCACATAAAACATTTTGCACAAAATTATACTGGTCAAAACCTTTAAGAAAGAAAAAGGGAAAAGATACCAGCTTTCTAATGTTTTTATCTAAAAAGCCCCTGTCTTGTTCTTGATAGTACGTTTATAAATAATTAAAATATATGAACAGCAATAATAGCAAAATACTTTCCTTATTAGGCTTGAACTCAACTTTCTAAGTATATTATCACCATGATGAGCCTCTATTTATCTTGCCTGTGGTAGTACTTTATAATGATTACATAAAGAAGTCTATTTTAGGAAGGTTATATCTTTGATCTCTTTTTATATACATAGAAATCATTTGCAACTGACAGATTCATTACACTTGCACATGATAGTCTTCATCTGCAAATAAAATACTCTATATAAACAACTTAAAGAATCATTTTGTTTCCTTTAGAAAAGTGCATTCTTGCTTCTCTCAGCACATATAAATTGAATCCATACTGTGCAAATCAAAGAGGGTATTGATTCCTTAGGCAAGCATGTAGAATTCATCACACGGTAAGTTTGTTATTTGGATTTTTTTTTTAATCAACTGCCACATAAACACATCTATTTATAAATCCTGCGTACAAGCAACGAGGCATTTCTAAGGCAGGTACAGTTTGTGTGAATTTTTCAGAAAGCAGAGAAAGTGAAAAAGATGAAGGAGGCTTTTTTGGCTGGCCTTACGGAGCAGAGCACACAGCCCAGCGCTCGGAAGCACAGGGCTTAGTTCACAGGACCGCTGAACCCGCCGTGCCTCCAACGCCACCTTTCCCACCATGCTCTCCATCCCCTCGCTCTGCAGCCGCGTCTTACACACAGTCACTGTATTTTCCAATATTGTCAGTCCTGAAAAAGTTCAGGCAATTATTTGCAGAATAAATTTCCACGTCCTCTGTCCTTAATGTCTTCAGTAAATGCCTTAAATAGTTTGTGTTCTACCTGTTTCTTTATATGCTTCCATTGACCACAGTTGCAATGATAGTTACTAGACCACAAGGAAGATCTATGGGGACAAAGCTAAGATGCTGTCTTCCGTCAAAATCGACTAATAGACCAAAGAAAGAAAGAGGACAAGACCATTGGGGAAAGGAGTGTTTCACAGGGCTGCCAGGACCAACGTACCAAAGAAGCAGTACCACTTCAGTGTCTAATCAACAAACTTCCATCAGTCTCTACGTGCCAAATAGGAAAAATAAGGTGAGGAAAAACATGAAGGGGGAGGAAAAGGTATTTCAAAGCGCGAAAAAGAAATACATTTCTGAAAGACAACTACCCACGGCATCAGCCAGTTAACATTAGTTGAAGATGCTAATCTCTATTTCATGATTAACAAAGATAAATCCATATTGTGGCTTTTAAAACTTCCTAACAGAGCCTGTGTATCCCTTTGGTAAACGGATTGCCATGAGCTTTGATTCATGAATGAGACAACGCTTATCGGTTCCTCAGAGTTTCAAAGGGAAGTCTTGGAAGGGCTATGCTATTTTATTTTTATTCACACCATACAAAAGACATCCCCTGATTTAAGTCAGATTTCATTGCTGCACAAAACACGGAGGACTGGTGTGTTAGGACGGCATAGGCTCATGTACACCAGTCCCAGTTCGATCCTGATGATCTGCGATGAGACAGAACGAACGCTGCAAAGGACTTATTTACCTACAAATAAATATGTATCTGCCACCAAGAGCACGTGACTTTGTCCAATAAAAGCTCTAAACTCATGAGATGGGGAAAATATGGTTCTGCTCCCCACTGGGGTGCACTCTGTCTGCTGGAGTGTGACTAAAGCTACTCTACTGGCAGACTAGATTTAATAACGTTCTTCTCCTTCCCAAAAATGTTATAAAGCTGCATTAATGTCCTCAGGCAAAAGTCTCCACACAAATGAAAAGGAATACTGTTTCTATTTTAGAGATGTGATAAAACCCCGTAGCCAGCCACCTACATAATAAGTATTTCCACTCACCCTGCTTGCTGAAAAACCAACATTCAGATCACCTCTAAGTTTAGAATAAAGTAGTATGAAAAGTTGAGCAAATTCAGGATTGCAATTACCTTAGTTCAAGTACAATCCTGATTTATCACCTGATTCTTACCAGAAATCTTTCTGTCATCTTTCCAGAATGAGTACACATAACCAAACAAAAGGTTCAAGGCATATAGCAAATAATATGGATTATATGGATTTTGGAGAAGAGATCCCTTCATAGATCAAACCCTCAGCACCTCATTGAGAGAAAATCCATAACCGGTAGCATGGAAAAAAACCACCAGAAAAAGAAATGTAAAAAATCACTTCAGCAGTCACAGTGCCAGCACGAGGAATCAATGAGCAGACCCAAACTGCGCTCCCCAAAATCCTTACATTCATCTTCCTGTTTTGGATCTCTTTGCTCAACTATCAGAAAAACAGACCCCTAAGCTCATTCACAGAAACTTTAGACAAAGCTCCGGTTCTACTGTTAATGTGGAACATGAAACACCAACTCATTGCTGACGCCTAAATACTACGAACGTGAGCAAATTTAAAATAGGCTAAGCACTGGTATCTACAATGGCAATAGCCGGGCACGTTACCAGCACTTGCTGTACAAGTTTCTGCCTTACGGTTTTACTAATAGGCTTAAATCCTTACCTATTTCACTCCTCTTTTTCAAAACATGAGTGTAAAACAGTATCAAATGTAGTGTAGAAACACAGTAATTCCCAGTTAGCTTATTAAAACATGGGCAGGGTTGCAGTAAAATTTACTGGAGAGGCAGCTCTGCAATGTTATATATTACCACTTGATGGAAGGCCACCTTATCTAGAAGGAAAGTTCATTGAGAGGATATCTTCATACCTCTTCTGACTGATTACTTGCTTAATAAATAAACATATTAATATTTTAAATAAATATGGAAATGGTAGATTCCTTCATTATTCCTTCATCTCCACCAAGAAAAGCTTTTCTGTAAAAGAAGGACATGGTACTGGGCAGAGATTCACCAAAATCTTTCCAAATGTTATAATGTCATAGTGGCAGCACAAACCACCCGTAAAACCACTTAAGCTGCCAGTACCCAAAACAGCACATAAAATCCAGGAAACGTACAGGAATTATACCGGTACTTATATAAAAGCTTAATCCATATTCAAATTCCTAACAACCTCAGAAAGCTTCATCACTGTCACCAAGTGGGAAACACCATATGCAGGGCCAGTGCTTAGGTGACACTTCACAGGCAAGAATAATCCACTTGAGTGACACCTTAATAAATGGCTCTTAAATTGCTGGGAAATAGATGCATTTCTAAGATCCTTCACAATGGCTAAATAATGCGGTGAATCCATTAAAATGACCTGTCTGAAGTTCCTGTAAGTCTGTCTTTGGACGGTTCCTGTAAGTCTTTCCGATTACTGCTATGCTCTTTGACGCGCCACTGTACACTACATGCTTGGCAGATACACGCGTGTAGGCAGGGGCATGGCATTGCTGGGATGCTGCGAGATGCTGTTCTTTGCAGAAAAGAAAGGTGGTGAAATCAATAAAAATGTCAGAGCTGATTTCAAGCTGCAGCTGTGCAGCAGCTACGTCTGCATCTGCTCTCCTGGCTCCCTGATCCAGACCTGGACCTGACGCCTGGGCTTCCTGGCTTGATCCTGGAGCTGTCTCATGGCTATGGACTCGCTGGGCTGTGGCTCTGGACCCAGTCCTGACTTGCCGCTCGGCATCCTGGCTCAGCGCTCCTGCGTGCCTCCCCGTCACCGTGGCTCCCTGTCCCTGCTGGAGCCGCCGGCCACCGCTGCACCCTTTGGCCTTTGGAGCGTATCTGCTCTCGCTCCTCGTCAAAAGGCCCCTGAAATTCTCACAAAGCTTCCTGAACTATGGTTACTGGAAACAAAGCGAACCCAAGGGAGGCATATCAGGACCACGATGTGACACAGCAGCTAGTGCCTTGTTACATGACTAAGAGCTGGCAGATGTAGTCTGCTCCTTCAAAGTGATCTCTACAAACCTCAGGAGGTAACATTAAACACTACCCGGGCCTGTTCTTGAAACAAAGACTTATTAACTTGAATTTTTATTCCTATTAAGAGCAGCACAATTGCTAATACGAGAACGGAAAGGTCCACATTCCTGGTGGTCCTCCGATTTGTGTGAGAGGTAGATAACACCATTTCCCAAAACAGACGTCTACAGTGACAGAACTCGGAGATCACACAGATTCAAAAGGCTTTTATCATATCAGACTACCATTTTGCTGTTTTAATTCTTCAGACAAATTTAGAAATCAAGTAAGTTCTGCTCTGTTAAGACTTGTGTAATTCTTTTGCTACCGGCGTTGTTATCTGTCCTGGCCCAACTAGTTTTTCAGGAAAGAAAGCAATGTACAGTGGGGACATCTTTCCCATGAGAACCAAATGGGTAGAAACATTAAACCTTGAATCTTTTTGAGGAGGAGCATCAACATGGGCCCACATTATCAACCTATCAGTGTGCCAGTAACAAGATTAATCCACTGAGCACAAGATCTTTTTATTTTACACGTGGTACCTGGCAACAAAGATGGAGATCCCGCTGTAAACTTGAATTCCAAAATGGATTTTGAGTTGCAAAGCACATCTGGACAGTGGGACAAGTTGGTGACAACTGTGATTCCAGATCCTCCAGTCTATTTTTGTTTCTAGCACAAATGTTTAACCTTTTCCCGTGACCGTAAGTGACAGTAGATGGCCCTTGCCCAGACAAACATTAGTCTAGATAAAGAACATGGAAAATACAGACGCATCTCTGAGATGCGACAACATTAATTCCATAAATTTCTTTGAAAACTAGATTCCCTATTCAAAGGATAATTCATAAATGCCTTAAAGAACAATGATTCAATGCCACGCACATGGAATTAACAGCACAACTCTATTCTTGCTCATTTGTGGCAATTTCACGGTGAACAGAGATGAAATGTCTTCCTAAACTAAAGAGAGGATTTTTCTAAGATTAAAAGTAATACGTAGCTTTAAGTGGGTTAATATTTATGTTAGGCCAATGTAGCAACTCTAAATACACAGAGAAATGTAACTCAAGCTTTGGAGAAAACTGCAATTAAAAAATGAATTAAAACCAAATTAATCTTTGCCCTGTCCTGGTGTAATGCTTAAATTGCAATTATGAAATCTGTAACAGAAAACAATTAAATAAAGAATAAATTACACATACAGCTGAACAAAGGCAATGAAAGCTAAAGCAGAAATGCAGCAACTCAACAATAAAAGTGCTTTGCTGGAGGTCAAAGCTTATTATTTGCACTGGAGTTATTTGGACTCATCTGCATAGTTGAAGATGACAATTTTACAGCAAACTTGTGAAGTTCTGAATGAAGTAGACTGACATTTGGGAAAGGATACTTCCCTAAACGAATGTTGACACGTGACGGATACTATTTGAGGACTACTGTATGTATTCATGTTATTCATACCACATATTTCTTTACAGGCTTCCTAGCAACAGCCTTTCTAACTAAATCCATGAGAAGCCACATGCTCTCTGAGGGACTCACTGCTCTCCCCTCCAAAAAAGCATTTGTGGGGGGAATGCAAGAAAATCATTCAAGAAAAGTATTAAACAGATGCTCCTCCTGCCTAACGGAGGAAGTACACGAGTCATCTGAACTGGTTCAGTTGAAAAATTTTTCAATGTATTTTCCAGACAGGGTTTGTTCCAATTGTGTAGGATTTTGTTTTATTAAAGCTGGGCCCTGAAAACATTGTCATTACCCGTGAGAGGACAAAACCACACATGCTGAAGGTGTGATTCCTCAAAGGTGTTACAGGGAAAATTCAGGATCTTCAGGTATGCTTCACCGGCCACAGGCAGTAATGCTGAAAGCTGCAAGCAGCATTAGGTGTAATACATCTTGTTGGCCTCTTATTTTAGTTTTTTAATTTCCTGTGTCTGCCAGCAACGCTGGAGATGTTGTCTGTGACCAGTGGCTTAGACGTTACGAGGTTCGAGACCCGAGAGCTACGGGGAGCCACCCTGGAGGAGAGGGCGAGGGGGAATGCCCAGGGAGTTCACTTGGCAGCAGTGACACTAAACTTAAAATAAGCAAATCACACAAGGTTTTCAAGGCATTAAACAACATGTGCCCCCAAACGACAAATATACATGGTCCTCTGCAACTGAAACGGGGAAGTGCTGTAGAAAAATCACTGGGGGATGACGATAACTTCCTTCATTTGCCAAAGGAACAGCATAAAACAAAAAGTCAAACTATTCTGCTACAATCTGGTATTTGGGGATTTTTTTCTAGATTTCTGAATGAAAGATATTAGAATTGCACTGCAGATGGTCCTCGTAAGCTTTCAGCCTGATTCCTTCTCCCATCTTTAACACACTGCAGCAGAGACACCGCTTGAAGCCATGAACGCAACACAGAAAGAAGATCTGAGGGTATCCAGGACAATGAAAACAAGATAGGAAAAAAAGAGAGATTATTGCCAAATGTATTTATACTTGTAGCAATGAACATGCTGGGTTGTTGCCTTGGGGTTTAATTTTTTTTTTTTTTTCTTTTTTTTCCTTGAAGCCAACTAGGTTTTTATGGCTCCTCAACATACATGGCTCAAATAAGTAGATTCTGGGTATGAGACACAACTAAGTTAAAACCATGGTCTGCCATTGACTCGCTAACAGAGAGATAGGCAATTCCCAAAAGATCAAGGCGTGCATTTTTAAGCCATAGAGTGTGAATTTATCAGCAATTACTCTTCATTCACAGACATGTCATGAGGATCCCGTAATGGCTTAACCATGCCTCAAATATGTAAAAATGCCTAGGTGCCAAATACTAATATCACAGTGCATATTTCCTTAATAATCTTACATTGAAGACACAGAGATGTTCTTCGTAGTCTCCCCACGTGTTTCAGCCACCAGACCTTTTAAGACACATACACGCACAGTCCTCTAGCAGCATTGCTCAGACAGTGTGCGATTCCTAACTGGCACCTCTTGACCATTTAACAATGACATTATTTTATAAGGCTCAAATGCCTTAATTTTGACTGTTGAGTCTGCACTGAAAATTCGCTGTTTGCCAAACAGCAATTTGCCTGGAGACCAAAACCTTCAAATAGCTAATTCATGCTGTACTTGTTCTCATTTCCACTCTGGACATCCCTTCTACAGAGCTGGGACAATGCTTCATCCCAGTTCCAAAGGTCTTTCCGTGTTCCTGTTACACTAATACATATAGGAGGAATCCACAGGCTGTTAGTTTATCTCAAAAGATAGGAGGATCAGAAAGCCTTTTTTATTTCTTCTAATCAAAACTAATACATGGGAAATATTACATTAAAATCTACATTGCAGTCACACAATCTAGGAAAACCAGATTTCTGCTGGGTAGACTGTAGTCTTTTCAAGTGTCATCAGCAAAAAGTCAAAATACAAATGACTGGAGGCAACGTGGACACAAGATGGATGTGGCAGAGCAGCGCAGCTTTACTTTGGAGCATTCATTTACCTAAGTTCTTGCTATTACCTCAAACACCCAATTTACTTACATTAGAGCCAGTTCAGTATTTTTGCTTGTTTCGATAATTCGCATACTGCTTTGGATGTATTATTGGGCATGTTTTCAGGGTTTTTTGCCACGGATTTGGCTGTCTTCCTTTACTGCCGTGGGTTTTTTTGCCATATATTCATTATGATATAGATCGTAATTTTTAAGTAGAGAATCTATTACTTTGTAGTTCGCTGAGATATTTCTTAACCCCTGTCACAAGGAAACCGTAAGTTTTCATATTTAAAAGATGCAAAAAACCTCATAAGCTTCTGGTATAATTTATTGGATTTATGCCACTTTATGCTTTTTAATCACAAGGCCAATGACGGATGCATTCATCTCCTGAATGCTGACTGAGCTCATGACACAGCGGTATTTCATCTTAGACTTCTAACGTCATAACATTTACAAAGTTTAAGACATCTATCCATCTCTGGTCACTAGCAGACACCCCTAGCTATGTCAAGTAAGTCTCTCTGCAGTAATGTTTAACTTTTCCTTGATTCTTATTGTATAAAAACAACTTTTAGTGAAGAGGTATTTGGCTTCTTTACCACCGGGAAAGGAAAGCAATAAGGAATGGTGCATTCTGGACTGCTGCATACCTTCAGGGATCAGGTTAGTAAGAACAACGAATTAAATGGAACAAAGAAATGAAAATCCATCTGCTGCTGGGAAAACCAAGCCTCATAGCCCTGAATCCCCCAAAAGAAACCGCACAAATTTGTTTTTAGAATTAACATCAAAGGTTGTGGGAAAAGACACATACAAAACATTTAAGACACTGAATCAAATTGTACATTGTTTTGGTTTTGATTGCTTGAAGGAAAACATACAAAATAAAATTGATTTAATGTACTACTAATATCAGCCGCAATTATTTGGCTGGTTAAATTCAGCTTACTGGCAAACGCGTTTGAAAAACTATTCAAATTTAGTCACCTATGTTCATCACGATATTCTGAACCAGAATGTTAATCCCTAATTTAATTTTGCTGATGAAGAAATCAAGGCGCAAGAAATTCAATGGCTTGTTCAAGGCTAGAAAAGATATCAGTGACAAGCTCCTATTTACATCTCCTACGACTGGCTAACTTGTCTCCTTAGAACAGAGCTCAGTAAAGTGCTTCCATCTCAGATTTTTTTAATATTTCTTTCTTACTTGAAATATCAGAAATGGAAACTTTTCCTTTTTTTGTGCTCCAGACCAGCACATTTATTTTTCCTCTCTCTGAAAGAAAAATCCCAATTATACTATATTTCCCGACATCGCACATAAAACCCCATCATCTTACTGCATTCCTTTATTAGCTTCCTTTAAGCCGAACTTACAGTTTACAGCTTGGCTGTGAAAAACGTAACCGGAATAATTTCTTCCTAAGGTGACAATTAGAAAAGAAAAAAGAATTACAGAGGAACCACATGGACTTGTAGTTGACTGTCATGACAATTATATTAACCCATTTGAAGAACGGGTCCTTGCAATGAGACATTAAAACAAATATACTTTCTATGTCTTGGGTATCTTTTATCAGAGGTTCTCAGTGCATCTACAGTCATTCAGTAATTAAACTGTAAGAACCCCCAGTGTCATCAAGCAATTACTGCTTATCTCCCCTTAGTAAATCCCAAATCAGAGACAGGGACAGATAATTTTTAGGAAGATTTTAGATCTGTCCTTCCCAACTGACATTACTTTTATAAGCAAATTAGGTTTCCTAGGTGGGTATTTGAGATACTTATGAGTTGTATGTGAAGCAGATGGAGATGTGAAGCACGAGCTGGTGCACGCAAATGGTATGAACACCCGAGGCTACTCAGAGCCAAAGGCACTGCGGAAAAGCGAACCAAAGGAGTCCTGAGACAAATTCTAATCCTCTCTACCTCAAAAAATGCACAACAGCCCCGTGCTCCAGATTTCCTTTACAAGGAAAGTTGCAATAATGGTTGAAACTCATAATTTCATTCATTTACACAACAGGTTACATTTTTATGTGCATTTTTTGGCTAGCATGAATAATGCTTTCCTTAAGCAGTTGTTCATGATTATCGTCCTTTTTGGCCTTGGACGCAAACCTGTCATAGTATCTTCTAGTAGCTTTAATGTCATACCCATCTCTCCGGTGGGATCAGAATGGGCTTCTGACACCAATGATACAAAAGTCCTGCCTCCTTCAAACAAACCAAGGACATGAATTCTCCCCCTCTCTGTTACTATTCAACTTTGCAAAGTATTTTAGATGCAGTTTGTATGCTGGACTCTAGATGAAATAAGCACTCTTACTAGAACTAGAGATGCAGAATTTCTTATTCATTTTGTTTTCAATGTCCAGGAATTCTGAAGCCCCCATAAAAGTCCTATGGTTTAAATAAGGACATATTTATTATTTCAGTTTAACTTCAGTTAGACCTTTGGCACAAATCAGAAGTAAAAAGAGACAGAGGAGACTGCCTTCTTCTGCAAAGTAGGTGTTTTAAACTTATCCTGAATGAGCAGAAATATTTCTTTGGGGCAGATAAGTACTATAAACACATTATAGAGAAGTTCCAGGAGACAATGGGTTGTATATAATGTAATAGCCTTTTCAATTCAGGAAGCTGAGATTCATATCTACATAGGACAGAAGCAAAATTAATTTGATGGCCTCGGCATAGACCTAATGGACCTAATTAACATTCCAAACCTCTTTTAGAAACAGTACTTGAGTTCTCTCTTAAATAAGAACCAAAACGAATAACACTGTAAAGCCTGAGGTGACAAAGCTCAAAGAGAACAGTCATTTTGGTGCATGATTATGTTTTCTGTAGTAGAGGGAACAGGAATGCATATTAATGAGAATGAAGGGTTTGTAGAGAGAAGTAATAGAAGAGACGACCTCTTCTTACAAACTTTACCTCATTTATATCCGTAGACTATCGGACTATCATGGCTACAACAAGGTTACCATGAACAGTTCTTTTTCATGTGAGTAAATGCAGTCAAACGATGGAGATTTTTTTAATCAAACCTGGCTATGGAATTTAGGAGTCAACAACTTATCATAGATGTTGCCTTTGAAAACTTGCAAACTGTTACTGAATTCCCGTCTGGCAAACACTCTTGCACAGTTAGCAGTTCTTCATGCAGCTGCCTACAAAGAGAAACTCATCAAAAGTTGAAAAGAGTCAAGCCACCCATTATGTACTGTTGTTGTCCTGTTTGCTCCAACTTTTCACCACCTACTTCCAGAAAATAATGAAGCTAGAGAAACTCAAGTTTTGTTTCATCTTAGTGTTTTGAAAGATACTGTGGATGAAGACGTCTTACCAGCGTTAAATACTTCATGACTGGAAACCAAGTACCATAAGCATCATCCAACAGCAAGCTCCAGACAAGACCTAAAGCTATTGGTATAACTACGATATCTCAAGGTCCACTGCTACAAGGAAACCCGTAGTGAGGTGGCTAAAGAAACCCCCAGTGCTGCCAGGGGTACTGCTGGACATCCATGTCCCTCAGCTGTCATTTCTTTGGCTGTTTCTCAGAATGACAGCTTTTCCTCTCAAGATTTGGTTGCCCATGCATTGAAGCTGACTTTCGGGACATTTTAGCAGCTCATCTCTCCCATCTGCTACAGCTCATTGTGATTTTTCTAGAAAGATGTGATTTTCTGTTACAATCATGGGTGAAAAAAAAGAGCTCAAAATTAAGTACCTATGTTTTTCTTTTACTAGCATTAGGACCACTCGCATGGCACAGCCCACACTGTCTGCAAAGCAAGACTAAGTTAGCCTACAGCTAAATCACCAGAGACAGAGCTGAAGCATGAAATAATCTGATTCACCAGCATTCAGTTGAGTTATTTACAGATAAACCGCATTACATTGTCGCAGAGGGCACCAGACTGGTCAACTGAGTGAAATCTTAGGAAAGGCATGTCCTTCTCTCTGTTTCAATTTCTTATCTACAAAATGGTGTTAATGCCACCTGCCTCTTTATGGAGCCCTTTGAGTGGTAGAGATAAAGAAAAAAACTGTAAAACATGTTACTACTCTCAGCATGAGTTACACAATTTTAATCAAAGGAAAATATTAAACTGGGGAGATCATTTCCCTTGGTTTAGGCTAAGGGAAATCATGGCCAGAGTAGAAGTGAGACAGACTTAATGAAAATGAAGTTTCTTAGAAAAAAAACAAATCTAAACAAATCCGATGTTAATTATCATTCTCCTCATAGTTTTAAGAAAGGACATCTGAGAAATTTCACTTGTATAACTTTGATGCCAAGCAATCAGCTATGCAATAAACAGATAAAACGTGATAACTTTGCAGAGCCCGAGTGAATCAGCAAGGTGATCTTGTCTTACGCTTAAGCCTCAAGTAGCCACTTGGCACATGCATAGGATGAGGCCTCTATTCCCTCTTTTCATACAGAACAGAATTGCCTTGTATCAGCAGAAATGGAGATTTCTCCATCCTTTAAAAACACCTCATTTTGTTCCTCTCTCTTCTGTAGAAGGATACTATAAACTCCAACAGAAAGACAACAACAATCTTTGCTGTTGCAAAATAAACAGCAGGGAGCTTCCTAGTTTTTCACATTCAACAGCAACAAATTTATTTTAGTCCAGCAGACGAAAGACAGACTCCTGCTAAAGTGACACTCACTCAGTGAAATACCAAACCCATTTTCAACACTGTTGACTCCTATGTTAAGTTCCATTGCATTGAACTGCATTATTTGTGGAAACAGTCTACAAAAGGCACGATAACAAGCTCGTCTCTAGGGCACCAACAAGTGCCTTTTCCTGGACCTCTCTACTGAATAGTGTGGGAGCACACATGAAGGCAGCGTAAGAATTCATTGTGTTACGGAGGCTTGCTGTGATACAGACATCTGAGCTACTTGAAAGTCCCAGCAAGTCTTTGTCTGAGAAAACAAGTAAATAGCTCTTTTTATTTGGCCTTTATTGGAATAATTGATGTTGCTATAGAGAACACAGTCATAAATTCGATCATCATTCTCTCAAAAAAACCAAAATAATCTCTCTAAAGAACAGTTTGAAAGCAAGTACAATAATTTAGCGGATAGATTTAAAGCAATCATAACTGCAGAGCGTATTTGCCTTGTAAATTAAGAACCTACATATCTAAATCTATACATTTAAATGGGAACACAATGCTACCTTTGCTCAAAGGCAGTTCCAAATATCGAATGAAAACAGCAGTTTCAGATGTCGAACACTTCAAACAGTGACTTCTGCCAGTTTGTACTTACATAGGAGAAAATCACCCCGAAGAACTGAGGTTCCAATTAGACCTCAAACTTCTTTATCTGAGAATTTGGCGGCCAAAAAACTCTTTCAACTTTGGGCACAGTAACAGAAGGGCTTCGGGGTAGATTTTTTCCACCCAAAATAACTTTCAGCAGATTTTCAAAAAACTGTCTTGTTATCCATCCCTTTGAGCACATACGCTAGCGACTCCATGGAGAGGAGTTGGCTAAGCACCCTGACATACACTTCTTGCCCTTGTTTGCTTGAGCTCTGTCTTGGGAATTGCTTGCTGCTCTCTCAAAGGTGGACTAAGTTCACAGCTTAGATGAAGGCAGGTTGCTCAAGGCAGTCTCCACTGGGGACACCAGCCACAAGGCTACTTGTACTCTTTTTTCCTCTTGACAGCAATTCAGTTCAAAAGAATTTAAAGGGGCTCTAGGCTGCAAGGTAGATTTGAACCTATCATTATCCAGACAAAAACACCTCAACTGGAGCTTTCAGCCAGTACCTTAAAATCTCCTCCGTCAAGATGGGAAAATGTAACAATCTTCCCCTCAGAAACCCAAAATTTCACTTATCTTTACATCCTCTCTCTAAAGGAATCTATCGTTTCACTACATGAATAGAAACTGTTACTGTCAAAGCTCTCTATTACCACCAAAATGACACAATCATTAGTCACTGGAACAATCCAGAAGGCTCAAAGTATTGGACAGGTGTGGTAAGCAATATTGATGTTGTGATATGTATTTTCATCCTTTCTTGGATTCCTTACCAAGGTCTGCAACCTTCAGCTGCTGACAGCTAAGACCCAGACCCACTACATTCCAGTCTCTCAGAGTAGAAGGAACTCTGCTTGCTTCGTCCTACCTGCTGTGACAGGAGTAGCCAATAGCCATTTAAACCACACATGTTAAGGCCATTGCACTTCTTTCAAGCATTATAAGGATACAATGCTTTGGCAGAAGCTACTCGTATAGCTCAGTAATGTAATTTCATGGTAGTTTATGTTTGTGGAAATTACTATGCTGAATTGCACACAAGACTCATCTAGTCCAACACCACCTCTGCACCAGATACTTCAGAAGGAAGGCAAAGAGCTTCATCTTCTGGGGGAGGGAACAAAAAACGAGCAACACACCCTTTTAATTCTTCTGCCTTGGTCCCAAGAAACCTGGCGTTTAACAAAATTTGACTTTTCCAGCAGAGGGCTGGAAAATGGTACTAAGCCTTTTGAAAGCTTCTTCACAAAACATCTATGAAACATAAGGCCAATGGCAATTTTCCATATCTTTACCCATTTTCCAAAAGTTTCTCAGTTTTCTGAAATGCCAGTCAGGTTCGCATCAAGTGTTTTAATGAATGCTCCTCTGCACCAAACCATTCCCTCCCAACCAGCAGAAAGGAGCTGGCAATCACCCCCTCAGCTTGCCAGTGGCACAAAGCAGGATTTTTAAGGGTCTGCAGACATCAATTCTACAAGATCAGACAAGAAAGAATAATTTCTCCCTGGGTGAGCCAATGGGAATTGCGTGTCAGAACTTTATGACGAATCAAATTCCCTTCGTTTACTACAATTCACTTGGTATCCTAGGGATTCCTATATGAAATAGTCAGTCATTCCTCAGGGAAGATCTCCATTTACCCTTGCCTGAGGTAGGCTCTGAGTCAGATCTTCAGCGCTGGGCTCCTGGGTGCTTAGTGACACACAGGCAGAATGAAAACCTTGTCCCCGTCACAATGTCACATGCTGATGAAGGGCAGATCCTCTTAACTTCACCAGGAATATGATTTGGGCCCACGACTTCTGCCCTTTAGAACCAAAATACATAAATAAGTATTGGAGGGAGTTTTTTAATTGGCAGCTTTCTCTGACGAGAAGCCCAATCTGTTAGCAAAGTATGCTTGGTAAAAACTCTCCAATCTCTTTACCCTTATAGGGTATAAAATCAAGTTTGTAGCTCTAGTCTGGCCTGCTTCCAAAACTGGAACATCTGCAAACTTTAAATCCCTTTTTACTATAAACTCAAAACAGGCTTTCCCAGGAAAGAGTTTGCACTTACTCTGGAAGCCACACAGTACTAAAAAATTAAACCCCTAAAGTATTAATAATACCCTTTCCTGAGACTAGAGTGCTTTGTAAAAATGTGAACAAAAATAAGTGTAATATCCAAGAAATTACAATTCTGCTTCACATATGGGATCTTGATTTGTAAACAAGGACCTGTGACTTTAACAGATGATTCAAAACCCAGGAAAAAACAAAACAATAACTGTATTTCCTGAGGAAAGCTAAGACATTTATAACTTCTGCACACTAATGAAACAAACAACATGGATCTCATCTGTTTTTCAAGATGTTAGAAAGAAAAAAAAAACCTCAGCTGCATTTAGCTTTCTCTATTCTATCCAACGGGCATGTTATATACCTTCTCACTTCACGGTTAACCCTTGAAAGGCAACACTATGCATATTCATGAGTCTCAAAGCATCTTCAAACAGGATAATCTGGTTACCTTATCACCTCAATTGCTAGTCCATTTCTGGGCCTCTGCTGCAGATCTTCAACAGGCCAGCAGCCCATAATACCAGAAACAGCCTCTTTTCCCTTCTTTCTGCCACTGTACTTGATGATGAAATGGACACTTTGCCCCCAAACAGGAAGAGTTACTCTAGTAGGAGCAACACTGTCTTCAGTTTTAATCACTTGATGTGCACCTTGACGCTATGCTGAAGGGCATTTAACATGCACTAATTAGGACCATCTCTACTTAAAATCCTTCAGTAATTTAAGTCATTAAAATACACGTGAAGCACAGCAGTGCAGGATCACCTCCTCTGGTCTACAGACATAACCCAAGGTACACATCGTTAAGTGACTATTCCAACTCAAAGTAAATAAATGGCAGAGACCAAAATCAACCTAAGAGTATATTTAAGAGAATATGTTAGGTGCATTGCTTCCCAGTAAAGTCCAAAGTAAAATAATAATAAAAGGGCCTTTTAAAATTATTTTTCTTTTTTTTTCCATTACCAGGCTCAAAGTACCTCAAAGGGGAAGATGTCCCCTTCTTTTATAGACATAGAAAGTTGTGTTCATTCAGTGGGGCAGAGAAAAACTTGGAAAACAAGGTCTCCTAAGTCTTACTATAGTACTCTATCTACTGGACTGCCCCCCAATACTAAGGATTGTAAAGACAATAAACCATCGGGGGTCAAAGCTAAAACATATGCTGAGGATCATCAATTAATCTGAATCACTGAAGACTGTTGAATCAAAGGACACACACCAATTTCCTTGAGGCAAGGAGCTTTACACCGTGTTCTGATATTTATTCCCTTTAAAGGCAAGACTGAAGAGTGAGGGAGGATGAAGGCTCTAGGGAAAAATGGGCATCTACTCTTTTTCACACATCTATTAATGGTCAAATGCTTGGGACTGTGTGCATGAAGTGTATCTAAAGAATGTCCAAGGGCTGAGAATGAGGGTTATCTGGCACAGAAACACACTTCTGATATTAGCAACTACGAGCTTATTTTAAAATTTGACTAGAAAAAAACCTCAACCGAACCTTAAATATAATGTGGTGGAAGGCATTCATAACGCTGAGCAATTATTTCCCAGTGGCTTCCACCACAGCAACGAAAGCGCGGTAGCTGAAAACAAAGCATGCGTACCTGCCTTTGGTGTAGTCCTGTGGCATAAAGACAGACAGTATACTCAAACTCAGTCTCAGTTATTTTCTGTAAGTTATAATTAACGCCAGTGCTTTAATTACTGCATTTTGCAGATGACCCATACAATAACCATTGAAAAAAGTCATTAAAGCTAATGAAAAATTCAATTCCAAAGACTTCACTGGATTGGCTTCTAAATTCAGCTTTTAGAGTCTTGGAGTAAAACACTTTGACAGTTTACATCGTTAAATAATTGAATGCCATATAAATGTCCTCTTTTAGTCATCATTCATTTAATTATCTCCACCGCTGAAATAATGCAATAAACCCATGCTGATCAGTATGACTTAGCAGTTAGAAGCACAAATCTGAGAATACAAAAACAGTATAGTATTTTTTCCTCAAAAAAAATCAACTTTATCTTCAGTGTATCTTCTAATATACGTGATTATCAGCTCCTACTGTTGGGTTCACCATTCTACCAGGTTCCACCTGTACTACAAGGCAAATATATAAATATTACATATAAAAAACAAAAAAAAAAAAAGATTTGCAAGAAGGTAATAACTGCTAAAATTAATTAGGGATTGAAAAAGAGAAGAAGCTATTAAAAAAAAGGTTCAACCTTTCTTTCTTTTCTCTGTATCTCTACAAAGAGATTATTTTCCCTTCTCCAGTAAGTCTGGAAGCCAACCTTTTGTCTCTGGAGTGTAGTTGGGATTTCTTGTTTAACACTCCATGGTAGCAAGCTGATCACGGTTAGCCCAGACGTGGGATTTGAAGGTAGAAATACTGCTATAATTTTTTTCAAAGTGTATGTTTAATAAAAGTCTATATTGGAGTTCGTAACATAGTACTATCTGAGATATTCTTAGAACGGATGACACGATGTACAGAAAACACAGTATTTCAGGTACCACTGATCAGTAAAGATCCATAAATATATATTTTATTACGATTCATTGGTCAGTAATGATTTTCACATTTAATATAATTTTAAATAGCAGTATTAACTCCATATACCAAAACATTTTAAGCTACATTCACAGACACTCACAAATATTCATATATTTACGTGTGTGTCACTGCTACCGGTTTCTGTTTGCAAAACAGGGATCCCATATATGACACAGAAGTACTGTTTCTCAAGGCCGTAAAGACACTTTTATTCACATTAAAAACTATCATGTACACCGATGTCTACCAAGAAGAACCCTGAAGCTTTTTATAGCCAAAAGGGGCATTTCTGCTTCTGACTGGTTGCCCACTTGTAACAAAAGAAAACCGTGACTTAAATTGCCACCATTTCCTTTTAAATATTTAACATTCCAACTTTGTTCATCCTTATCTCTGGATTGTTTTCAGCAACTAACATGAATTAAACGCAGAGTAACAACAAAGCTTTAAGGAAAGCAGGTTCACTGGTAGCATGGAATCAATAAGCAACTGAGAATCTGAATTCCTATAATGTTCTTCCAACATTGTACTAACTCCAATGAGGTGTGAATGAAAAAAAATTAAAGGAATCCTACATCCTTCTCTTTTATCACTGCAGACTGGTATAGAAGGAGATCTCAATTTTGGAAGAAAATAAAATGGAATGAATAAATCAAATCTGTATTTACAAAAGGTCTTGACATATATTAGGCACAAGTCTTACCATCAATAAGCACTGGCTTTTTTAACCTCCTCTGGAAAACTCAGTCAGCGGCATTAAGCTTGCACTGAAAAAAAATGCAGACTGTAGCATGCTTATTTTCAATCTAAGTCATATGATGGGATGAATCATGTGCCTGAGAGTAGAGCAGAAAAGCTTGTCACTTTGAAAAACGATTACCCATGTGTGTTGGCTACAATCATTTCATACCAAGAATACTTAGTAATGAAAAGGAGAACAGGAACACACACTTCATCCCTCTAACTGAACTTCATCGTCTTCTCATGATGCAGGCAGTGACGGCTCCTGTCAGTCTGCCTATTACACATAAAGGAATTAGGGCATTAGGAGTATTAGCAAAACATTTACGTTCAGAGAGCAGTCACACCCCTGAGGAGACCTGACACCAGCTCAACCAAATGTTCTCATCCACAGATCACACTGACGCTTCTACAGCTTGCACCATCTCAAACACGTCCACCCACGTTAGCCGTAACTCAGAGAGAAAAGAGGTTTCCTCAGAACTTGTAGTGTGACCTATACAACACACGCCACCAGATTCCTCCAGTTTATCTGTGTTCAGACGGGAACGACTTGTAGAAAAACATCACTGCTGAGCGATGGTAAATCCAACGCCCTTCATGTGAGTGCTCCCGCGATTGGTGAGTTATTCTCCCTGTGCAGAAACGCTACCCGACTCAAGTCTGAATCTACCTAGCTTCAGTCTCCAGCTGCTGGATCTTTCTTTGCCATCACCAGTTTATCCTTCCATCACCAGTTTTCTGTTCCTCTAAAAGATATGCACAGATTGTAATCATCATCTCATAATCTTGTCTTCTTAAAACTAAATACACTGAGCTCCCTTCCAATCCTTTTAACATATTTTTCTAGTCATATCAGCATTTCTGAATCTCATTCGATTTTTCAAAACTATAGCTATTTTTCTTTATAACAACAGGATTGGTGTAACCATGACGGTCTACAGATGTAAGTACATCAAAGTCTGTTCGTATGTTGGGAACCTATATAGCTTTAACATAACATTTTAAAGTCTTTATTATAAAAGTATTACTTTACAAAAAAGGAAATATAAAAATAACTTACAACTGAATATGTGCAAAGAGTTTATATTTATATATATATATATATCTATATCTATATATCTATTTGGATTACCACATTCAGATTTTATCAAGATTTCCATATTGCTGTTACATAAGATAACTGGAAAATGACTGAATTCAGCGCACTGTACGTGATGTGTGCTGCCTTGGAACAATAAAATTTCGCTGGTTAATGTTTTCCCAAGGGCTTCTTTGTAATGGACATGGGCCAGCTCAGAGAAGAGGAGACAAGAAAGACCACCCCATTGCTGCCATCTAAACAATTAGACAGAAGAACTAAAATAAAATTTAGCTAATTGTAAAATGTAATTATCTTTGAGAGGAGTAAACCAGCAGTAATTCTTCTAAGTGCTCAAGTAAACATAAAGGGGATTCTCAGACGTTCTCCAAGTAGGCAAGTAAAAGAGAAAAATGGAATATTAAAATGAAAGAGGAGAACATCACAAATCATGCAAACACAAATGTAAAAATTGCTTCAGGGAAACATTAACAATCTTCAACTCATAAACTGTATTAGTGCTGTTCGTATTTTTGTCATTAAAACCACCTTGGATGTTACTAGTGCTCAACTTTGCTTCTACATGAAGTATATCAAGCTTAATTGATGCATTTTATCTTCCCTGATGTTACTGAAAAAGGAGTCAGTAACTCGTTGGTTCAAGAAGTATGAACTCTTGAAGTTCATACACAGCGCAATGGTGCAAGTAGGCACGGAGTATGTCACGAAGGATCGGCATGGACACCCTCAGCCTGGCAAACTGAAAACATGGACGGTGGGGTAAACCTCTAGTCCAAATCAACAAGTCTTCCTCAGCATGCAAACATTTAAAAAAGAAATAAAAATGTTCACAGTCTACCATAGTCTAGAAATTATTCTTTTTTCTGGGCTGGCAAGGGATAGATGATTAAAAGGTACACATCAAACACATGCATCTGACGTGCATGTGTGCCACGCCATTTGGGTGTAGACAGCCTACAAAACCTGCATCTTTCCTTGCTGTGAATTTCTTTTAAATCTAAAACATTTCTGACATCAAGGTATTTGTCTTGTCTTAATTGTAGTTTCAAGTGATGAACTCATTTCGTGACATGGCTACAACAGTAGAGTAGGAACCAATTTGAACCTTATAAGTTTACATCTTGTAGGAGTAATGTAAATCAAGTAACTCGAGTTATCAGTGTTACAAGTAGCTCTAAGTTCACTGATACCAGAAAAATGCTTCAGATAATCAACAAGATGAGCGAAAATATTTCTGTTTTATAGATTTAGCAATGCAGTTGCCTCCAGATTTGAAAATGAGCATTTGGGTGCAGTGAAATGAAAGAGGCAATTGGAAACCAATTAGCTGAACTGAAAATGGAAATGGTTTCAGCCCCAGATCTGCAATCTGCACCAAGACTTGCATCAGCGTTCTTATTTTATCTTATGCTTTGAAACAGGCTTCATGTGATGAAGAGCGGCACACACTGGTTTGGTAGAATTCAAGTATTTCAATATTTATCAACAACAGCAGCAACAAAACCACCACTGATGTTTTGATTTACTCACGTTCCTGAGTTTATAGATGTTTAGGCAAGACAGTTCTTCTGTCTATTTAGACATATGGAATTCAGACCAGGAGTTTTAGCCCAAGGCTGCTCCTCCACGCTGCTAAGTTCTGTGCAGACCGAAGAAGCCAATTCACCAACGGGATCCACCACACCTAACGCAGCCAGTGTAATGACAATATAGAAAGTCTTCCTTTCCTTCTCGCCTCCCTGGAATGGGTATTTGGAAAGGGGATGTTTTGGGATGGGGATGGAAGGCGATATTTCCTACAGGTCAGGCCTCATGCTGTGTTAAGGAGCAGCACATGAAATACATGCGTTTTTTTGAAGTTGCAGATATCTGTTAATAAGACTCTAGCAATGTGGCCTGCTTGTTCTCACTTAATAACTTTACTGAAGGAGCTTGCTATCACATACTAAAAATAAATAGTACAATCAGAAAGAAAGCTCATTCTGTAGCTTAACAGTATGCTGTTCAGTAGTCTCTCCTCAAATTAGAGTAATTAGAAGCTCTCATGTTCATCCCTTCATAGACAAAATACATGTGAGGGGATGTTGGCGATGTCCTGCTGTGAAATTCTCCAAGTTTCCCCAGGTAAACGTGGAGGTAGAAAACCCTGTATTTTATGTCACCTTTATTTAGCAACATATCAGCAATGTCCGATTATGAAGTAATATTAAAACTCTGGGTATAATTAGGACCCTTCCGTGCCCAGGTGACAGCAATGGGGCTGCAGAGGCCGGGGCTGCCCCGTGCCGCACACAGCCGGTCCCAGCCGGTCCCAGCCGGCTCCAAGGGCCCCACCGCAGGACACAGCTGAGCCCCTCAGCCAAGCTGGGGGCGCCGGGGGGAAACCAGGTTGCCGAAAGGGCCAAAGGCGGCCCAGGCAGAGGAGGAGGGAGCCAAGGCGGGAGCAGCAGCAGAGGCAGCCCGAGGGCGCAGGAGGAGGAGGGCAGGAGGGGCTGCAGGCCCGCAGCAGGGATCCCCTGCAGCCCTGCAGAGCCCCCGCTGGAGCAGAGCCCCAGCCTGCAGCCCGGGGAGGGCCCCAGGCCGCAGCAGGGGGATCTTTCCTGCAGGAGCTGCGGCCGTGGAGAGCCCAGGCGGGAGCAGGTTGTCCCTGAAGGACTGCAGCCCGGGGAAGGGCCCGCGCTGGAGCAGGGAGAGGTGTGAGGAGGGAGGAGCGGGCGAGAGGGGCTGGGGTGGACTGACCGCAACCCCCATCCCCACCCCTGCGCCCCTGGGGGAGAGGGGCTGGGGGTGAAGGGGTGAAGGTGGGAATGGGGAAAAAAGGGTGGTGGGTGGGGGGAAGGCGGTTTAGTTTTTGTCTTTATTTCTCACCATCCAAATCTACTTTAACTGGCAATAAACCAAATTAATTTTCCCCAAGCTGAGTCTCCTTTGCCTGTAATGGCAACTGGTAAGTGATCTCCCTGTCTTTATGTTTCAACCCATGATCTTTATCTCTTATTTTTTCTGCCCTGTCCTGTTGAGGTGGGGGACTAAGAGAGTGGCTGGGGAGCCAGTTGGCCAAGGTCAACCCAGCACACCCCTCCCCAGGCAATAGTTGTTTGTGTACTCCTCTGAGTAGTAAGGAGGACAGAATTTACTAAATATTAGTGGCTACTAGATACATTTAATTCTGTGTGTGTATCCCTTCTACACACATCTAAAGTTTCAATGCCACAGACTATATACTGTCCTGGTTTCAGCTGGGATAGAGTTAATTTTCTTCATAGTAGCTGGTCTAGTGCTGTGGTTTGGATTTAGGATGAGAATAATGTTGATAACACACTGATGGTTTAGTTGTTGCTGAGCAGTGCTTACACCAGTCAAGGACTTTTCAGCTTCCCATGCTTTGCCCGGTGCACAAGAAGCTGGGAGGGGGCACGGCCAGGACAGCTGGCCCAGACTGGCCAAAGGGCTGTTCCATGCCGTATGACGTCATGCCCAGTATATAAAGTTAGGGGAAGAAGAAGGAAGGGGGGGACATTCGGGGTGACGGCGTTTGTCTTCCCAAGTAACTGTTACACATGAGGCAGCCCTGGGGATGGCTGAACGCCTGCCTGCCAATGGGAAGTAGTGAATTAATGCCTTGCTTTGCTTTGCTTGCGTGCGTGGCTTTTGCTTTACTTATGATAAAGACAGTTTAATAGGTTCAGGCACGGCAGCGCTCAGCGGCGGTTGATGAATTAACCACGACAGTACTGAATACACACGGTATTCTTCAGAGACTATCATGTGGCCGTGGCCAAGACAGAAATATTCCATATGGTGTTGCTACTGTACCTATAAAAAGGCTTTAATGAATTCTGACTTCATACCGTCACATAAGAAGTATAGAAATGTAATGCCTGCCACATTTTGTTGCTCTCAGCCTCTCCTGCAATCTGTCCTCCCGTGTCTTTTCCTCTCTCGTTCTGCACTGGATGGCTGTGCTCACCTCTAGCAGGCGTGCGAGAACATCCATCGCCCATCTGTTTGATTTTAAATCAAGCTTTTTTTCAAGCTGTTGCTCATGCTGCCCATTGGCTCTTGGAAGAATTATGTTGCTTTACTCCCTTCTTAAAGCATTTCCTTGGTGTGATGCCCATGAAAATTTCACAAGAGTAATGCTGTTGACATGTTAGAGATCACTGCCTATCGCGGTGAACCACAGCATCTCCTTGTTTTCTCGAACCCTCCCCAGCTCATTCAGTTATTTTCTTTCATCTTTTTCGCAGATGGTTATTTCTGGACACGGTCTCCTGTTTTGTCCTGTTGCTTGCAATGCACCAGTTAGTCAGCAGGATTTATAGGTTCTATGCTAGCAGAAATAATAAATAATAATTAACTTATTAGGAGTTTGGGAGAATAAATAAGTAATTTTGCCATTTTTCATGGATCATATTTTCTAATCTACTTTCCCACATTAGCACTTATTAACTTTACTCTTTCAAAAATCAGATACTATATTTTAGGTTTCTCTTTATTTTTCTTCTCTCTTTTAAAGTAAAAAAAATATGAATTTCCCAATATTATAACTAAAACTGTTTCTATATATTAGAGATAGACACATGGAAACACAGTCTAGCTTGAAGATGCCAATGGGATTTCCATTGTCAAATAGGAACGATTTATATGCCTAGTGGCTGGCTTTTCAAAATCCTCACCAGGATTCATAGGCATGGACAGAAAAAGCAGGGCTATTTTAGGTTGCTGGAAGGCGGCCGTTATTCACAGTGAACACTTTACAGTTGGTATACATTGCAGGGGCTGTTGACCGCATGAACCTTTAAAGGAGAGCAATTTTAAGCCCAGTAAAACTCAGACACATGCTGACTCCTGAGGAAAAAAAATCTTGGGAATTAAGGAGAAAAACGCTCTATTAAATCACACAACTCCTCACTCAACACGTGCAAGAGTCCTTCCTACAGCCACAAGCCCATGGAGAATCCCACAGAAGGGCAACCCAAATATTGCAGACATGCGGTCCATTTAGAAGCTGCTAATGAACTCACCTCGAATTTCACAAAAGCTGTTCAAACCTAGATATTACTTTGAAATCCAAGTAATTCCTTACCTGAGCTATGCTTGCTTTCACATCTGCAGTTTAATTGTAATACTTTCCTCTGTAGGCATACTCTATTTTCACGTATGCTTTGCCACTTGATCAGTGCTAAATGCACAGAATAGAGGGGGTTAAGATTGTTGTTGATTTTGTGATTTTTTTTTAATAATTTCCTGCATCCATAATTTCATATACTATTTTACCTGAACTCTCTAATGGCCAAACGTGTCATGTAAGATATTCTACCTAGTGAGAGGGGTGAAAGAATTCCAGGCTGAGCAGTCAGCTGGAAGCAAGAGAAGGAAGTTATGAGGCCAAGACGGTTTTAGCTGACTATTTCATTTTGGGGTAGGAAGCAGGCTGAGGAGTTCAAGCATATGAAACAGAAAAGCGTTGGTCTATATTTTCCTTTTTTTTTTTCCTAAATAGCCACAAAGGCCCTGCAGTGATGGGACAACCACGACCTCTCTTGCGAGAAGCCCTACCACACAGCCCGCGTCAACCAAACATGCTTCCCCATCGGAAGCATTTTCCTTTTCCTTTTGCTCTTAATTACTTTTCTTTGCATCACATAAAAATGCACGGCACACAATGCAGAAAAGCCAAGTTGTAACAATGGGAAGTAGGTGTTACAGAGGAACGAAAAGCAAAATTGTTACTTACTGAAATTACAGAAATTCAATATCGTACATTACGGCTACCTTTTGCAATGTTCTAGAAAGAGCCCTACAGAGCTATCAACAGAGGCTTCAACTCAGGAGACCTCATTTGTTTTGGAAATTATCTCTCTTTCTCTGAATAGCATCTAATTTCTGGGACACAGTTTAAAATAAACTGTAACAAAGAAAGTTACTCAACTTCAAACCTGCAATAAGACCGACACCTCCAAAGATCAAACCTCAAGGGGACAAAGAAAAGCAAAGAAACATCAACAGTTTAGCAGCCAGTTTCATTTACTTTCACATCTTCAGCAAACACACAAATTAGTGTTTTAATATTCCCTGGGCAAACGACAGTAGTTGTGCTGTCAGATTTCAAGACACACTCAAAATCTTTTCCTTCTCTCAATTTTGTGTAATAAACAATCCATCTGGTTTGGGTCTGAGCCAATAAAACTAACCTGCATCCTTCAAATATCCTTTAAATGCAACATGCTGGAATTTTAAGATAACTTTATGAAATCAATGTGCATTCTGCTCTTCCTACTCACAAAATTGTGAATCAAGGGTTTGTTCACATGTCTGTCTGTCCCTTAAATCCTGCCCTCAGATGCACTGGGGAATATTACGCAGTGTTCCAGGTTTCATAGAAGCAAATTCCATTGTGAAATGTTATCTGTGACAATAAACATTCCCCAAATTAGTTTAATTTACAAAGCAACTATTTAAATAGATTTTTTCAAATGATATTGCCTTTTGGTATTACCAACCTTATCGTATTTATAGCTTATATGCACTGTGTTTCCATATTTTCTTTAACATTTAAATATTTATATACTTGTATTGCTCTGGCATGGCATACGTGCCAATGACTGTTAGCAGGATGTAAAGCAACATTTGGATTGGTAGTTAGCACAAACCTTGCTTGACTTCTTAATAACTATAAAGATTTTATCATTATATCATACTAAAGCATGCTGTACGGTTGGAGGTGTTCCAAGGTTGTATTCTGTAACTCATAGAGCTAGAAAAAAAACTTAGTTCCTTAATACAGGAAATAATTAAGGCCGAATTCAGCTAATGAGGCTGGTTTTCACCAGTTTTACACCTCCCTGTGCTCCTTTCAAGGTCAATGGGGAGGCACAGGCATTCTTTGGGCCTGACCCACACAACTACGTAGGCCAAGCAACCCAAACCTTGCAAGTGCCTATTACTGTCATTTCAGTATAAAGGCAGCCTAATACAACAGGGTTAGATACAGACATCTCCATCAAGTACCATGAATCTTGTCCTTATTGTTTCTGTTTGGAAACATCTTCCTTTCATGGAATATTACCTGAGTTAATAAAAAAAAAAAAAATACCATTTCTCTTGGATGCTTATACAAACAAGAAGTCTCTCAAATGAATGCAAGGCTATTATTTACTTTCTTCTTAACTACTCAAATCACAAGCCCTGTCTTGAACGGGATAAATTTGTTGATTTGCTTGTTTATTTCTACAGCCAATAGCAGTGATATGCCTTTCATCGAACAACCCTCCTTTGGGCCTCCTTGATGTCAAATGGTGGATTGGTTTTGAGGGCTTTTTTAGGGTTTTTTTGTTGTTGCTGGGTAGAAAGGGACAGGGAAACAGTAACCTGTCATAATGTAGCATCGTCAAACAGTACAACGTGATGTTAACCTGCCATGCAAGCTCTAGACAGGTCAGGAAGTAAGGAATTATATGCACGGTCTTTCTTCTTTCATGGCTTTTATGTAGCCACACAGATCAGTGGGAAAATATCGGGCAGAAACATTTACCATTTCTGCACAGATAATCTGAGATTTCAGGTTCCTATATATCAAGTGGAGAGAAGGGACTTTGCTGCTGTTCGTGATGCAAACAGGCCAACCACTAACCTGTCAGTTTGGCTTAAAATAAATTGAGCAGGGTAACTAGTTCAGATTTATGAATGTTTCCTTTGAGAGTTTGTCCCTGATTCATGGACTCTACAACCAACAGGTAACATTATATCTTCTTCTCTGACCTCTTGTACTTCCCGGGACATATATTTCATTCATTTCTCCTACCGAAACTCCAGTTATTTGTGTTTGGCCATGAATCTCTCCACCAGGGAGTCCGGAGATTAAGTTTATAGTCTTCCCTTTCCAAGAGGTCCCATATGAATCTCTCCTGGAAGATGCTGCAGATTCAACTTCCTACAGGAGTTTTGACAGCCTCAAACACTAAATTTGTGTGAACAAATAAAATTGACCAGGCAGGTAAGAGCCATGGCAAGTCTTACCTACACATGGTTAAACTCTTCCTCCCCGAAACAGTATAGCCTCATCCATAGCGTCATTGCAAGCAGTTCCTAGTTATTCCACTCTCTGAGGCTGACAATGTGTACGGTGTGGTACTGACCACCAGCCACGCCTAGAAGAACTGCTGGTGAAATCTTTACAGATATAGATACTATCTTTCATACCATCCTTCTCATTTTCTCTTGAAGGAAAGAGAAGCGAAGGACGGAAGGGGCGATTCTTCGGCCGGAGCCAGCTACTACTCTAGTTCTCTTATTTGCCTCTTTTATCAGCCAAAAAGCTAAAATAACCCGTTGTAACACAGGGGTAATGGGCTCATAATGGACATAGAGACTGATACCTTTGATTTTCTGGCTTTCCTTCCTGAAATATCTGCTGGTAAAAGCACTTTCCTGAGAGAGCTCAGCAAAAGGACTATCTTCCCCCAAAATAAGTGCAATTGCAGATATAATTCAGAACTGGAAAAGCACATTATGAAGCCAAATCATCATCCAGAAATAATTATTTAGCAGTTTCAAATATAGTTAGGAATTTCCCTCTGAATGAGAAAAACTAGCAGCCAGGAGTACGAGGGGAACTAATGGAGGCTCTAAAGACCCAAAGTTGAACTGCAGAAACAACATAACTTGGTCCACTATGGTCGCTAAGAAAGCTGATTTACCTTTTTAAGGACCTATGGTCCTGAGCACAATATAGAAGGCTACGAATGAAGTTATTTGCTGCGATTAATAGCATTAATAATAGATAATATAATACACTAAATACTATACTATAATAAATAAAGCACAAATCCAAGAGGGTGAGAAGCTGTTTGACAAACTGCGTAACATCCCCACGTGGCTCAGAGCAGTGGGAGGAAGGACCGTATCGTGGTCACTTCCAGAGGGAAATTTCTTGCATGGAAAAAACCGAAGCAGAGTCTGCAATGGGAATGCCTATTTTGGGACCCTGTGGGAGCAGGAGAAGGAGAGAAACTAGAATCTTTACCTCTATATTAATTATTCTTTATTTTTCTTCCCCCTCAGTCGTAATGTTGTTTTTATGCAGCTATTTGCATTTATTAAATTATAATTTATTTCAGATAACTCAAAAGGAAAATAAACATCTGAACGCCTTGTAGTAATGAAAGTGAAAACCAATATGACAACAAAATTGCTAATACGATAAAAAATTTATATCTAACCAAGGCAGAATATCAATCCTGCTGTTTCTGGCTCACATTCAATCTTATGAAGAGACAGGATGAAGATTTTTGAAAATATATTCATAAATAACGCACTAGCACAATCCAATTAGAACAAAAGTTTCTTTTTTCACAACCTAAAAAATATCACCAGGGACTGACACTAGCAACAGTCCCAGTGCTCTCAGACATTTTACTCCTTTCGGGAATAAAGCGGGAGATTCTCCCCATTGCACGTGGTCTTTTAATGACAGATAAAGCAGTGGGCATGAGCCATGCTGGGAGAGCGTTTCTGCCACTGCAAGTGCTGCCCAAGACAGCTCTACAAATGCCTTCCTATGTGCTCCCACTTGCCAGCCCTGTTAAAAGGAGAACGCCAGGGCAAAAGGAGCCTAACCAAAACCTCACTCTGAAAAACTTGTAGATACAGGAAGGACAAGTGGAGTAAACATTAATTTTTTTCCCGTCTATTTTCACAAATGAAAGTATTAATGGACAAAGAGGAATCAAAAATAAGAAGTGTTTGGGCATATATTTACTCCATTTGCAGCAAGTGACAATCAGGTGCCTTAACTTGGTCTCACTGTGACTGGCAAATGGTCACAACCAGCCGACAAGAAAAGCAGAGAGAAAGCCAGGAAAAATCTCTCACCTCCCCAGATATAGGTGGTTCCAGAATCACTTCCATCATTTAACATCACTTATTTGACTTGTTGATGTTCACAGCTATCTACCAGCACAACAGCACAGTTGCAGGCAAGAAACGAGCACAGTTCTTCATTCTCAGAGGCAGCTAAGCAGTACGTACAGTACTTCCAGGGCAATTATGTTACATGATGCTCTAAAATAAATTAAATTATTAAACAACACCATATGTCACTTCCCTCCAGCTGAAAACACAGCATACAGTTACTTTGTTAAAAAATCAAAACCTGCTGGAGTAAATAGTATTAGATGTCACTAAAAAGCTTCTTTCATAGAATCATAGAATCGCTTAGGTTGGAAAAGACCTTTAAGATTATCAAGTCCAACCGTTAACCTAGCGCTGCCAAGTCCACCACTAAACCATGTCCCTAAGCACCACATCTGCACGGCTTTTAAATACCTCCAGGGATGGAGACTCAACCACTTCGTTCAACCACTTTCTTTGCTGCAGTATGGGGTGATAGCGTAATTATTAAAGTTTTGGTAAACTTTAACCTCCTCACTCAGCACTTGTTCAACATCTCTCTCATTTCAGTCTTCCACCCGCAAAATATCTGCGTGCATAAGTTCTCCCCTCCACGTTTCTTCCACCGCCGACAAGCGCGCTCATTGATGAGCTAGCGGCAACTGCTACGCAGCCGATGTGCAAATTCAACACAAACATTGCTGCATGGTCTCCCAGCGCAGCCCCTGGGCCTCACAGCCAGGAGGGCACATCACACACTCGGCAACAGGTGAATTCTTTTCCCTCCCACATCTCCTTTTGCCATGTCTGGGAACGCCACTCCCAGCCTTGTGCTCGAGGAGCCTTGCAATACCGCCATCCGCTCTGCCGCTCGCTTTGCTCTCAGCGCGGCATCTGGATGCTCAGCAGCTGGTCACATCACTTCCCTGCTTTGCAATTTACTGAATATCAAACACTCTTCCTACCAGACCAGCTAAATCATTCATCCTTGCCCTGATCATCTCCTGCCTCAATTACTGCGACTCCTTCCTACCTGGCATCCAATTCCCACATGCTTCCTTCCTTTCCAGCCTGTTCAAATCACAGCTGCTAAAATTATCTTCCCAGCCTGATAGTCTGGAAACACCCTTCCCTTCCTCCCAAGATACATAAGCTTTTACTGTAAAGAGTCCTCCCCTCCCACCCAAGACGTCACGTCTAACAACAGCATGTGCATGTTCTCGGCTCTGCAGCGATCCTTGCCTTGTGTCTTGGATTTCGTCTCTTATTGTGGCCCTTTGCTCCTTCTTTAAGCCACCAAACCCACAGCCTTTATCTTCTCCTCCCTTTTGTTCTTATTGCTTATCCTTCCTCAATCTTCCACAGATGAAAATGCAGAGTATCTCTTACTGCAAGGATTTCCATTAAAGGACTTTTCATTACAGGAAAAGCTCAAGAATTTCCAGACAAATTTCTTTATATAAAAAAGTGGAAATGATTAACATGTAATAATCTTAAAACCAGTGCTGTATAACAAGAACAAATTTTGGTTTATAAAAACTCTTCCTATTTTTCTTCTTTGCAGAAATCATTACCGGGACAATTTTTACTATTTCCTTTGGGGTTTATACGGATACGTATTATGATATTAAGGAACATTGGCAACATGGCTTGGCAATTTAAAAGCAAGTTCAGGTACTTTAAAATCCATAAGACACAATCTCTGGTATTCATTTTTTACAACCGTCTGTTAGTAGCATCCAAATAGTTTTTTAACTTCTGAATTCACCTTTACGTTAAACTTGCAAAAATTATAAAAAGGAAAAGAAGCACTGAGAGACCAGGAGCCTACAGTGTCACTGCTTGATGCTGGAGTTTGAAGGGGAAGATGTCAAAATCTTCCAAAAATATCACTCCCTACCTTTACTCCTCCGGTTAGAAAACAGATACTCTATGGAAGGGAGCAATTACAAGTGCTATTTCCCAAAAGAAATTCCCAGGGAGGATCACAGCTCTGGATACCACATGGAATTTGGCAAATAAAGTATGATTGCTCAAGTGGGAAACAGAGTATGCAGAAGACAAAAGAAGAGACATAAAACAGCCTCCACGAGGAGAGAGGCCCCCGACGAGCTGAGATCAGAAATCGTACCTCCAAAACTGAATCAAGGAGACAGGAGGAATTGGAAGTACAGTCTCTAAGCTAAATACATTTTAAAAGCTACAACTAAAACAAGACCAGTAAAATAAAGATCATTATAAAATAAAATAAAAAAGAGAGGTGCCCTACAGAGAACATGGAGGATAAGAAAAGCATGAAAGAATAACATACAGTTGTAAGGCTTCCAGAGGAGAGATCCTATTAAATATTAAAGCAAGCCCTTTATTCCCTTCTGGCTGGGAAGAAATACACTGAATGCTGTAGGTACAAGATCACCCACCAATTTAGGGTGAAGAGGCTGGAAATAAAAAACAAGTAATATTCTTAGAGACTCAGCACACCTTTATTTGGCTCCCCTTAAAAATTATGAACAGGTATTTCAGAACTAAGAGAAAAAGATAAAGAAGAAACACATAAAAACCACAACTGGATTCCAGCATGGCTGTGATGAAAAGCACCCTTAATTGATGAAGTTTCCAATCCTAAAAACCAAGGACTGAATGCTATCTGATGAAAATCTCATTAGCTCTGGAATTAAAGCACTAGCAGATCTAAAACTTTTTAAAGAAAACAGTGAAGCGAGAGAGAAACCACGTCTCTTTAACAGCAGAAGACAATGTAGAGAAAATAATAGGATGCTAAGCTTAAGGAAAAAAAGGGACAATGAGGCCAGTCAATTCATTAGGAATAGCAAGAAATATCTGATAACTAGTTCAGAATAAACAGTAAAAGTTTTTGAACATGTTTTATAAAGGATTACGTGGAACAGATACATCTTTACACAAAAGACAACTAACCATCCTCTGGACTGACACCAGCTTCAGTAAGAAAAAGAAGATGAGAGGATGAGGCTGGATAATCCAATTATATATGAGCTCATATCTGAATTTTACATGCTTTAAAAGAGCTTTAAATCTTTATTAGTCGGTTTCTTTTATAAAATTTGGCAAAGTAAAAATATTTCCTTTTCCCACAGCTAAGAAAGGACAGTTGTACTCAGAAACTGGAATAATGGCTTGTTACATAAACCTGTTGATAAAAATGTTGATGCAGAGATGTTTACCAAAATGTCAACAGATAGAATAAAAGCTATACTAATTGGATTTATGCACTCAGAAAAGGATTTATGGTAGACAAAAAACCCCTGTATGTAATTGTAGGAGGTCCTTTAAGCTGCTATAAAGCATGCATAAAAATTTATTCGCTGTGATATAGGCACTGAAAAGTACGAGTGGTTTCAAAGACTAATTAGATAAATCCATCAAAGAAAGTTCAGCATGACCTAATAAACACAAAGCTGTGGATACAACCTCTGGCTCAAAAAGTGCCTAGGATGCCGTTTTCCAAAACTAGAAGGACACACATTTGGGAAAGTGTTATTTTAGACTTGACATTTTATTCCCTAAAAAAGACTCATGGTACTGGCCACTGTCAGAAAAAGGATACTGGGTGAGGGAGGGTGGGATCTCTGGTCTCACCTAAACCAGATCTTGGTATGGTTACTCTTTCTAGACCCCAAAAAGCTGAAGAGAAGAGAAATATTTAGTGGTCTATGAGAACATTGCTTTTTCAGTATAACTTATGGGCACCTATTTCTGATTTGTATAAAGGCCTTAGAACTGCTGGACCGAAATACAGGAGGCTAAGGGTGAGACTTTTTGAGATGCGACATCCCACCGGCTCAGACATAGGGGAATGCTACTGAGAAGTTCAGCAGAAAAATGTAGAAAATGGCTTGTTATTTATAGGTAGGCACCAGACAGAGAACAAAAGTGGCAGAAGGGCATCTACGTTCTGAAAAATTCAGATCGCTCTGACTAGAAAATAAATGAAAACCCACTTTCTTTTCAATGTGCCTTCACATCCCTGCCTAAATATGAGAAGTTGTGATCTTCTCATTTCTCCCTACTAACAGTTTTAAGGGAGGTATGATCTGACCCTTTGTGGGCCAAACCTTCCTGGGGAAGTATACGAAATCTTACTAAGAAAAATATACCATAACCCAAATTGGATAAAAACTTTTCTTTTCCAATGTCTTCCAAGGAAAAATGAAAAATAAATATGGAAGAGATCTCTATAGACCCCCTTTCGAGGGACTGAAATGCACAGACCAATAGTTATTTTTATTCGCTGCGAGACTACGAACTTTTCAAATGTAAAAGGGATGAGCTCCTTCCCTCACTGAAAACTTTCTTTGTGCTACGTTCTAAGAAATCCTCAGAGCTAAAAGCATATCTCAACGCCATCGGTCAGAGTAGCCAACTTTGTGGACTACGCATGGCAAAGACTGAAACGCAGCCTCGCTCTGTGTTTTAAGGCACTTTGAGAAAGATCCAAACGTGTGCGGGGTCTAAAGGTGTTTGTTACCTAACACTAAAAATATCGACAATAAAACAATGCAGAAAAGCTATCATTTGTCATCCCACACAAACGTTTGTCTCTAACCATGTGACCTTGCAGTCTCCCCTAATCAGTCTATAATTGTCTACGCTGGAAAACAGCCAAGTTTTCTATTTCTTCCCCAAAATGCAGTAAATTCCACTAAACATATCTGCAGATTAAAAACTCCGTATTTTTCCTTTTTATTTTTTCTCCCACTGACCTTCCAGCATCAGGTGACAGCTTCCAGCAACAGCTGGGCCTCTCAACCTCAAGAGTAAATAATTTCTTTGGTATGGGCAAGTTTGCTAGAAGAGGTAATCACTTGGTTACACCAACCACCGCAACTAGCTAACACAGGCAGCTGAAGCTCTTCCTCAGATCTGAAAGTAGAACAGAAGAACAGCAATAATGACCCCATGAGCCACAAGATTGGCCTCATATTGAAAGACACTGAGAAGGCAGCTTCTACCAAGGTTCCAGAAAGTGCTGAATCTTCTATAAGAACGTTTTCGCCATCTGGATTGGGAAAGTCTCAATGAAGCGAACAAGGTGATCCTGTACAGGTTGACAGTCTACTTCTTAAAGTTGTGTCTTGCCGTGATGCCAGGCTAGGACCCATGCTTTTCAAGAAAACAACGGAAAGTTTTTTTTGGCATAAAGTAAGAGAGTAAACCCATCAGATATCCCATTCTGGCTGAAGGATCCCAATGCAGAGTCACTACCACTGAGCAAATTTCCAAATCATTGCTGGCAAAAAGCCGGGAAACCATTTGAGACGGTCTGAACAGATACAGGACACCGAGGGACCATTAGCCCCTGATGTAAATGATGTACATCCGAAAGAAGTGGGGACAATGACACACAAGATATCTAAACAACTTGCAGCACAGCTATGTTCAACAAAGGGATTTCCAATTTGGTTTTGTGCGTGCTGCAGATTATCTTTATTTTATTCAAATTTACCACATGCCACCAGGCAACGGCTTACCCAAGAAATATGTTGTAGTCGCTGCTTAACATCACAGGACATTTTTATGTGAGACACAAATACATTTGGATGTGTGGGGTGACTGATACGCTCCACTCAAAAGATTTTCCTGGGCTCTTCCAATCTGATCTCACAGCCATGTGTTGAAAAGCAATCTAAATTCACCCTCGATCGGTACCTCTGCCGTGACAGTCAAGATCTGGAAGTTTATTGCACTGCCTATGGCAAAGCACAGCTCTCTGCTAATGCGCCCAAGCAGTAATCTTGTCCACATAAAAAACCCACGTTCCCTCAACAGAAACATTTTGACAAGCACCATTTACACAGCACAAATATGTATGATTTTAAGGGTTACCTCTAGGCGTTAGATGAGTCAGCTAACAGGCAATTTTTTTTGCTGTGGGAACTTAATTGTGTTCCACGGCCTCTATACCAGATATCACAGCCAATCTTCATGACCATGCGCTTTAGATTCTGGGTGTTGGTAAACACGCTGAACATAGCAAGCGTATCTAGACTTACATACAAAAATTCACCTGCAAAGCTACTGGGGATAAAAAAATAAATCAGCTGCTAATCAAGACAATGAAAAGGCTAATTTTGTATATAAATTCATTACTGGAAAGAGAACAAGGGGAAGGGATTTTCAAAGTTTTCTACATTTTCTAGTCATTACCGTTAATTCAGAGTGACAAAAAGCTTGACTTCTACACCTGGATACTCAATACAGCAGTTCAAGATCTGCACCTTGCCTTCTCCCAGTCCAGTAGCTCCACTAGTAATTCCACATTGCCAGACATAAACTTTTATTGTCACGGATGAAGCAGGGTCTAAAAGAACCCCTTAATCTGGGTTTCCCTAGGAGTTAATGTATAAACTGGTGGGATACACAAGTGGGAAAACTGGGATAAAAGGAATGGCAATGATGAGACATCATTAAACAAACTGTGACCTTCGAAGCATGACACTGACACAAATGTCACTCCTAAAAATTGCATTCTGCCATTTATGACCAAAAATAGTACTCCATTTTTGAAAAAGGCACTCAATAGTATTTCACATTTAAAATAGTTGGACTGCAGCCACACTAGAAGACAGGACACAGCAACCACCCAGATGTCACGGAAGCGAGGGCAGCTTTGGAAAGCTGAACCTGCTTGTCGAGTTTGATAGGGAGGAGTTGAATCCTGGCCAAAACGCACTCTTCTCTCAGATGAGTTTCAAGAGTTTCTTTGTATGACAGGCACAGCACTGCCTTGTTTTCACATCAAATCCATAAAATGGTGTGAGCGTCACGGTGCTCGTAGCTTATTTTGAGCTAATGCAAAGGACCCAACAGAAAAGGCTGCAGAGATGAAACAACTATCCTAGTTGTTTTAAACCAGTTGTGAGATCCGGCAATTGATTAAAAATCCAAGCTAAATCCTGATGACTGGCATGGGAAATACAAGAAGGAGACATCTTCAAAAAAATTGGAATTTCAGAACATATTAAAAACAAAATCCTTTTTCTCCTACTTGTAAGTCGAAGACCTGGAGGTGACCTTCAGGACAACATGCTGTACTTAGAAAGAAATAATGTTTTGTATTTTTATACAAGGCTAAAACATATCTAAGATTGAAAGTCGACAAAGTTGAAAGGAAACATATGGCTGTTTTAAACTGTTATTAGCCTAATTCAACTTTATCATTAGCTCAACTAAGAGGTTAACACATTTCATATTTCAAATTACCCAGTCATATCTGCTACAGGCATGCTGAACAAATTTCATATAAATCACAGAGCCTTACAAGATTTAATAGAAAAAGCTGCTAAATTGACCTATAAATATAACGTATTACAATGCATCAGCTGGTGTTGCCACTTTCTTGGAAACAGTGGAAGAAATTAGGATAGTTGTCTAATACCCTCTTGCAAGTGTTTTACATGACCGTGGGATGAATATTCAAAACTTAAACCCAGGGAATCAGTCCTACATTCAATGTTTTACATCTGAGTTATACTTCAATAACGTGTTGAAATTTAGAGCAAGAATCCAACACCTTCCCCTGTTCTAATCATCTCTGATCTGTCTGAAGCAACGGTTCACCTCTCTGACAAGTGCACTTACGGTTATTTTAAAATCACTTTTTTGAAACCTAGCAGTTCTGCAAACCCAATTTGCTTTGAATCTCATTCCCTCTTTGCTGGGGGAGGCAGAATTTAATATTTATGATCTCTGCTCCTGTAAGAGAGTATTTGCAATTCTTCTGATACGTAGAATCATAGAATGGTTTGGGTTGGAAGGGACCTTAAAGATCATCTGGTTCCATCCCCACTGCCATGGGCAGGGACACCTTCCACTAGACCAGGTTGCTCAGAGCCCCGTCCAACCTGGCCTTGAACACTTCCAGGGATGGGGCATCCACAACTTCTCTGGGCAGCCTGTTCCTGGGCCTCACCACCCTCACAGTGAAGAAATGTTACTGGGCTAATCATCTTTTCTTTCTCAAAATGTAAGTGTCTTTTGTTCCTACAAGGTAATGAAGGAGAGTTACTCATCTTCATAATAAATCTTGAATTTTAATTAAACCTGTTAACTGAACGTGTCAAATGTTTGTCACTTTCAAAGCAGCATAAAAATTACACTTAATAATAAATTACACTTCATAATAAACGTTACTTATTCACATATTACGTTACTTATTCACATATTGCCCTCGGTTATATTGCAGCCATAGTATCTGTAACAAGATCCCTATGCTATTTTATTTGGTATTAATATGATTTATTATGTTATAACAAATGTATTTTATGCACTCCTCTGTACCACCAGCAGCACAAGGATAAATTTCATTGTAGAACATGCCGGTGTGTTCTGTACAGTACACCGTGAAATAAATGAGCTTGCAATGACATATACATACTTTCCCTTATCTTCCGTAACTTTGCATAATAAACTCAAAATGCACTATTTATGCAGCTCTTATTCTGCAACCAGACTAGTCAAATGAGCAACTCACATGAATAAACATCAGGATATAAGAAAGCGTTTGAAAGATCGGAAGCCAAATTAGCAGGGTAGGGATATCCGTCCCCATGTTATTTGAATATCTAATAAGAGTACATGATATGAAGGACACTGGAGATGAGAAACGGACTCTGCTCTGAAAAATATTTCTAGAAAAACAGCCTTATAGCTTTCCATGCTAGGAATCCTTAATGCCATACTTGATGCATCAGTTCTGCTTTCCCCTAAAAGTTAGTGCCTCACGATCAGCCCGGGTTCCTGAAGGGTTCTAAATGTCAACCTGCATTAGCATCTTCTCACATGGCATCACCAGCAGTAAAGATCTCACCAGCCAGTTCTACACCCCTTACCTCACACAGCCCTACAGTTCTTAATGCCTCCGAGTGATTTGCAGTCAAGACACCCAAAATATCACCAAATACCACCATTTTGGGGGTAAGAAATCCATTCCTCAGATACAACAGTGCCAGGAGAAAATTGCCCAAGAGTCAGAGGACTGATCCAAGGTTGAAGAAAATGCTAGATGTCACTAGCCATGTCCCCACATTCCAAATATAGGTGAACTTCTACGGCTTTGCCTTTGCTAACAAAAATGTATCATGTTAATGAATTATTCTCTTAAGTAGTTCCTCTATTCCCTTATACCATTTTTTTCTTGGGAACCTGGCAAGAACACCACTAGTGTTTATAACACAAGATGTCACGATGGATGCGATATAGGTAACTACATCGAAGGGAACAAATGAGCGCGTTTTCCAACAATCCCTGCACAGTCCTTTCAGGGGGGTTATAAAAACCTCACGACGATGATGCACGGGCATTAGCTGGCTGCCTTTGGTGAACTGGCTTCCAGGGTCCCGAGTAATAAGCAGAAAAACCACTGCCACGCAAGTCAGCAGATGGAACTACGTGAAAAGCAGAGCCATGAGCAAGCTTTGAAGAGTGGCATAAAGGTCCTTTCTAGGTAACTGGGTGAAATCAGGTATTTGCTGCTTCTTATTATATCTCATAGAGTAACTGCAGCTAACCTAACCGGCAGTCAGCTCTCTCCACGCTAGTACCTAAGTGTGCCAGTGCCGTTTTAGTTCTCATTACTATTAGCCTGTAGGGCAGGAGAACAAAGCACATTAACATTGTGATATTTGGGTATTAAAAATTAGTGCTTTCACTTGTGTTTTGATGAGTTTTGTAGAAATGTAAACATGGAAGTTCTCTAATCAACAGGGGGGGAAAAATGGAGTACTCCCCCCAGATCTGAGATAAATAAAAAATAAACTGCTTACACAGTGGGCTTTAGATACGTTAGTATAAAGCACTCTGGTTCACCCTGTTAAAAAGTGACGCGAACAGCAAACAGGTCTCTTCACCTGGAAGTCCGGATAAAGAAAAATTACATGAACCAACTCTTTTACATCTTTTATATTTTTGTCAGTCAGCATCATCCCAGCCTTCTGAAAGGCTACAATCCAGAAACACTAAACAACATCAGAGACGCCACCATAATTCACAATCTTAATGCATATATTCTTGTTCCATTACACAGATATTGATTTACTCTGTCTCGTAATAAATATTATGGATGCTTCTTGACACTGATCAGCTTGCAAGCTGGTAATCAAAGAGAAACAAGTATAACGACCAAATCTATAAAGCAGCATTTTTTACAATCAGATGAGAGCCAGAGCAAAGCACGATGATGCCGAAGTCATGAAGATGAGGACAATCATACAACAGATGGATGTTCATATGGAAAAAAAAAAAAAAAAATCAAGCTAGACCACTTCCTCTACCGATTAACAAAGCGCTAAAGTAGAGGTGGCCATATGGAAGCACTTTAATTTGCATGCTTTGGAATTTCAGTGACACACATGATTTGCAGAATCACTATCATACGCATAACTAGCCCTTGGAAAGCCACTGAAATAGTAGAATTTGAAAAAAAAAAATAGGCAAGCATTGCCTCGTATCTAAATGAGACTACGATAAACAAAAAGAGAACTAAAGGAGTGGTAAGTGTTTAACACTAAAACCAGATGAACATGCCAAGAAATAACAAGCTTTGGCTAAAGAGAGAATTAACCTTACGCTGGCAAAAGTGAGATTTCGTCTGCATTTTCAAACGCACTGTGAACTCCCTGATTCAGGCTCCAAGTAGCAGAAATGACAGAGGACAGACCCGCACGAGTCGGGGCAAGATGCAGTGAAGGAGCCCCAACAGGAGACACTGCTGGAGACCAAGGGAGGCGGGAGGGAGAGGAGGAAACCAGACATCTTCTGCCAGATGCTTTGGGTAGACTTTCTCGCTTGCTCCAAGTGACAGTCACACATCCTCAGCTGAGTGCAGAGGCACATTACACATCTATTTGCACGGATCTCAAAATGATCAACTCAACTTACATCCTTATATAAATGCTTTGCCTCCTTTTTCTCCAACATTTCCAAAACTTCCCCTAGGAGGTTGTGCGAGCTACTCAGGAGACTCCTCAAATAGCTTTTGCTCCGTTATTTAATCCAGCTGACCACGGTCTTCTGTGACCACCCCAGCACATGCATAATTTATCACTATTGATATACTTTGACTAGACACAAAACATCTCTTCAGTATCTTAACGACATACAAAAGACTGTTCTGCATGATCATTTCTGCGGGAAAGTTTCTATTGACTATTAATAAATGCCTTATGTACAATCTGATCACTTCTACAGCAGGAACAACCCAGGAGAGTCTTTGGGACGCTCTATCCAGGCTGCCAATCAGCCCTGACAGGCTACAAATTGGACCAGGCACAGAAGGAGCTGCTGGGCAAAGTGCCCCTTTCACACCACTCATGCTACAGCCTGGCAAACGACAACCTCAGAGCACAAATTCATGCAGAACAAAAATCAAGCATCCTCAAAAAAGGCTAAAAAATGGGTTACATTTTTGATACAGCTATCAGACCATCAACATGCCTACATGTAAAGTATTAATTGTTGTAACTTCTTGCAGTTGATTGATAGGTTTAATTGGGCATTTACTAATACAGAACCAGAACTATTTTAATTATCTGTCTTAAATAATAATTTAAAAAATGAAAAGGAACACTGACCACAGGAAAAACACAGTACAAGTAGCATTTATTCTCAAGCAAGTGCAGAGCGGTGAAGGCAAAACCCCTCCCCTCTTGCAGGAAGAATGATTTTTGTAAGCAGAGGACAATAGTTTAAATGTGTAAATAGTTCAGAGCAACTTCCCAGGACTTGTTCTGTGTGTCCAAATACAGACTGACTTGAAATTTGTCATGATATTTTATAGCCACAGAACTGATTTTGGAAATTCAGACCATGTTTGGAGAAAAGCAGATAAAGAGATAAAATCGACACGTACATCCAAAGAAGAAGGAATGATTTGCTGATCGCTGTGCGCAGAAAGCTATTAAATGAAATACATACAATTACATTAAATTAATTCATATTTCAGAAAAAAAGAAGAAAGTATACAAGGTAGAAAGATGGGATGACTGAAGTCTATTGCTCAAGACACAAATTAAGAGCAGTGTAAAACTTCAAGGGACAGACGCTTCCCCACATGCCCGGGCAAGCCAGGGTGCGGAGAAGCACTTTTGTTTCTGATGGACTGATAAAAAGGACGTAGAGAAAATGTTACAGATCAGCCAGCCTTATAAAAATACATACCTGTATTGCTTCACTTCTTTTTCCCCTCCTCTGAGATACTCATTTAGAATAAGCCAGCAAACACTTTTTATGCTAAAAGAAGTTTGTTTCATTTTTCTCCTGCAGAAGATATTGAGCAAGGATGCTAGAACGATGATTCACTTCAAGAGAAGCAGATGGATGGTTTTGGTCTGATTATCTGGCTGAGTCATGACCTCTTGGTCAAACTAAAGGGCAAGAGGAGAATGCACAGAGAGTGGAAGCAGGGACTGGTATCCTGGGAAGAGTACAGGGACACTGCCCGGTTGTGTAGGGAAGGCCAAGGCTTGGCTGGAGCCGAACCTGGCGAGGGACGCAAAGAATAATAATAACGGCTTCTATGGGTATGTCAACCAGAAAAGAAAGGTTAAAGAAAGCGTACCCCTTCTGAGGAGCAAAAGTGGCAGGCTGCTAACAACAGACGAGGAGAAGGCTGAGGTATTCAACAACTTCTTTGCCTCAGTCTTCACTGGCAACCTCTCTCCTCACACCTCCCGAGTCAATGGGCCATTTGACGGGGATCAGGGGGGCAGACGTCCTCCCACTGTAAGAGAAGATCAGGTTCGTGACCACCTGAGGAACCTGAACATACGTAAGTCTATGAGTCCTGACGAGATGCATCCCAGAGTCCCGAGGGAATTGGCTGATGTAGTTGCTAAGCCTCTCTCCATGATATTTGAGAAGTCATGGCAGTCAGGTGACGTCCCTGGGGACTGGAGAAAGGGAAATATTGCAGCCATTTTTAAAAAGGGTAGAAAGGAGGACCCTGGGAACTATCGACCTGTCAGCCTCACCTCTGTGCACAAGAAGATCATGGAACAGATCCTCCTAGATGTTATGCTAAGGCACATGGAGGACAGGGAGGCAATTTGAGACAGCCAGCACGGCTTCACCAAGGGCAAGTCCTGCCTGACCAACCTAGTGGCCTTCTATGATGGAGTGACTGCATCAGTGGACGAGGGAAGAGCTATGGATGTCACCTATCTGGACTTCTGTAAGGCCTTTGGCACGGTCCCCCACAATATAATTCTCTCTAAGTTGGAAGAATATGGATTTGATGGGCGGAGTGTTCAGGGGCTGGATGGTCACATCCAGAGGGTAGTGGTCAATGGCTCGATGTCCAGATGGAGATCAGTGACAAGTGGTGTCCCTCAGGGGTCCATTCTGGGGCCAGTGTTGTTCAATATCTTCATCAATGACATAGACAGTGGGATCGAGGGCACCCTCAGCAAGTTTGCAGATGACACCAAGCTGAGTGCTGCAGTTGACACGCCTGAGGGATGGGATGTCATCCAGAGGGACCTGGACAAGCTTAAGAAGCGGGCCTGTGTGAACCTCATGAGGTTCAACAATGCCAAGTGCAAGGTCCTGCACCTGGGTCGAAGCAATCCCCGGTATCAATACAGGCTGGGGGATGAAGGGGTTGAGAGCAGCCCTGAGGAGAAGGACTTGGGGGTACTGGTGGATGAAAAGCTGGACATGACCCAGCAATGTGCTCTCGCAGCCCAGAAAGCCAACAGTGTCCTGGGTTGCATCAAAAGCAGCGTGGCCAGCAGGTCAAGGGAGGTGATTCTGCTCCTCTACTCTGCTCTGGTGAGACCCCACCTGGAGCCCTGCGTCCAGCTCTGGGGTCCTCAGTTCAGGAAGGACATGGACCTGTTGGAGCAGGTCCAGAGGAGGACCACAGAAATGATCAGAGGGCTGGAACACCTGTGCTATGAGGAAAGGCTGAAAGAGCTGGGGTTGTTCAGCCTGGAGAAGGCTGTGGGGAGACCTTATTGCAGCCTTTCAATACTTAAAGGGGGCTTATAAGAAAGATGGGGACAGTTTAGGTTTTTAGTAGGGCCAACAGTGATAGGATGAGGGGTAATGGTTTTAAACTAAAAGAGAGTAGATTTAGACTAGATATAAGGAAGGAATTTTTCACCATGAGGGTGGTGAAACACTGGAATGGGCTGCCCAGAGAGGTGGTAGATGCCCCATCCTTGGAAGCATTCAAGGCCAGGCTGGATGGGGCTCTGAGCAACCTGCTCTGGTTGTAGATGTCCCTGCCAATTGCAGGGGGGGTTGGACCAGACGACCTTTGAAGGTCCCTTCCATCCCAAAGCGTTCTATGATTCTATGATCTGATGTTGTACCACATACCAATGCTGATTAACTATTACTACTTAGCATATGAAAAGACAAAGTCCAGAAGCACAGCGCATTCATTACTTTGCTAGTTCACATGTACTTTAAATGAATATTTTAAAAACGCTGCATTCTAGTGGTGATGGATATGAAAGTAATCGTCAATTTACGGGTCTAATTAGGCCTACCCTTCTGTAAATAAGACGAGGGGTAGAATTAAGGAAACATTTTCCTTTCATGCACAAAACCATGAAGAAGGAACGCAACACCCAAAGGAAGCTGCCCCTTACTGATCTACCTTGACAAACGACCGATAATACTTACATACACACACGCGCACATACATACGTACCGAAAGTTATCCTAAAATCTTTTTCTCCCCTCCTGTTTCTTTGTCTTCCACAATGAAACTATTCTGTTCTATAAGGACATCTAACTGGTATGATAAAAAGTCTCAAAAATACACAGAATTATATATATGTAGCTTACACCTCAGATCACGTAGGGTGCACACCAAAGATGTGGGGCTGGTTCGCTGGTCAGTCTGAATTTATGCAGTGTGCACATGCATTGCGCTTGTTGATATGAAACAGTATAAACGTGGTGTGTGTACCTGTACACTCATGGGCATCTCCTTCTGGTAACGAAGGCTTAGATGAGAGAGAAGTGTGAATTTAATGTCACGCAATAATAAAAAAAAAGCCTCTAGGTGAGAATATAATCAGGTGAGGTATATTCCTCATGGAGGTCTTAACCCTGAAGGATTAAAATGTGTAACATATGCATTTATTTATTTATTTGGGAGGTAGAAAGGAGAAGAAAAAGTGGTAGAGGTGGAGGAATCAATACATACTTTAGTGCAGCTGTAAATTAATTTACTGCTTCACTTTCAATTCAACCCATTCCAAGCAGCTACACCTAGGTACATTCTGAGCTTCAGCTGGTATAGGCGACAGAGACAGCCGTATAGCATTGTCATGATCTTTTAAAGGCAGTAAGGGAAAAGCCACACTCAGGAAATGTCATCCATGTAAACCGAGCACTGTGAGTAGGTATCACAGTCTTGCCTCCAAAAGTAATTTATTTTGGAGATTTTATGGCATCTGCTTCATCAGCCAACTAACGTTACAAATCTGGGCCTTGTAGCTCAGGAGCCTGCAACAACGCAGCTTCCACTGATCTCCTTGAAAATACAGGATCAGCCCTGAATGACCAAGTGTTCCCACTCCTTTTCTGCTCCTTACATCAAGGATATTTTGAATATTTAACGTCTTGTACACCAAGGTGATGTGGGGAGGATGAGCACCTTCTGAAGATGACTCAGCACCAACTTTCCAGGGAAAGGTGTTCTGATAGTCTAGTGATGACAGGTATAGAAAGTGTAGGCACAGAGCTATTCACATCATATATAAGAAAATAAAGTGAAGCATCTAGAAAAAGATTAAATGAACAGATTAGACAGACAGCAGAGCCTATTTTTAAAGTTCCAATAATAACCACCTATGAGAAAGCAAAATAATAGTGCTTTGGGAGATCAAAACTAGCATCAGCTGTCCAGCGTGCTCCTGCGCTTTAGGGACACCGACAACATGGAACAAGAATTTAAAAGCCACTTTGGTCATCGTTTCACATACTTGAAATTCTTGCTTTCTTCATACAATATAAACTATCCCTTGACAACGTAATTCTGCTGCCATACTTTCCCTACCAGACATTAGCGTTTGCTTTCTATCTTTCAATTGATCATCCCGAGAAAGTCCCAGGACTACATCTGCCTTATTTGGGCTGGGCTTGCAGTGCACAGAGATGTAGCGGTTTAATTACAAGGAGACCATATCAAAATAAGAGATGTAATCGCTAAGCACACAGCAGTTACTTCTTCACATGGAACAGCAGTATGGATGTTACCCCATTGGAGTACGATTTAACACATATATTTTACTACTTGTAGAGCCTGCAGAGTCTAAAGAAGGGGCAAAATAAATGACAAAAAAAAAAATCTTTCCACCCTAACTGCCAAATTCTGAACTTCTGTTTCTGTTCCTTGGAGACAAGCAGTAGTATTTCTGGTTTTGCAGAAGCAGCTCAGAAATGTGTGAAATATAAGACATGACTGGACAACATCCATGCAGCTCCATGCTGTATTTTAGTCTGCTGCTTTTTCCGTACAGAACAGAAGGGCTTTTGCAGAGCTTAAGGGTAGTTGATCAATGCCAGGCGAAGTGCAAACCTCTCCGATCCCGTGACACAAGCTGAACAAATAATTAGCAAAACTGCAGCCCAAGCACTGAGTGGCGAGTGCCTCCTGAAGCTTTCTCCTCCTCTTCCAGATGGATTAATTTTTCAAGATAACTTGCTTTGCTTTTCCACCGGGGAAGGAGTGGGGACAGACTTCCAAAAATAGGCTAGCCTGTCACAACTGCTAACTGTCACGCGGTGCCGAGATTGGAGCTGATCTCTTGGGGAGGCGGCTGAGAACAGAGGGGAGTAAGGAAGGAAAGAGAAAGAGTAATTCCTCTTTCCATGGCCCAGCCAGAAAGAAAATGAATAGGCAACCTGCAATCAATCACAAATAATACATAAGCCAAAAATCAGTCATTCCGAGTAAAAATACATAAACTTATCAGTTTACCAGCAATTATTAGCACAACTGCTATATCCTACAGCATCACAAATGATGCCCAAATGTACTCTCTGTCCAAGGTCTCACTGGGACAAATACAAGATTATTGCCTATTTAAACAAATTGACCCAGCAAATTAATCCAAAATGCTCTCTTCAAATTCAATTTTCAAATGCTGTCCTAAAAAGGCTCCTGTCCGTGTGGCCTCTGCAGTAAACAGACACACTGAAGTCACAAGACGACTAGAAAAAATTACGTGTTGCCTTCTGTGAGATGAGGTACCATTCAGGTTACATAAATTGAAAGCTTATTTAGAAAAAAACCCAAACAAAACCCATTTAAATCCAAGCAAAATTTGCTCAGCACTAAATATTTAAAGTTACAAGAGAAGGTAGGGAAAAAACCTACAACTGCATCGTTATTAAATGGATGAGAGTATAATCTCATTCAACAGTGATCTTAGCTCTGTGCATCTAACGCATTCATTTTATTAAGAGGTCTGAAGCGGAATATTTGAAAACAGAAATCTTATTAAGAAAGTCTTCATCATCCTTGCTGGCGTTTTTCCTTCCCGCTGCATGAAGTAAATGTATTTTGTCTGCATAATCTTTGCCAATAATGGACTAATTTTTTTTCATTGTCTGTCACAGTCACATGCTGCTGTGGAACATTAAATATTCACTTCGTTAAGCTGCAACACCAGGTGTTTTCTGATGCATCTGTGTAAGATGCTAATAACGCAATCTCAGCATCAGGACAAAAAAAAAAAATGACAACATAAAATTGGATATCATCACTAATTCATGAATTTAATTTCCCTTTTTAGGTCTAAAATGCAGCCCACTTGTCCACAGACAATAATAGGTTTTTGTTGTGTAGAGTCATGAAACACTGATTTAATAAGACTGAGATACTGACCAACAAAGATTATTTGATTTTTTTGAATGGTGACCATACCTAGAGGCCCCACTAATGACAGAGCCACGATTCCAGGTGCTGGGTACAAACCGTGCCAGCATGGTCTCTGCCTAATGGCCATCTCCTTCCCTTTCTTCGGTCTTTAGTTATACTTCTGCCTAGCACTATCATGAAATACAACAAACGTGGTTGCTAAATTTCATTATTATAATATTTCTTGAAGCCAATATAAAGCGTTGCTTTGCTTAACACCTGAATGTGCAGTACAAACACTATTTATTATCGCTTTCTGTGGGTGAATACACCGGCACTGCTCCAGCGTTGCACACCCAGAGGAGGCAGCTCCCATGCCGAGTCCAGGAAGGGCCAGGAGAGCAACAGCTTCAATTCCTCCTCCTCAACAGCTGAGTCAAAGCAAGTTCCTCTACTAAATGTCTATGATAACCCATTAAAATGAGACTGATTTTATAGGGAACAGTGATGAGTAAGGACTGTGCCAATGGGCACCAGCTTTATGGCCATCATAGATAACCGGGGGCTCTAACACGGGTGTATGGCAGCTTTTTCCTCCCCTCCAAACTTAAATTATCGAAATAAATGCCTACTTAAAGAAATAATAACCCGTGACAATTTTTTGTTAATGTCAGATATAAAATAAAATTAATTCCAGTAAACCACTCCCGAACTGAGAGTCTGAAAACTAGCGCATGAGAAATACAACACACCTTTAAACAAGCCCTCTCCTGGAGCCCTTTGCTCTCACATGGTAAATGTGTTTGAGAGCTTCTGTGAGAGCTTTTGGCGGGCTCATCCATCTCATAACAGATAGAGAGACGACTGTCAGAGAGTTCACTAATAACACACATGGCAACTTGCGATAAGCCAAAAGACCGCAGTGAAAAAATCACACAGACCACAAAACAGCTGAGAGCTGAACAAAATAAAAGTTTCCTCTGGGTATAGCAGAAGAACTTAGGTGGTTGCATGTAGGATACTAACTCGCTTCTAATACAAGTAGCTTGGGGAGAAGCAACACATTTTGCGTGTATCACTAGCTCTTTGATGGTCTCCTATGAAAAAATTAGACCTAACTTTAAATAATCTTCTGTTTTTATGCTAAGGATACTCATGAAATATTGGTGGGGTAATAAAAAGGAGGGAAAAAAAGCCAAACATCTCTAATAGAGAAGTTGTAAAAGACCATATCTTCAAAGCAACTGATTCTACACAAAACGGGGCATCTGGAAACAATTACTGCAATTTCGTCCCTGATTTGAATCTACTTAAAGGTACTTCTTTCAGGCAGATGGCAAAGAAAAAATACTGAAATTACAACACGGCCACTTTCTAACTTATCTCCTGAAACACCCTGGCAGCCTCAAAAGCTGGCACATCCCGTGACTTCAGCTCAGGGACTGATCCTCACCGAGAATGTCCATCTCACATAGTCATCCTAATGGAAGAGCCAGAGCCAACAAACAAACTTCTTTGCACTGGGGGGGAATAGCCTCTCGATTCCACATTTCTGGGTGGAAGGGCGGGATGGGAAAGATGACGCTGGGATACTGAAGCTGGGGACACACAAAAAATCCTCTTCTAATTATTTTCTCAGGTCAAATCTAAAGGGTTGCCAAATTGCTTGGATACCAACACGCATTTACCAAAGCACAATACTGATTCATGACCCTCACTGGAACATACTGCTGGTTAATACTATTCACCAATTATCTGCTCCCACCTTTCCATTACTGAGATAGCAATGCATGTATCACAGAGGGTTTTGAGTATGTGACAAAGAGTTTTGGCTACTGAAAAACAGTGCTACACAATTTACAAAACCAGAAGGTTATTTCAAGACAAAATTGCCATGAAACACTGTCATTTAAATAATGAATGGCTATGCTTGCTTGCTTGATTTCTTTCTCCTAAAATAATTTTTCTTGCTTTCTGTCAGTTGGCAACAAATACATCTTAACATTTGCATTTCAAGCAAGGAGAGAAATCCAGACTGTTGCTCCAAAAGGACTGGAAAATGTGCTGTAAACTCCGATATGTATAAACCTACCAAAGGCATCCAAACTTAGCCAGACAGGGACCGCATTAGCAGTTTGTCGGGAGTTCAGGAGGAACCCCAACTTTGCTTGGAGAATTTGGAAATTGCTCTTCTCTCCCATTTGAAAACGCCGTTCAGCCGTGTCCCAGCCTGCAACGTCCATTCAAACACTCAGATCAAAATGGAGCACCTTGTTCTGCTCAATCCCCATAGCGCACACCAAGCGATACGAAATGTCCTTTGCGTAATTTATGACCAAAATGGCCCAAACAGGGACTAAATTTGTTTGGTTTCTCAGTTTTGGGGGTGTTTTTTGGGGAGGGTGGGGGGGGGGTTCTTTTTTCTTTTATCACCAGCAGTCACTGTAGAAATCACAGGTGACGTATTCAAGCCAAAAATGCCCATCCAGGCATCATCAAATAGGTCCAACTCTCATTATTATCCAGTGTAATTATGAAAACGAAAAACTGGCTCAATTGCTACCAGATTTTATGTTTGTGAAGACTTAATAACTGCCTGGGACTTAAGCAAAAGAGAAGACATGTGGCAAGAAACCCTGTTTCAATTGCTTATACCGTTATAGGGATTGGGTAAATTTTCAGCAACAGATGTTAGCCCTGTTAGCAAGAAGACAAAACTAGTGCATATGTTTGGGCAGAAGGAAAAAAAAAAAAATTGAATAACCCCCAATGCTTTGTACAAATATTTGGCTATGAGATGCCTACGAAACCAACTGGTCAAGCATTTTGTCTGATAATTTAACTTGAGTTTGCTGCCTCACGGACTCGAAACATCTGATTTAGAAACCATCTCACTCGATTTCTTTGCACACCTTGGGCATTTGTCAGAGAGGTCCCCGGCTGAACGGCCGCAGCTGCGGCATGCTCTGCTTCCTTCCCAAACGGAAAGCAGCACAGAGCGACTCTCCCTAATCACAAAATCTGGCCCAAAGGCAGCCTCACCTCCCCTTTGCTGCAATGCCTTACCAAGCTAACACTACACGGAAAGATGGTAAACAGATAACACTGCTCAGGAATACTCTTGGACTTTTATAATCTAAGATAATAGATGATGTTATACGTGGCTGCATCACTGACCTGCTACCCCACCATCAGGGACCACCATATAATCTACAGTGTACGTTGGCACTTAAGTAATGGTATGTGATAAATAATAAATGTAAGGCATAGGATAAGAAATCAGATTGGGAGAGTGGACATGTGAATTGTACAGCTTCAAATCTACTCACGCGTATGTGTACACAAGTATATACAGAGACACAATATAGATCTTCACACCCACTTCCACTGTTGACTCTCAGCTTAGATGCTGCCGTGTTTGGGTGGGATGCTTTTAAAAACTGTGTCATTTTATCTCTTTGTCTCTTAAGACGGTATCCTTGTGAAAAGAGAAAATATCCAAAGGGTCTAATTATTTTTTTCTCTTTTTCTGAGCATTCAGCAATCCCTCGGTAAATTATTTTCACTGCATTCAAAGAGGCAAAATAAATCCACCACAGGCTAACTCCTAAGATCCTCCCACCCACAAATAAATCCTAACTGTTGCCCTCTTCTGAGCACAAACAAATACTAAACAGCAAAACCACAGACTTTCAGGTTACACTGAGACGAACAGAGAAGTAACCTTCAAAAGTGTTTTAACACATGGGGAACATTAGAACCACAGAAGAAAGCCACAAGATACAGAGACACCTGCTGAGAAATATTTCACTGAGAAGTCCTACGAAAGGTTAGCGAAAACAAAATTGAGGAAATCCAGGTGTAAGAAAACAGAGGTTTCTTAGCCATATTTTTTAAACTGACACAATACTTCTATTATACATGAATATATATGAAGATTGGTGAACTTGTACAGGCAGAGGGTGGATGAGATGACCTCCAGAGATCCTCCTCTTTCTAAATGAAATTATTCTACGGAAAGGAAGCAAGTACATTACAGGATGAAGCGAGGGTGGTAAATCCCTGTGGAGAAAACATCTTCCTAGATACTTGAATAATTTATAGCAGTATGATGCAATGGTCACTCCAGGAAAAATTCTGCCATACTCAAAGATTCTACAAATTCGGAAGTTTGAATCATTTTATGCATTAAGCTCATTTTTCTGCATTAAGGCAACCTTTCAGAATTAAAAAAGCTTTCGCAGTATCATATCAAATGGATTACTTTAACGGTCTTTCAAACACAACACCAGGCAGAGACTTGACTTACATAGCTTTGAGGGAAGAAAGTGAATTTAGAGGCAGCTATTTATTTCTCCCTTATATTCCACTTTATTCCAGAACATAACACTAATTCTAAGGGATTATAAATGCAAAAAGGTAACTGTAATGTCTATTTTTTGGGTCTCTAATAACAGGGTCAGAAAAAGATGAAGAAATTAAACCACAAATCTGTCTGCAGCCTCATACAACTGCTCTTCGCATTTACGTCCGTAAAGATGCACTACTGCAGAATGGCTTTGGGGTAAAACTAAAATAAATACCAAAACAAACTGGCAAGATTCAAAATAATCCTCCCTGAGCTGTGATCCTACATCAAAACACAAAGATAACATCCCCAAATAACAGTTATTAAAGAAAACAGGCAGAAAGCTGTCCTGTCATTAAAACTTGGGGGGCCAAAGCCATCATCACCCATCGCTGCAGTACCCAGGAGATGACAAAGGCGTATATGAAAGCTCACACAACTGAGTGTACCCAACACCTCAAACTTCCCCAACCAAGCAGGACATAAACCAACCCTAGGTAATAAATCCTGCCTTGGGGTACAAAATGTGGTGCATCTTTGTGTATGTGCATATTTATACACGCACACACCATAAATTCTAGGGAAAAATTACCATTAATTTTTGTCACGTGCTCTACAACCATTGCTCTCTTTCCCAACACCCGTTTCTTCACGACTGGTGAAATTTCTGCTCCCATGAAATAAACTCACGAACAATGGCATAAACCAGTTCTTACCTGGCCAATGAGCAGGACTGGCAGGGGTTCAGCCTGAAACCAAACTGTCGCTCTTTGAGATGTTCTGCACACAGATGCTACCCGCTGTTGTTAGCACCTCTCGTATCAGTATATCGGGGCCCATTTTAGCTTGCAAAAATGGCTGCAGACTCCAGAACCAACAACTCTGGTACAGCCTGGCAAACCTGGCACCGAGATTTCAGTGACCACGTTCCCATCTTAAAACACTCATCTGTGCGATGTTTTACTATTTACAAGGCTACTACTAAGGTTGACTGCTTGGTAAAGCAAACCTGATACATTCAACCAACCTCAACTAGGAGTTTATCAAGATCTTTAACCAGGTGATAGAAACTTATTGCTTGGATTATTCTCTAGCATACATTGCCTACCTGAGTATAAGGATGGCTTCAAATTCAGCAACAGAAAGCCCCATCTCTCATGCACCACGCTCCTCTATAAGTCACGTCATCTTTTTTCTTTCAGGTTCATAAAAACTCCGGTCCCGCTGGCTTCGGGAGGACAACTTACACACAGACAGTAAACGTGCCCTTCAGTACCTTGCAAGAATACAGCCAGTGATCAGGGCCTTGCAGCACTGTAGCTCTTCCCGAGGCAGTATTTTTTTTCCTATTTTGTTACCTAGAGAGTCAATCAGTGAATGTGGTGATTTTCCTCTCAGGATCTGGACTTATTTTTAAAACATGATTAATGGGACATAATGTAGTACTGGCTCTTACACTTGACAGAAAATAAAAATTCAACCAAACATGCTCTACTTTAAAAAATGCATAAGGCTAACTAGAGCAAAAACAAAGCAGTTATGTTCTACAGTGTCATCTCAGGTCTGCTCTGAGAAAGCATTAGCAAACTAAGATATATTTAGTAAAAATTAAGGTGGCACTATATGTCTGATTTATTCAAAACCTCACAGGAAAGGAATTAGGAACTGAAAAAGAAAGACTTTTACGTTCATCCCTGCTTTTGTGCTTCCTGAAATGTTAGCAACCATGGCTACCAGACGTCAGTCGGCTCTCATTTTCATCACCAAGAAATACCAAACTGTAATATACTCCCATCAGACTTGTCCTTAGTATCTTTTTTTAAAAGAAGCTCCACATACTTTGGTATCAGCTATAACAACAGCAAGGTGCTCCCGCACATCCTACCCATTTTGCCTAAGAACTAGCGAAATCACCACTTCTTAACCCGCAGGGTATATTAAAATTAGGAGTTAGGGTGGTAAAAATTGGGCGGCATCAATCTTAAACAACCTTAAGACACCGGTCTTAAGTAACATCTGGGCCAACACAATCTATGAAAAGAACGACAAAGCCCCTTTTCCTCAGTGCCCACTTAGTTTGGAGACAGGAAAATTGATAAACGAACAAATGTAACCCCAGCGAGATTTAAACAGTGGCTGTAAATGCTGGGAGGTGAACTTTGATCACCTTCGAGCACATCCTATTTTTCCCATTTCAGGCCAGAGCAGTGTTTGGGGGATAACAGGCTGCCTGTCTCCTCTCCTCCCATCTCCCAGAATAAGTGTCTGCAGCAGCTTAATTATCAAGTTACAAATAAACATATTCAGCTTGGTGCATACATTCAATTACAGATAATGAGCTCCAGACAAAAGCTATTGAACTATAACTGATACTCTACGAGCCGGTACACAACAAGCAGTGATTAAATGATACGGACTAGGGACAAGAAAAGAAATTTTTATTCTTCCCTTGAAAAGCATGCAAAGCAAGGAGATTTTCTGGGGAAAATCTGACAAAGAGGTAATTGTCAATACCTATTATTTTCTCTAGTCTCATCCATTTTTCATTATATTCCAGTGAAAGTTCAAGTGGTACTCAAATTTTTCACTTTTAGTGTTGTTGTTTCAGTGAGATGTTTACAAATCGAATCTTACAGTGTTTGCTAAAAGTTGAACTTTATAGTACCACAAGGATGCACCATAATATGCTACACGCTTGCAAATAAAAGCTAAGACAAAGTGAAGCCTGAAGGCACATTTTGGTAACCGCAGTAATTTTAAGAGTCTGTAGTGATAAACCAAATAAACTCCAAATATTGGAAAGTCAGGAAATTCAGACTTACAGTTTACCTTAAAGGAAATGGAAACATCACAAGTACAGACAGGGAGAAATGAAGTCAGCGGAAAACTCTGACGTCTGTCCAATGCGTCGGGCACGGTCGGGAGCTGCACAGATTAATCTCCCCAGCTTCAAGACAATTTACAAATAGCACATGTGGTGCTTTGAACACATTATGGCTATGAACGGCTATGAAAATGTTTTGCTCTCTAAGGTTTATGACATAAGGCAGTGTTTTTTACATTACCCTTTTTCCTTATAAACTGATTTTTCATTTGCAACAGTATAAGGATTGGAAGGTTCCTCACGCAAACCTTGTCAGAAATACAGTTGCTTTATCTCTTCAAAAATGACTGCTGCAATGTTCCATCTGAAAGGTTTGCTGTAATCCTTCATCCTGGATTTAGCTTATTCAGATTCTAAATATAAAATAATCTGGAAATGTTAACAATTGCTTCTTCTTGGTATCTGTCCAGTGGTTGCAAGTTCCTCATAATTTTTCATTTTGGTCAAGGCAGTTCAGACTGCACTCTCCTGATAGCACAAAATTAAAATCTCAAGTGCTGCCTCCTACTTCCAGCACAGCAAAACCAGGAGCGCAGACAAGCAGAATGATTACAGATCACAGAGGGCTTTTGCAAGAGGTATTTCACTTTGCTACCTATTGCTAGAGGAAAATTGATTTCTCTGACCACAACCTGCGGCTAGCTTTCAAAAGACCACAGCTATGACCTACAAGCATCCCAGTCAGCCCCCAGTTAACCAGGGGGGGAGCAGGCAGCACTGAACAGTGGACAGGATTCAGCTTTCAAAGTCTCCTTCTTCCAGGTCAACAGGACGCTGACAACTTGCTACAGCTCCAAGTGACATGTTTTCCTCCCTTTCAGGGTAAGTGCAAATAAGCGCGAGCCACCAACAGCCAAGGAAAGTTCACCTAATACAAACCAACATTTTCCAGTAATCCTGGAGCATGTTACCCTGACAAAACCCAGGTGCTTTCTCATAAGTATAACCCAGCTGTCAGACAGCCACAGTCTTTGCAAATACTGCTCCTTGAGAAGAACTGCTTCAATAATCAATCCTCAATAGTCCACACACAACTTTGCTGCACCTCCTCTTGGAGCCATCACGCTCTGCTCTCAGGGGGTCAAGGCCAGATGACTTTATTCCTCACCCTTCCCGTTACAGCTGACGACTCTGGAGTTGTATGTGGATCTATATAACCCTTCTTATGTTATGGCAGACTCTAAAACTGGCAACCGACTGCCGTCAGCCATGTCTTATTGTACGGATGAACAACTTTTTCTTGGAAGATGCAGTCTGGATGGTTACACACAGTGAGAAAAACTGGGCTAGAGAGCAAAATCAGGTCAACCAAAAGTAGAGTTCTGTGTGAAAAAAGTTGAATATGCTTCATGGTAACATACTAGCCATTGGTTACTGTGTACAAAACCACCGTGACTTTCTAATGAGGCAGGAACCAAGGAAGGTTTTGCAAGGAAGAGGTTTTTTGTAGCCTAAGACTTGACTTGTCTCTTCAAATATCTGGTTTTTTTCTCAGCTGTATCAATACCTTGCTAGTGCTCCAATCTTGGCAGCAGAGACATTTGATGTTTATTACTTTGGGCCCGCTACATACAGTATGGCCTTCCAAGAGCCGAAATGCTGAAATTCAAATGACGCAGCTGGCCTCATACAGGCGGCCATTAAACTCAGCAATCAGTGGTTAGCAGAGAACAGATAATCCAATAACCTTCAAAAGGGTCAGAGATTGGTATTTGGAAGGATGGAGATCAAGGTATTGGAACCTCTGAGGAGACTTTTAACATCCTGCTAGACAAGCGATATCTGACCTGATCTACTGTTGGACGCAGACCTTCTCTGAATGGGAGATGGGACTAGCTGACCATTATAGGTCAACCAAAATGTCTACAACTCTATGGAGGCTTAAATTATATCATATGAACATACAAACATTTTGACAAATATCCAAAACCAATATGAAAAACCAATATCCACAGATAATATTTCCTCCAGCCTTACACAAAAGGCTGCTCTAAACAGACAAACACGTAATATGGAAGGTCAGGAGGACAACGCAATTGGTAAAACCGCAGAGGACATTAACCAAGCAGGTCCTCTGGCTCTATTGTTACTGGTCCCAAAAATACTCTTTTTTTCCTACGTTCATCTCACCTGAAGGCTTGAATAAATTCATCCTTTTGGTCAGCCACATTTGAACCTGTGTTACAGATTGAGCTAATTGTGATGTCTCCATCTCTCTACAGTATGTTTCTGAAAATGATTTTCTACTTAGGACCCTCCTGTTAGCATACTCCCAAAGCAAAAAGGGAAAAAAAAAAAACACAAACTTGCTATTCTAAATAATGTGCAAGCACACAAAACAAAAATCAATATCTAATAGTGTCACGGTTCCATTATAGTTGACATATTATTTTAAATAAACTATTATTGTGACATAATTCTAAGAAAATTCGTGCCTTCAACAATCCCTGTTCCCAACAAGGTTGCACAGCTTATTCCTTCCTCAATTCTTTCATGTAACCTAAATAAGACAGAAAAGCAATATATCTGCTCAATGAAATTACAGGGTAAATTCCATTAATTCCCCAAAAGCAAGACACAGATGAGCACATGAAAGCTCTGAAGTATTAATGCATTTCCTGGGGCAAGCAGAGATGGGCAGAGATTGCAAAGATGCTTGTTAAAATTATTTTTCTTGAGCTAAAATCTAGTAGTCACCAATGAACCAAGTCACAAGAATGCTGAAAACTCTTCCCCTAGTCCCACTAATTATCTCCACTTCATTCTATTTATAAACTGCTTTTATTTGTGCATTGCTTTTGATGTATGGAAGAAGTGGAAATCAAAGAAGCCAGAGATGGTAGGAACTACGGCAAACCAAGGTGACGTTTATTGCACTATGAATAATATGCAATGATAAAAACAGAGACAATGAGAGCCCAAGTATTGTATCTCTGTCAAGAACTGTATTTCCAGCTCCTGGACACTGTCATATTTACAGGATGCAATCTTAGAAAGAATTTGGGGTCATTATTGTAAGAAGTGGGAGAAAAATCACATGCAGTGTATTTTAGATTTAATTCCTAGCAATGAGATTACCATTTAACTAAAACCAACCTACCAGAATAAATCTTCAGCTACTGGAAGAAGATGATGTCAGATGCAAACACTCTGAGGATGAAGCAAATTCATAAATGAGCTTCAAAACCTCTGAAGCTCAATGGAACCAAAAGCAAAACATAAACACAAAAGCTGAGGGATGAGGCACACAAACTGAAGTGAGGTGCAAGCAAATAAGCTTTGGTATAGGATTTGCCTGCAATCACAGTCAGGTCTACAAGGATTTAGGAAAGGGAAAGAACCTTTTTATGCCCAATTTAAGTAAAATAGTCCTGATGAGGAACCTACATGAACTTAAATATGAGCCAAACAGAGCTACGATATATGTTAGAGGCCATGTCGGAGACAGAAAGGAGGCAATTAGCTGAAAAAATAAGACTAGGGATAGAGCAGAGCAGAGGATGTAAAGCTTGACTTGAGAGGTGAGAGCTGCACAGACTTTTGAAGCCAAAGCTCTTGGTATCTGATCAGGTGATGAACTAGAATCCACGTGTGAAGTGTTTGATACGGTGTATGAGGGAGGAAGTTACCTTTAGTGATCACATGATATTGGAAGGGGACAAAGTGTGTCAATGGGGCCAATAAATAGCATTTACGAGCAGCTGAGGGACCCTACCGTGAATCTCTCCAACAACACGAATTCTCTAATGTGTTTGGCATCCTGCATCCTGTCCTGTCCACCATGCCTGGGCAATGCACCGCATTCAGCTCATCCTAATGAGCCACCACCGAGTAAATGTACCCGAGATATAGTTCTGTATCTGAGAAAACATGTCTGAGAACGGTCAAGATCTTTGGTACCTTGTTGTAGTGGAGTCGCAGCCCTTTGGAATGAGGAATGAAAGCTCTTTAACAGCCCCTGGGTGAAATAATACACAACGGTAACTTTACACAAAGTCCAAAAGCAAAATGCACGTGTGGGACAAGTTAATGTTACTCCCCTTGAACTGGATTTGGGGGATGCTGTCCCTGCTGCACAGAAGAAGTGTGTCCTGTACGGCTCATGCTCAGGAAGAGAGCCATTCAGACTGCCCAGCTACTGCACCCGCAGCTTCTGTCACCAGTAACATCCAATTCTTAAACAAGGAACCTTAAATACATTTTCTCTCTTTTCTGTAAGTTACATAAGTCAAAAAGAGAGAGAGCGAGTAAAATAAAACTGCACCCTCAGCATATTAAAATAATTTATTTCAACTGGTTATTTATTTTAAGTATGCGCATTTCATTTTAAAAGAAGTCCAAATAAATGAAAGAACAAGACACAGGGCCAATGTCAGTCCTGTTGTTTGATGTAGTACTAGAAGGCAACTATAGCTGGATCCACAAAGAAATAGATGTTACAATATTCCCTCTCATCATCTAATTTCAGTTTAGCTGAAGCCACACACCCGAACTGGGAAGTGTGAAGGACACCTGGGCAGATGACTTGCTGTCGCGTGGACTCCGCAGACCCAGGCAAGCTTTGGAGGAGACATCAAGCTCAGCTGGGAGGAAACATGGAGGTGACAGGTGCATCTTTAAATCTGGCCCCTCACTGAGAGCAAAATCCTTTTAAACAGCAGGGAAGCAGTTTTATTTCCCTGAAAGTCACAATCTTGATTTGTCTCCGAGTGAAATGCAAGTGTCAGCCTTCCTAAAGAAACAGCCACAGTGTGAAGAACTGGTTCTACCTTGCGTCATCAAATTGCTTGGAGACTCCCAAAATGTGGGAGTCTGCCTCTCCCATCTTCCCCAGCATGAAAACTCTATCTTGGGAACCCTGCACCTCTCCTGTGGCATCTGTTCCATAGTTTTGGATCAAAAAGTATCAATTACTCAAGGGAAAAGGGGAAGACAGTGAAAATGGCTGTGATGCACTGTGAGGACACCAGGGGGTGAAGAGGACAGAAACACTTGAATTGCAGCCTGTCCTCCAAAGATGTTTAAATCTCTTTCCTCCCCTGTGAGTTGCCTGGAATTGTATTTCATTGACCCACGAAAACTGCTGGATACGGGCTAAGAGGGAACACAGCCACAAGCCACATCACTGGCTCAGAAGGTGAACGTTGATATCACCTTCCAGATGAGTTCCTCGGAGCCAGGGAGGTTGAAGAATCCCTACGTTGTGGGTCATGATGAAAATTCTGCTTGCAAATGCATATGGCCAGTCTTCCAAAAATCATGCAACTACTGTGGCTAACCACTTCCTACAACAAATCACTCCAAATCATTCAACAGCTTTGTCCAATCTTCTCTTTATTGCTTCTGCTAATAATAAGAAATTCTCTGCATATATCACAAGTAGTTCGGCCACAAAAATATCCACTTAAATAATCAGCAGTGAGATCTCTCCAATGGTACACATGTATTATTCATTACTACGTAATCTCAACAGCTTGCTTAACATGCCAGGGGCTTCTCTAACTTCCCACAAAAAGGCTGACAGAGAACTTTTTTCCCATTTTTAAACACACACAAATTAAGTTTAGTCCATATGCTAAAGCTTTCCTGCTTCCTCTTCCCCCAGTCCCTAAGCACAACAAATCACAGGAAGATCTATCAGATAAAAGTTTGACCAAATGAATTCGTCACCAGACCATAGTTTCAAGCTGTCGTTAGAAATGGAGAAACCTGACTGTGTTTGCACTCTTCCCTTTTCATGTGAATAAAAGACAAAACAACTAAAATAAAATTTTGACCTGCTCTCTGCACAGGAATTAAAAATCTATCATATATGACAGCAAAACCCTTCATTTTGCTTCAAGAGGCAGAAATTTAAAATGGACAAAATCCTTATACAAGTATTTAGAACATGAGTGCCACGACCGGGGAAGGAGAAGGAGACAGAAACAGATGAGACACTGTTATTTGGGGCAATCAGCTGGGCACAGGTATCTTTTTCACAGACGTGTCTTTCTTTGGGTGAAAATACATCAGTATTAGCCGCACTAGATCCCATTCACCTAGTAGTCACCGGATGCCTTATCCCTGCTGAACTTTGGAGCTCTCAAGGGTAGCTTCAACCACCGTAATGAGAGCTGCCAACCCCAGAACGGCTAATTTCTACTTCCCGCCCATTCCTGCAATTGTTTCTTCTTAAGGTGACCCCGTCGTATCAGCTACACTAAACCAGCCAACAGGCCAAGCAGAATGTCTGCCCTGAAGCACTCTAGCAGATTTCTGTTATTGCAAGTTAAACCAGGCTGGGAAAGAAAGAGACTTTTTGAGAATGAAAGACAGCCTTTTTTTCCTTCTTTCCTTATTTTCATCATGTCTTTGTCCCCTCCAGCTAGGAGCATGTGAGTGCTTGTCTTCAACTCGATGCCCTTGCAATTCAAGTATGCCATGTTATTTTCCCAGGGATAATAAGCTTTCTCCTTAGCCACTAAGGGATGAAGGATTCTGGGTTGCCCAAGAAAAAAATCTTTTCTTTTCCACCCCTTTCCATCGCTGTCCAGTAGCTCAAATAAAGGCCAAACCAGTATTTCCAACTAACTGTGCACATGCTGACAAGCTGTCATATCCCAGTGTGGCTGAGCTGTACACAAGCGTGCGAGGAATGACCCTGCACCTCCAGACTGCGTTCGATGTTCTGCTACACCAGTCAATAAGCAAATCACTCACAATCACATACTAAAATTATATCGGAAAACCACATGAATTTGATTCAACAGCAGTTGAAACAGCTGAACGGGGGGCAAGGTACCAGCTGTGTGCAGCCCATGAGAAGAAACATGGAGCATCTTCTCAAAAGTGGAAGTTTAGATTCTACAGGCAGAGGGCTTTATGTTATGGGTTTTCTCTTATCAATTTTTTTGTATTCAAAATAGCAATTTGTGATTAGCCGTCAATAATGCAGGATGTCTTTGAGATAAGTTATTCTTTTGATTACACTATAAAAAGTGACAAGAACAATTCTTTACATTTTTATGCTAAACTGAGTTACGGAAAAATTCTACTAACCTAAAGCTTATTGCACTGTGTCTAACTAAATCACTGATTCCAGCAAAGAAGCCCTTCAATGACAGCTCAAAGTCATATGGCCCATCAGGCAAGAAAATAAAATATCGCTAAAAATCAGAGCCTGGATTTATGGTCCTTCAATTAACAGCTGACCAAGTTCTTAAACAGGTATTAAGAAAATACTCTGATTTGCTGTTAAAACTAGTTCTAGTTTGTAATCTGTTACGACAATCTCTTGTTGATTATATTAATGTCCTTACAGTATTAGACATATGGGTTGGAACATCTTTTTACCACTATGACAGTGCAGGTCAGACCCCAAAGAAACACTTTGTGAAGATCGTATCAGTAGCAAAAATAACTGGTCTCTAACACACCTTGAGAACTGCCAAAAATGTAGTATTTTTATGAAGAAACACAATCTTTTTAAGCATGATTTTTGATGTCGTAAAGCACTGCCCCATATGTCCAACCAAATGCCATTTTTAAACCCTGAGGATATATTTAGCTCAACATACATCATCCTACTGTCGTCATTTCATTGAACAAAGCAAAACACAGGATCATGCTAAATGATGCATCCTCAGCTTGTGTCAAGAGCACAGCAGCAAAGGACTGCAATACCAATGACGTTTAAAATGCAGTCAAATAAGCTACAGAAATAAGAAGATGGCATAATAGATATCAATGGATTTGAATTATGAAGTCAAGAATAAAGAATGGAAACATAAAATATGCTGACATACGAACTATATCTGTTCCTAACTAATCCCTGCTCCCCTGCCATTCACATAAGGCACCATCTGATCTCTCAAGTTTCTGCATGCATGATGAGCTCTTGGCTACAGCCTGGGCGGGTGCAGCCAAATCTTTGCGATTCCACCTGGGCAGGACAGAATGCAAGTTATCGCTTCCGACTGGCACCATTTCCTATGCCCAGAGTGACCCTGCATGACAACTATATGCCTCATTACACCAGCCAAGAAATTAATGTACATCACCAGCCCAGTACAGCTTATTGCCATCTCAGCAGAAGCTTGTATTCAGTTACCGAAATTCAAAACAACTGATGAGGTTTTTGGAGTTGTTTTTTTAAAGGCAACATTTAGCAAAGAATAAAATTTAACTGTTTTGGCTAACAACTGCAGATACCTTTTGTTATTCTGTACTTGATGTCCAGCACAACAAACCATTTGTTCATCTCACCGTCCTGCTAATAAACTACCTTTCTGACGCCGTGCTCTTTGAAGCATGGTCAATTATCCTGTACTGGTTTGTAAAGCATGAAGCCCCCTTTCCCCAGTGAACTTGAGTGCACAATTCTTTTCCTAGCACAAACGAGCATCAGGAAGCAAAGCCAACTAATTCAGCCTTCACTGAAGAATAGCAGCAAGTAAGATAGTTCTTGGCGTGTACCCACATATCACTGAAACTACACTGTTGTGAGTTTTTACCCAATTTTTAAAGTAGGCTGTAAAATATGGGGTTTACTCAATTTTTAAGTAGGGTATAGAAGGTACTTAAAGACACACTTCAGAGAGATATTTCACCATCTGATACTACTGATCAAACTTAAGGGAATAATTTTGTCCGGCACCTATCCACAACAATAACTGGTCTTTATGTTGAACAATATAAGCAAAAATATCATCTAGTAAAATAACAACAGCACAGGGAACTGGTTTTTAAAATGAGAGTTTGAGTAGAAAGTACAGTATAGGCACAGGCTTGCTCCCTCTGCGTGTGGGCAAGGTGAACTAGTCCTTGATGCACTTCAGGTGTCCACACCAGACAGCCACTATTTGCCAGACCGGTTTATTCAGAGCTTGCTTTGAGACACAAAATAACTTGCCAAAGCAATGCCAAAAAACACCAGAGCAAACAGCAGAACTGCCAAAGCCCGGTTCTCCAGGGACTCATGTGCTCTTCTTCTGCGCTCCTCTCCATCATGAGGTCACCTTCACTAAGCAAAAGTGATTAAGTGCTGGGGTTAATTTGGATCGATAAATTAGCTGCTGCCAAACACGACACAAAACAGGCAAATTCTCCAGCCTCTTCCCAAGTTTGCTAACATTTGGGTCTCTTTCTTCAGTTTTCTGGAAAACTGGTGGATGTTTAAATTACATTTGAGTACTCCTCCACTCTTTTAAATTTGGTCTAGGTTGCCCAACAGGTTAAAAAAGTAGTATGGGGTGACAGAGATAAGCGCAAGCACAGAAAGCCTCATTCCATAGGAAATCAGTCTAAAAATACAAATAAATGCAGAGAATAGCAACTGAATTCATAGTACAGATGTGCAAAAATTGGATTTTGCTCTCAGCTGAGATAACTGCCTAAAGACTTGACATTAAATGAAATCCCATAAATCATCTTAGTCAGAAAATACACGTTCCTTTCAAAACGTATTTGGAGAGGAAATGGTTAATTTTGTTTTATTCCTTGAATGTCCCAATTAAGACATTTCTACTAAACAAGCAAGGTATTTTCTGTATTGATTTGGGGGCTTATTGTTACCATTAGCTTGATACACAGTTCAGCCAGTTCTTCAAATCTAACATTATCAACGTTAGATTAAAAAAACATCCATACATAGACTTTTTTGAATTTTTACTGTATTAACTAAGGGAAAATGGTTCTCTCATTTCTCTCCACGACAGGCATTTTATTTCCCTTGTGCGTTTTCAGAATACATATGCTGTGGCCTTTGTTTTCTTCTAAAGCTAATTAAAGCTTTAGTTTCATTTAGCAAAATGAAAAAAAAAAACGAGGCTATTTTCATAGATTATCTATTTAAAACCTACCACGTCCAAATCAAGCATTCTCCAGCATAGCAGGGGGCACATTGTGCATGCAAGCTCAGTTTTGGAGACCATCTCTGCCCAAAGGACAAGCCAAGCCACTTGCCCGCCTCTCTGGGCAAATCTGTTCTCATCACCAGGAAGGTGCTGGTCCCTACCAGCTTTTCTAGTATGAATTCACTGATTACTTCTTTTCTTCCCACAAGCTTTGCTTACATTTTGCTATTATTACTAGACCAGGTAGCGAGGGTTACTTGATACAGCTTGTGCTGTGTCTATCTGGGAGATCACTTCGGCTTTCAGTTAGGGAATTTTTAAGTGCACCATGATGCTTCAGATAACTCAAGGAACTCAGTAATTTCATGGGACAATAACATTTCTGCAGTGAAATATCCCCCCGATGACTTTCCAAGCTGGTGGTTTGTCTCTGCGAATGCTAGGCCTGCATTTGATTTTTATGAAGATATGGTAACGTGTCCAACTCTACCATAGTTTGCTCAAAGTTCATTAATTGGGAAACTTTTGACATGCACGGGAAATCATCGCTAAAGGTCGGGTTACCCACTTCCATTCCGCTGTGCTCGCTGCTGCTGTACTTGAACAAAATCTCAATTTCTTCTCAGCGGCGCTGGTTTTGCAGTGTCTGCTGGGCAGCAGTGCTACTGCGATCTCTAGAGCTCCCACGTCTGCTCATTTTCTGCCTATTTGAAACACCGCTGATACACCCAAGGGGACTTTGAACTCTGCTGCTCTTGTAAGCAAGAGAAGTAAAACCCAAACTACCAAAACAACTTCATACAAATACAGAAAAAAGCCAGAGCGTGGAGATAGATACAGTCCAGGCTCTCACCCACGGAGGGAGAAGACTGAGCATTGCTACGAGCACTCGCGTACCAGCACACTTGAGGTTCAGATGAAAGTCTCCCATCTCAATTCACCACCTCGCATCATCTTGGCAACCTGCTCACAACATAGCAAGGAAAGAAGAAATGAAGACTTCAGGGGTGAAACATCTGAATTTCAATTGGAAGAAGATCCATAGAGCAAACAGGGGGTGGCATCAGGGCGGAGAGTAGAACATCTCAAATAGAAGGCAAGTGGGAATGAGAGGATAGTCTATTTAGAGACAGACAATACTGTGTACCAGGTATACCGCCAGAAAAACAACCAGTCATAGCAGCACTTGTCATATATGCTAATTCTTTCTGCTACCAAACAGCACAAATCACATAAGACTGAAAACTAAACTACACAATCTAGGCACAGGAATCGTCTTCTGGTCTTGACTGCCAGTTCCTTCAGATAACAAGGACTGAAAATTTCAGGACACGAGAATAAGTTCCGGGGAGTCAGACTGATGCCCGTGGCTTCAGATACAGAACATATTCATAGCGGGAAGGGCTGAAGGCCAGAGCTTGCTTGACAGCTTAAGGCATACAATTTTTTTCCTGTAGAGCAAATGCTTAGATTTGCTACCCAGAATGCCTAGATTTGCTACCCAGAAAAACATTTTTTTATAAAGACTGGCTTGACTTACTCTGAATCCAAATATGTTTTCTGTTGTTACACTATAAAACTGAATACTAAGAATACAACAGCGCTGCAAGATAAAGCGTGCAAGTACGGCACGTACTATTTACCTTGTGTATATGCATCACCTCTGTGTGTCACATAGCATCAAGATGACATATAATTTTCCACCTCATTCTGGGAAGTATTAAATATTTAAAGCATGGTCAACCCTTCTGCCCCACCTACAGCAAAGTGAGATTTCGCATGAGATGGACTTTCTCCTCTTCTTATCAGTTCTTTTGTGATCCCTTCGCTGAAGAAGCCTCCAAGTCATTAATGATATCCTTTCTAAAGCACTGACTCCTGTTTGGAGAAACGCTGGGATGCATGTAGCATTTTACAAACAGATGACACCACTGCTTTGAGAGTAATGTGCTGAGATGAAACACTTCACCTGTGTTTAGACAATAAATACTCCCCTTATCTAATCACAGTAATTCAGAGCTACGCATGCCAGAGTAGCATGAAACCCATCAGACCATCAATCCCTAATTTTAACTAGGATAACACGTTTAGGTTTTTTGTTTTCTGTATTGCATAACCACCTTGATTCCATTAAAAGTTATCATAGAGGTAGATTTTCCGAGGTTAGCTTCTCCAGAGTGCAAATAAATCACTCAGATGAGCAGCCAGGCTTGGCAAGAACATAACACTGTACCTACACATACCACTCTTCTTGCTTCGTTCTACATGTACCTGCTAATTCTACCTAAAATCAGACTTTGCTAACTTTCAGGTCTTGTTCCATGCCTCTTTTGCAGACCCAATGAAGCACAACAAACACTTCAGAAGTGCCTTTTTTTTTTTTTTTTTTTTTTTTACTTTTCTTGTCTTTTTTCATCTTTTTTTCCAATACAAAATATTTAATTTGTCCTCTTGGCCCCGTAGGTGTAAATGCCATCAGATAAGTACTCTTCCTTACCATCTTCTCAGGCTATTGACAAAGCAACTAATGGCAGAATTCTTACATTTTATAAGGACTTTTACTGGAACAGGTTCTGAAGCACTTTAAACACTACAAACTGACTGCATAAACTATAAAACAAATTCTGCCTTTCCCTTCATACTTACAAAGTTCTCCCTCTACAAGAAGAGCCAGGGCATAAGCCACGGTGCCATGCTGGATTTCAGGGCTTGGATGCAACGTGCAGAGGACAGCTAGATGTCTATGCAGAAAAGACACCATCATTTTCTCTTGGGAGTTTCCTTGTGTCCACAGGGGAGTTAAAGCAAAGCCTGCTTACCTCTTTCAGTTGGTGGTATAAAATGGTGCTTGGGGAACAGAGGAACACGTTCCTGGATGAATTTTGAAGAGAAAGTCCCACTTGTCTGGACATTTAAGGAGCTCTTAACTATCTTGTTTTGGGTTCCTGACTCTAATGTGCAAGAAAATCCCAAGCTTTTCAATAAAATTCAAAGGGAAAAAAAAAAAAAAAGGCTTTGGTGTTATGTTTAAGCATCCAGATAAATTGCCTGATATTCTGAAGTCTTGAGCATCCAGCAAGTGCCAAAATATTGTTTGGCACTGTATCAGTCATAATTTCTACATGAAATCAGGAAAAGAACTGCATGGGGGTTGAAGTTTTTCTTGGTTTTTTGGTTTTTTGTTTGCTTTTTTTTTAAATCCTTGGGCAACTTCACTATACAAAATATTTTTACCAATCATAGTTTAGCATTGTACTATTGGTAACATTGATTTACATAAATCTATTAATAAACCTTAAAAACCCAATGCCACCAGTGGAGTCCGTGTGACTAACACACTATTGTCATCTTTCTGAAATTTAAAGCTGGTTTGGGGCTGCCTTCCAAACTTGAAAATTGTTCAGGCAAAAACCAAGTAACCCAATAAGATCAATATTCAAACTTTAAAAACCCCCGAACACCAAATCAGCAATTAAACGTACGTGGCTGTCAAAAAACATTAAACAGTCTGTAAAAATGGAGGCTCCAGGGGATGTTGCCATCTACAAATTACTTTATTCAAGATTAGGCAATACACAAAAATGATTGAAAACTTGTCGGGGAAAAAAAAATTAAATGGATTTAACTACTCATGCAAACACTGCCTTTTCAAAAACACCAGCTTATGCAGAAGTATACCTGAGCAATATGGCAATTTTATGGTTGGACTCGATGATCTTAAGCATCTTTTCCAACCTAAATGATTCTACGATTCTGTGACTGGTACTGTGCAGCTATGGTGCTTCTCCTTCACTGCCAAAGATACAGGACCAGAACAGTCCTCCAGCATCACAGCTTATGGGAATGACGCCCATACACTTACACTAGCTCTATGTTATTTTCCTATTAGCAAAGATAATAAACCCAGACAGACAGAAGAAAGAAGCTGTTTCATATGGGCAGAAGTTCTGGGAGGATATCAAACCTCTTCTGGTCCTTAACTGGCACTTTGGGTCACTAGGCTGGTCCCTCTTGCCTTGCCAAAGTAAAAACAAATGAACAAAATGCCAAAAAAGTCTTGAAACAGAAGCGGCCGTTCAGTTTATGGTTTCCACATACGTGAAGGGAAGTTACATCTGTTCATTTGATCACCTAGAGCAGGTACATCACTTAAAACAAGTTACAGTATCACAGTCAAATTTCAAGGTTGTTTTAAGTTAAAATTTAAAGCTCCCCCTTTCTGGTCAGTAGAGAGTTGGGATATGGTTGCCACTAAAGCAGATGCTTCGATGAGCAGCACCCTCGACCCCAATAATCAGATGCCCAGCGGCCATAGCGAGAGCTTGCACAACCTCAGGTGTAGAAACCTATACTGAAGATGTCTATAGGTTGGGAATATGAATTTTCTTGCTTATTTCTTGCAGAGTCAAGTCTTATGTTGCTCTCACATAAGAAAAACCTCTCTTCTCCCTCTTCCACATGCCCTTTCCAATTGCTCTTCCTCCCGGTAAGAGCTTCCCCACCCTGAAACCCTACAGGAGCTCCCTCCGTTCCCTTTTAACCTTCTTAAGCAGTGGCTGAGGAAGAGGAATGTGCTGAAACTGGTTTTGAGTAACAATCTTCCTAACCATCCAAGTAAATTGGCTAAACAGAACAGATTACATCTTCATTTTTTTTCTTTTTTTGTTTTTTTCCCCCAAGAAAGTGGGCTAGAAACCAATAAGGCACACCAAAGATTTTCTCCAAAGTCTACAGCAGTCCCGCGCTGGTGTTAGCAGCAAAGCTCCACGTTTCATCTTCCACCAGGTCCGAAACTAGAATGTAATTTGTAGGACGACACAATTTTTGATAATACCAGCTAATATCTTTCTACAACATAAACCTCCTTCCTTCCTTCCTCTTCTGTGGTCCTCACAAAGCAACGGACAACTGCAAGCTGGCCACGCACTAGACACAACTGGTGTTAATGAATCTAAGTATAACGTTCAATTAGACTAGCTGAAAGGAGAGGATAGCTAGCCCCAGCAACGCGTAGGGCTGTAGCAACAGGGCTAGTGGTGAGAGGTTAAGACAGCCCCTGCAAAGGAGAGGCAAATGGATTAGGAAGCTCTCTACTGAGGCCTGGAACGGGCCATAAAACTGCTGTCTCCGAGAAACCTTTATTTCCATCAGCTGCCAGGAATTTTAGCACTCAGGTTCATCTTCTGGAAGTATTTTGTGGAACCCTCTTGGAAATCAGGAGTAAGGAAACGGTTTGTGACGATTACTGTCCCGCTAACGAACGAGCTCCTGCCTGACCCACGGTTTGTGATGAAGTCCTGCTGTGCGACTCTCATCTTCCCTCTTCCCCCAGCTTCCACGGGGCGCTTTGCCCACCGGTAGAAACGCAGAGCAGGGGATACACATTTAACAGACTCATTTTATGATTCTGCAGATAGCACTGATGATCGCTGTTAAGAAGTATCAGCAAGCTGTATTCTGTTCTTATTTTTTGGCACTGACGTGAAGTTTCCATTTGGTAACGCATCTGCCAGGGCCAGGGAGGTGCTTGGAAAGTAGGAGAGAGGGTAGTTTCCCTCTTCCAGCATATGCTGCAATTATTTAGTGATTTCAATACATACTCCGATGTAGGGCTGTATGCAATCACCAGCTGTGGTCACCGGGACCTTCCATTTTGTGGTGTGCTGTATTTCTGTGCATATCGCACTGGATCATTAAAAAGGGCATGCAGGCCTTTGCAAAGCATGTATTTTATGTCATCCACAGCATCTATGGAACGGTTAGCGGTATAACATACCTATAGACGCGCCTTTCTAACATTTAAGTATTCTATATGGTCTTAATAGGCTAACTACTAGTAAACAGCATAGGAGTTATATACTAGAAAAAACAGGTTAACTTTTAAAAATCTTTAGCCCCAATCTGCTTTTGCTTCACTTCGTTTCTACATGGGAAAAAATAAAACTTCTCTTTTTTTTCCTGGAAATACTGGTAGAAACTTTATTCTGTTTCCTTTTGTACTAAATACTGTAGATAAATAGTCTGAGAACAAATAAAAAAAAAGAAAAGAAATAATTCATCCTGTGATCCTGGCTTCTGCTGACACCAAACTTCTTCTAAAAATATGCATTTCCTACTCAGTTCTGTTAATTCCTCCAGCACTCTTATGTTCATTAACTCCCTTTTAACGCTACTGTGGACTGTTTCTATGCAGTCAGGAAAAAAGGTGCAAATGGAGCAGAAAACAGAGCAGGGACTACAGAAGTTTCTTAGTTTAACAACGAAGCTCCAGGAGCAATAACATTTTCAAACAAATGCAAGACAAAATCCTCCTACACTGCAGTGTAACAATCAATTTGTTTGCCTAGAAAACTTCTAAAGCTCTTGTAAAGGAAGAAAAAATAAAACAGACAACTCAACAATATCAGGGGATGGAAATTCTTAGCAAAAACTCCCTACAGCAAATTGCAGGCAAAAAAGAAAGCTTCTAATTAAAAGACCACGTATTCAATTAAAAACAATAATTAGCATCCCCATCCTTACTTTAACAATACTGACCCCTTTTGCATGTGTTTTCGTGCACGAAATTATCAAAAAAAAGTAAAAGTTGGGGTATTTTTGCAAGAACTGTACTCAAAGAGAAGACTTTCTGGTAAAAACTGGAAAGCCGTAGGAACTTGGAATGCTCCAACGGTACCTGACTTCAGAAGCGATCAACTTAATCTCATCCCCAACACATTAACTGCACAGTAAAACAAAGAATAAGACAATACTTCTGTGCACATGCCTACAAATTCATCCATTTTCACAGCAAGAATAAATGAGAACACAGACGCATTTGAAAGAAAGAGGGAGAGAGGAGTTTATAGACATACCGAAATATATTATAAATAAAGGCATGAAGAGTGAACACGTCACCTCTGATACTAGAAGCTATGCCCTTGTTTCCCTAAAATAAGGTTCACTGCAAAGATGTATTTCATTATAAATGCTACAAGTTTAAAATAAATAGCTTCCCCGAAAAAGAAATCTTTAATAAAGACAGATGCTCTGCAGATGCATCAGTGTCTGTTCATTTTTCTCCCTTCTAATTAAAAGACCATTCTAATTTCTGGCTGAATTTTTTTCCCGTCCAAGTGCAGTATATTCCAGAGGGCTGCAATGACATGACTTTGCACACGCATCCGAAGAGGA